>NW_020664417.1:40372672-40386469 GCF_002925995.2 Terrapene triunguis | reverse complement strand
CCTCTGCGCCCCCATCTGCCCTGCCCCTGCACCCCCCCGCCCCTGCAGCCTCTGAGACCCCTGCTCCCCACTCGCCCTGCAGCCCCTGCATCCCCCTGCCTGCCCTGCCCCTGCAGCCTCTGTGCCCCCTGCTCCCCACTTGCCCTGCAGCCCCTGCACCCCCCTGCCCCTGCAGCCTCTATGCCCCCACCTGCCCTGCTCCCCCGCTCCCCCGGCAGCCTCTGCCTGCTGGGGGCTTCAGACGCTCGGCAGCACGGGTCCCTGCAGCCCCGTCCGCAGCTTCCTTCCTGCCGCCGAGCACGGGAAACAGCTCCCGCGGCGCCGGGTTCCAAGCTGTGCGGGGCAACGGGGCCACAGGAAAGGTCCCCCAGTGGCCGGGGGGGTCCCCGCCCGCGAGGGAAGCCCGAGCCTCACCTGAGCATTGTAGCTGGGGCAGCTGGGCTGCGCTGCGGACCCGGCGGATCGTGCTGGGCGGACCCTGGCTTATGCCTCCCTATTTCCCCGGACATGTCCGGCTCTTTGGAAATTCCCCCTGGACGGGGATTTGAGCACCAAAAAGCCGGACATGTCTGGGGAAATCCGGACGTATGGTAACCCTAGTATAGGCCCTCTTTTAGACAGAGATGGCAACATTATTAATGATTATGCTTGGCAGAATTCAATTTTATAATTATGATAGATTTTAAGCATTTTTATTAATTTAAATGTTAACAATTGCAGGAAATTATGGTGGTGTTAAACAATAATTATTTAATGACAGACACTGAGATTCAAAAAGTTAAAACTTTATAACTGGCAAAACACAAGTTGTCAACATCACATGCCAAACTATACAAAGTAAATATCCTTAAATCAAACTGTAATAAGTTCTAAAACAGCATTTCTGTTTCTTTGCCTATCTGTACATTTTTTATTTTTATTGATGGAAATATTTGTTCACCTTTGTGTGTGTGTGGACAGTGAAATTGATGTTTACCAAAAATTTAATGATAAAAATCTAAATCTTTCAAGCTTATTAATGATGCAGAAAAGTTCAATAAATATTTTTGTTCTGCATTTGGAAACAGGCAAGATTAGCAACTCGTATCACATGAGGATGATGAAGTACTTTCCAGTCTGTTAGTAAACAAAGAGGATGTTAAACAATAGCTACTAGGGACAAACATTTTTAAATCTGCAGGGCTGGAGGATAACGCACTCAAAAGTCTTAAAAGATTTGGCTGAAGAGATCTTTGGTCTGCTGATGTTAATTTTTGATAAATCTTGAAATAATGGGGCAATTCAGAGGACTGAAAGTGTATTAACATTGCACCAATATTCAAAAAGGGCAAGCGGGATGGCAAAGGTAACTATAGACCTGTTACTCTGACATTAGTAACTAAGTAATGGGATTCTACAGGGATCTGTGCTAGGCTCAATGCCATTCAGCAGTTTAATCAATTATCTGGACGTAAAGAGTGAGAAAATTTTCAGGTGACACAAAGATTGTTGGAATGGTAAAAAATGAGATGAATGGGATCATTTGGTTAGCTGGACTCATTCAAACAAAATATATTTTAATTCAGCCAAGTGCAAAGTTATACATGTAAGAATACTGATTGCAAGCCATACCTACAGAATGGGGGACTGTATCCTAGAGAGCAGAGCCTCAAAAAGATTTATGGGTCATGGTCAACAAGCAGCTCAACATGAGCGCCCAGTGCAGTGCTGTGGCAAAAAGGCTAATGCAATGCTTGGATGTATAAACGGGGAAAGTGAGTAGGGAGGTGATTTTACTTCTCTATGTTGCATTGGTGTGACCAGTACTGGAATACTGTGTCAGTTCAAGGGCTGGAGAAAATGCCTTATAGTGAGACTTAAAGGGATACATCTGTTTACCTTATCTAAATGGAGATTGAGTGATAGCTTGATTACGATGTATAAGTATCTTCATAGAGAGAAAATACCATGTACTAAAGGGCTCTTTAATCTGGATAACAAAAACGAATGGCTGGAAGCTGAAGCCAGACAGCTTAAATTTAGAAGTTAGATACAAATTGTTAACAATTAGGCAATTATTTAAACACTGTAACAGATTACCAAGGTAAGTGGGGCGTTCTCTGTCTCTTGATATCTTCATATTATGAATGTGTGCCTTTCTTGAAGATATGCTTTAGCATAACACAAGATATGTTCTAGTCAAATGAAAATAATGGGGCTAAATACAAAGGTGAAATGTAATGGCCTGTGGTGTATAGGAGGTCAGACTAGATGATCTAATGGTCCATTCTCTACAAATCTATGAAAAATACTATTAATACAACTGAATATTTTTTGTCGTCGTGAATTTGTGCAGCATGTGATCTTAATTAATTATTTTAAAACAGGCACGTGGATGTGTGCCATAATACTTTTATATTGTGGCATAACATCCTAATTGCCATTACATAGGCCAAAAGCAGGCATACAATATGAATGATACATATATTCCCATCTCACATGTGAATAATTTATTTCCACTCTATGATGTTTTCTTGAACTAAATTGTTGTTAAATGGTTTAAACTTCAATAAATAAAACAAAACATATCTTATATTCATATATTTGAATAATAAATTACAATAGATACCAAGTTATTTTTATAGATATTTTCAAGTTTTTGATTGACAGGGGCTTTTGGAATTTCATGATGCTGATCAGAAAAGAATGAGTATAATTTTCCTTTTCACAAAATTAATATAAAAATTTCCATACTATCTACTTGAATATTTTTTTGGCACGGGACTTGTCTACATTGCCCCACAGTTTGTGCTGTACTGTAACTCTCTTCTGGGGATGCTGTGGGCACAATCTAAAAGGTTCCTAGTTCACATTAACATAATCCTGTTTGAAGAACCCTATGTTAACACCAATTAGGAACCTTTTTGTTTGCGTCCATAGAATCCCCAGGAGGGAGTTACAGCACAGCACTTTGGTGCACATTGCTATTTACACCCCCACAGTCCAAACTGTGGGGCAGTATGGACATAGTGTCTGTTAGTGGCCTGTAGCAGATGCTTCAGGAGAAGGTGCAAGAAAGCTCATACTTGACAATTATGGAATAAACTTCCTATAAAGAAAGTTTCTTCTTGACTGCTGTTGTTTAGTGGTTTGCTTTTGCTTTTAAGGATTTATGGCCTTATACTTATTGTTAGTTATTGTGCTGATTGGGTGAGTGATGTTTCTTGGCACACCTACAGGCCATTTTTTCCAAAAGTCCAAATACATTATCTCAACAAGTTCTCCTTAACCCATTACATGGATGATATACTCAAAAAATTCTAATACATTAGAAAGGGTAGAAATTCCTAATAGAGGCCCTGCTGGCTTCTCTGTATTATAATGTTCCTCTAGGAATTTTACAAATCTGTTTTCAATAATTGTTTTATTGGTACTGATGTAAGACTCAGTGGTCTGTAATTCCAGGGATCATACCTAGCATTTTTTCTAAAGAGAGGTATACCATTTGCTATCCTGCAATCCTCCGGTATGTTATTGGCTTTTAAGTGAAATATTATATATTGTTCATAGCTCAGACAATGCTTATCTACATGTCATCACAGCGTGAATTGCCATTCGCTCTAAAGCGAGCTCTAACGGCCCTATGTACGTACCTAGTTCAAAGGACTATGTTAATGTCAACTAGGTACCCATTAGTTTGCACCAGAAGTGTACATGGAGTGCAATACTTTAGAGTGTAACACTTTAGAGCACGCTACAATTCTTTGATGCTCTATACCTCAAAATAGCACCCTAAAGCCCCCATGTTCATCACTGTTATATAATTATATGTTTTGTACGAAGTATGCCTTCTGAGGTATCATTTGGAAAGTTATAATCTATTGAGCATCATTGTTCTATCAAAATATATGTATCATCATTGTCTACGAAGTTATGAGATTTTGCTATATGTTTGTTGTTGAAATGTTGTGAGTCTGGGAAATGCCCACAGACTAGCTCTTCAGTAGCAACCTAGGAGTGACCCCTAGCCAGCTGTAAAGCGACCACCACAAGCCATTCACCAGCAGGGGAGTTGTAAACAAGAGATTTACAATTCACATGAAAGACAGTTGCTCAAGCATGTATACTATGGGGCTGCCTAAACCCCAAGACACAGCAAGGATCTTTCCAGCATCTGGAGGAGAGTATAAAATAAGGGACAGTGACATCACCCCTCTTCTCCCCCCTTCCCCTCCCTCTTCCCCCGTACACTGAAGGTAACAAGAACATTTGGAAGACAAAGAAACATTTGAACTGGGGGGAATGGTCCTAACTGGAAAAGCCTCCCAGTTAGTAGACTACAGTAAGTTTTGGGGTAACAGAAACCTTATTACTTCACATTTGACTTAGTTTGATAAAGTTTAGTAATTAGACTGATTTTATCTTTTATTTCTTTTTGTAACCAATTCTGAACATCTATGCCCATACTACTTATAAATCACTTAAAACCTATCATTGTGTAGTTAATAAATTTATTTTAATGTTTCATCTAAACTAGTGTGTTTTTGATTCAAGTTTGGGGAATCTACTCTGGTTACAAAGGCTCATGTACATTTCTGAGTTGAAAGGCTGGGGCTGGGGGAATTTGCTGGTGTCTTCCTGTATACCGTTCATGAGTGGCTTGGGAGAGCATTCACAGAAGTTTACTGGGTGTGTCTCTACGTGCTGATGCTGTATGAGAGCAAAGCCTGGAGGGGCTACTTGTCACTAGCATAGCAGTGTAGGAGATAGCCTTGACTGGAGAGATAAGGGGATACAGTAATTCCACAGTCCAGGTTGTACCCCAAGGCATGTCACAAATTCACACCCCCATAGTCCAAACTGTGGCACTGTGTAGACAAGACCACAGATCTCTGTCAAGTTTCTTCAGAACTCTTGGATGAATACTCTGAGCCTTCTGGCTTACTGTTTAATTTATCCATTTGTTCCAGCATTGCCTTTGACTCCTTATGCTCAGGTCAAGTGTATTCCCCTTCAACATCAATCAGTGGAGAAGAATGAGACAAATTTATAATTTATCTTTTCTGAAATGTCCTTTTTCTCATGAAGTTAGTCAGTAGACCCATCAGTTCTCTCTTGAGCTACATGCTTATTTAATACTTTTACAATTTTTTTGTTGTTTTAGGTCTTTGATTATTTACTTTTCATATTCCATCTTCAAGCTGCCCTAATTTCCATATTATATTTTAACCTGCCACACTTTATGCTCCTTTCTATTGGAGAAAGATTGAATATATTGGAGAAAGATTGTATCTGTCACTCACAAATGAAAATAGTATATTTATGTCTCAGCGCAAGTATATCAGTATATTTATTCATTGGTTTATGGTAACCGATGGTTTATGATGGTGTCCAAAATCCAAATAAAGTTCCTAAATGCTCCATTTTAGGTAAATTATTTCCTTCTTAATCGAATTGTTCCAGAGGGCATCAAATATATGAGGGCTGTTTTTCTTCTAATTTCACCTACTTTGGTTAAATCAGGTCCTGTTTGAGGACTCGTCAATAGAACACGGTGTTGATAGGTGTATAAAGGGTGGTAGAGTGCAAATATGGAGAGATGGGGAAAATACAAGTGATCTTCATTTACACACAGAGCCTGATGCTAGCTCCTGTAATGTGGTCTCAGTAAGTCAAGTTTTCAAGACATGCAGGCAGATTACATGGTGGTATCTGGGCCTTAGAAGAGAAGTGAGCAGTCTTCAGAAATAATTAGCTTAACATACAAAATTTCATAAAGGAATATTTGAGTTTATTTGCAAACAAACTATAGGTCAGTGGTCACTTAAACTCAATTTAAGGCTTTTCTGGTACAACTTCAGTCATGGTGGAAGATGTGATCATATAAAAGTCATGCCAAATCACTGTTTCTAATAGATAATTTCAAAGTGACAGTAATAAATAGAAAGTAAAATAAATTAGCCCATTCATGACTTAAGACCTCTATAAACCACTAATGACTTCGTGGGTCATTAGTTATCTTTATTTGTGGGCTAAACATGATTTCTCACTCTACTACACTCCATCAAGTCTCTTACACACATGAACATAGATCTTTTCTGTAGAACTGTTCTTGGCTACCAAGGGTTGTGTGATTTACAGGAAAATGTGAATTAAATAATGGTTTTAATGAACTTCAGCTGAGAACAGAATGACCAACCTATTGTATTGTTACTGTATAGTATCTTTATAGTCCTCTCTGACATAAAGGACAATAAAGAGGACTATAAAAGATGATAAAGGCAAGTTACCTTTTAACAACCCCAGAAACATGACTGAATTTGTTTGAATGAAAAATCAAGTTCCCTTTGAGGAAGGACAAAGCCTTATTATGATTTGCTGGCTTTATGTTGGCAAGACTGGACATTGGTGAGACTTAAGCCTTTTAATTGATTCAATGGTACATAAGAACGGCCATACCAGGTCAGACCAAAGGTCCATCTAGCCCAGTATCCTGTCTACCGACAGTGGCCAATGCCAGGTGCCCCAGAGGGAGTGGACCTAAGAGGCAATGATCAAGTGATCTCTCTCCTGCCATCCATCTCCATCCTCTGACAAACAGAGGTGAGGGACACCATTCCTTACCCATCCTGGCTAATAGCCATTAATGGACTTCACCACCATGAATTTATCCAGTTCTCTTTTAAACGCTTTTATAGTCCTAGCCTTCACAACCTCCTCAGGTAAGGAGTTCCACAAGTTGACTGTGCGCTGCGTGAAGAAGAACTTCCTTGTATTTGTTTTAAACCTGCTGCCTATTAATTTCATTTGGTGACCCCTAGTTCTTGTATTATGGGAATAAGTAAATAACTTTTCCTTATCCACTTTCTTCACATCACTCATGATTTTATATACCTCTATCATATCCCCCCTTAGTTTCCTCTTTTCCAAGCTGAAGAGTCCTAGCCTCTTTAATCTCTCCTCATATGGGACCCATTCCAAACCCCTAATCATTTTAGTTGCCCTTTTCAGAACCTTTTCTAGTTCCAGTATATCCTTTTTGAGATGAGGAGACCACATCTGTGCGCAGTATGCGAGATGTGGGCACACCATTGATTTATATAAGGGCAATAATATATTCTCAGTCTTATTCTCTATCCCCTTTTTAATGATCAGGTGCTAAAGGAACACTATATGTCCTCACTAAGGGGGGTGTATACAGGTCTTCACTTGTAGAATGTTGCCAACTACAGGAAATAGGTCACAGACATTACCTACACAGACGATATGATAAAATACAAGCTATTTGGTACAAAGTGTTTTATGAAATAATTTGAGTATTTTTGAAAGGATTCACCTTATGTGGCTGAACTAAAAAGGGACCTTAACTGTACTAGCATGGCATACTAGCATAGAATTATGGTGTCATAATTCAGATCCAGGATTCTTCTAGTTATGGAAAAGTAAAAGGCAGTGATGATATTTAGGACTATCATCATCTGTGGATTAGTTTATTGTGCGGTAGAATGCCTGCCTTATCAGTGTGGATGTAATCCCCATAGCTTGGTATTAAACTCTGCATACATACCAGTCAATCATCTGACCATTTCTCTGCAAGATACAGTGTATTTGTTCCAACATGGCTGAAAATGATATGCTCAGTGTTTTTTTTAAGTTGTGTGTTTATGTTTAGTTGTGAAAATCTGTTTGTTTAATCTGCATTTTAAACTGAAATCCAAGTAGACAGAGAAGATCTGTGTTTACCCAAAACTTTCGGTTTGTTCCCAGAGCTCAGGTTTGCTATGGAGAAACTGTAACATGAGCTGAAAGTGTATTCTGAATATTGACATGCAAATAAGTAAACCAAGCATTTTAGTCAGATTCAGAATTCCTAGTACTGTTGCAACAAGTAGCTATTAAACTAAAGTAAAGTTTGTGTATTTGGCAGGCAACTTTGTTAGATTCTTCCCAATTTTAGCTTTTATAAGTGCTATGAGTATTAATTAAAGTCAAGATAGAAGGCCAGATAAACTGGTACACTCCAGCTGCTTTGCATTGCTCTGGTGATGCTAAGCAGACAGCTAGTGCTGATTTCTATAAACAGGTTGTAAAGAAATTATGCTATTAACTGAATAAATTATTTGACATAGGTCCAGAAGGAGATAACAGCTACTGCTGTTATTCTTAATCCAGCACCGTTACCAGAGTGGGAAATTTGCACACACATGTCTAAAGATATTGGGCTAAAACTCCTAGTTGCTATGACAATACAAATAAGATATAACAGCAATAATGGTTCACTAGTGTGCTCCAGATGCTTTGCACTACTCCTTATGCCAGCTTTAATCATTGGATCTGCCTATCTCATCTGGTAGCTTTGTCAATATGGCAATAGAAAAGTTCCCCATTCTGGTAAGGATATTGTTTTAGGTATGTCTGCAGTAGCCATTAGCCCTTTTCATCCTGTGTCAGATAATTTATTTCTGTAAGTTCGTTGCTTAGGTTTTTCCCAACCTTCCCACAATGTTGTCCATAGAAATCACTGACAAATTCTGCCATGATAGAAAGGAGCACAGTAGATGCGTATTTGAATTTCTGAAGCTTACCAGCTTTTAGACAACAGACACAGAGTACAATATTTCCTAATAAAAAAACTAAGACTGTACAATCCTCAGAATTACACAGTGTAATTAAACACACAATCTCATGTATGTGATATATTAAAAAACAATCACGTTGTCACCAGTTGTCCAGGCCACATATCCATGCTGATGACTCCTTTTTTTTGTCCTTTGTCATGGGCACTTGTGGTACTACTGGCTCAAATACACAATGAAGACTAGTTCAATGGAGCTGCCTTAAGCTGATTTTGCTTATTCCTTTTAGACATATTTTCAAGTGTTATGATCAGCAACTGCACCGCCTCTCCAAAAGTCCTCACATTCCAATTCCACACAATTCAGTCCTATCTGTTCTCCTATTCAAAATGTATTTTAGATCACAAGAGGAGAATATGGGTCAATACAGGCTTAAGTTTAATCAATAAATTGACTTCCAGCGATATGCTTTTTCTTATTAAGGCAGCTGGCAACACCTGTCCCAATATTTCAGTGAAAAAAGAACTTTGATGAAGAGCTACCTTAAACTTAATCCAGGCCGATAAAATTACTCAGTAGAAAGGGGTAAGTGATTCATTAAAACTGGCAGAGACCATTATATTGTTCCTTATATCAAGGTCATTTGTGCTCTGACTTTCAAAGTGGTGAATATGGTCTCCCAAGTCCTGATTCCTGCCTCCTAGGAAGTTTCCAGCAGTTTCCAGGCTGGGATTGATTAAATAAATTAGATAATTTGTCTTTATGTCAAAACAAGAGTGTATATTTTACATACCACGTTTTCCATTTTAAAACTGGCTAAGGGGCAAAAGCATACAAAAAGGAAAAACAATGGGTGAAAGTGTTATCCAGACTCAAAGTGAAAGATGGAAATGTGCCATTTTTAGCTTATTTGAAATGAGGTTTAGAGCACTTATTTTTTAAATATATGTAAGAAACACCTGATGCAAATTTAAATTCATTTTAAAATAATATATTTAGAAACCATTCCACCTACTTATTACATTTTCTGCATTTTCTTATGCTAAAAGAATTTACATGAAAGGGAAATTTACTCACTGGTAAAGGAATTTATCAGAGTCTTCCCTCTTCCATACTGTCAGAATTCAGAACAGCCGGTCTCATGGCACCATATACTAGGAAACAAAGAGGCATACAAAGTGTTGTGAAAGCCTGGGAGTACATATAGGCAGACTCCACTTCAGGTAATCCATAAGCCAGAAATACAAGAGGGAAGAGGGAAAAAAGAATAGGTAAGGCAAGGAGGATGGGAGAAGAGGAAAGACTCAATAAACTACTTTACTGTTAAATACATTTCCTTTGTCAAGGACCATCCTCTTCTCCTAACCTGCTAGAGCATAGAACTCTGTCAGCAAAAGGGAGAGTTTACCTGAGAAGCAGCCTGCTGGAGTAGCTTACACTGTAAGTTAGCCTCATCAAAAGAATCTAGAACCACTTGATGGAAGTGGGATAAGAGAAGAAAGGGACTTTCAGAAACAGGAATTTTGTTTTAAATTCCATCTGCTCCCTAAGTATTTTACCTGAAATCATAATCCATCATTTGTGACATCAAACTCCTTTCCACAACAACCAGTAGTGATTCAGCAGGGAACACGGGAGTAAGGAAACTCCAAATATCCTGCTTTCTTGGAAGAGCCCCAGGAAAGAAGAAAAAGGCAATTGGAATTTTAAAAGTGTATTCTGTCATGTATATGTAACCCTTCTGCCCATCTAAGTTGGCAGCAACAAGGGCCGGGTTCTGTATCTAGGGGTTCCGTTCAATAACACAATGCAAAACCGGCTCGAGCCCCCACCCAGTGACCTGGGACAATTACATACCACCCCCCTGGGTACCTCTAAGAGGCAATACTTCCCCTCTCGCAAGCACGGAGTCTGAGTGTAGCAGAAAATGTTTAATAACATGAGGTAAACGACATCAGCATAAAATTGGAAAAACACCACAAACAGGATTCACAACACAAACCATGAGCAAAACCCACCCCAGCAAATTGGGCTGTGTCCTTTTCCCTTTGGTTCTTGAATCCAGCAACCCAAAAATCACCCAGAGTGCCCAAAGTCCAACACCCCCAAAGTCTCTTGGGTCCAGCAACCACCCAAAGTCCCAAAAGTCCAACAACCCCCAAAGTCTCTGTCCCTGATCAGTGCAGCCCCAGAGTAAAAGGGGGGGGGGCGCACGCAGGGTGTTAAGGGGCATCTTACGTGATCCGAGGCTGGCCAGCCGTCTGTTTCTCCGTGGGGGTTCCGCCGCAGCCTTTACCACGAGCCAGTCCACTTTCCTGCCATCCCACGAACTGCTCCGCTCTACAAGCTGCTCCGCTCCGCTCACCGACCTGTGAGCCGTTCCAGCCGTCCCCGCAAACAGCTCTGCTCGCCGTTCCTTGGGCCGCTCCAACCGGCCCCGCAAGGCTCCGCACCGCTCGCTGCTCCTCCAGTCGTCCCCACAAATTGCTCCACCAGCTGCTGAGCAATATAGCTTCAGGCTCCCCCACTAGTTAACACAGCACTCAGTGATCTCAGCTCTTAATAACATCAGCTCTTTTGTGATTTCAGCTCTTAGCGATTTCAGCTCATAGTATAGTAGGGGAGCCCCAGTGCTGGTGCACCATTGGCCCAAAGTGAATTCAGCTCAGCAGCCTGTAACTAGACTCCTAAGGGAATCAAAGTTAGCTCTGACATTCAACAGTGGAGAGAGGAGGCAGTGCAATTGGTGTTTGAAACCCTCAGAGGGGGCCCATACCATCAGGTACAAATACCTGTCCCCATCCTCTCTCAATTCACTGGGTTTTGTAACCCATGCCCCTTGACAAGCAAATGCTACTTAGGTAATGGTGAAGGATTCACTCAGTCCTTCTGTCATACAACAGTTCCACTGGCCTTGATTCACAGAATCAGGGTAACAAAACTTTATTCTTCCTGCCCCAATAACAGAGAAACTGGGGATCCCACACCAGCCAAAGTAACCACTTTCGGTTGCTGTGGGCTCATGCTAGGCGTGTGGGTGTGCCTATGCTAACAGGATCCGCCCCTGGAGTTCTTTTCCACACTCGCCATAATTCACCACCAGATGTCAGGGTAGAGCTCATCCTGACTCTGCTTACATATAAGCAACATTGATTTTCCATAGAAATATTTTCTTCGTGATCCATCAGCAGCTCCTTAAAGCTTTTAAAGACAGTATATCATGAACTAAGTCTTTTGCTATTTTTAAAGTTTATCCACCACAGATAACTTAAGTATTCAAGATTGGAATGATATTTTCCCTGTTCATATTCCTAATTTCATGCATTTTAGATGGGCTTTGCCACTCTTGGCTGCAAACCAAGAAACTTTGAATATTGTTCTGCCACATCTGAGATCAGGAAGTCAAGAACCACTTTATTTTGTCCTTTTCCAAATAGCACTTCAAATAGGTCTCTTCTTTCTTTTCCTTCTTTTCAGTTGATTCTCCCTGATTTGGAATTTGATTTCCAGGAGTGCTAAGCATCTAAAATTCTGACTGAAGTCAAAGGAAGCTGAAGTTAGTCAGTACCTCTGAAAACCAGGCCATTAGATTAAAACCACTTACAACTTTGTAACTCATTTTATAAGTGCTTTTTTACTTCTGTCCTGGTTCTTCTACTGTGTTCCCACTTTGATGAGTTGGCACCTCCTCCCAGAGACTAAGAGTAAAAACTTCTTAAGAAGAGTTTTCTATAAGAAAAGAAGGACTATTTTAGAGGGTCAAATGAGGGGCTGCCTGCACAAAATGAAGCAAAAGTAAATTAGAGAGAATATGGGATGGCGCTGGGGGAAAAGAGAGAGACACAACTTTGTCTAAATTGTGATTTAAAAGGATATAAAAATGTAGTACTGTCATGGAACCACAGACTATTGCTCTCTCACAGCTCTGTAAAGGACCCTGGAAAGATCCCTTTAGAGAGTTAACCCTCTGTAGGGTCACACTTTCTTGCAGGGTAAGCCCTTTGACTCCTCTGCTGCCTGGGTCCGCACCTCTGAGCTTTCAGCATGCCTGTTTCTTTCATGAGCTTCCCTCAGCAAATCCACTCAAACTGGATCCTGGGAGGAGGCTTCCACACCCAGAGGAAACAATGTCACCCCATCTCTTTACACTGGAGTGACTCTCACATGGTGTTCAGAACAAAAGGGGTAATTGTAAGTCTGGAACACAGCATAGAAGGTTTGGGGTAGCCTTGACAACAGCACAGTCCAACTGGGGCTGCCCTAAGTGCAGGTGGGCTCAGACTCCTCTTTGTCCCCAGTCCAGAAATGTTCCTCCTTCCAGCTGACCACCCTATATCACCTCCTCAAAAACCCTTCCCAGTCCTTGGTCTTTTTTCCTAGACCAGTGGTTCCCAAACTTGTTCCGCCGCTTGTGCAGGGAAAGCCCCTGGCGGGCCGGGCCGATTTGTGTACCTGCCGCGTCCGCAGGTTCGGCCGATTGCGGCTCCCAGTGGCCGTGGTTTGCTGCTCCGGGCCAATGGAAGCTGCTGGAAGTGGCGGCTCGGCCCGCGCCACTTCCAACAGCTCCCATTGGCCCGGACCAGCGAACCGCGGCCACTGGGAGCCGCAATCGGCCAAACCTGCGGATGCGGCAGGTACACAAACCAGCCCGGCCCGCCAGGGGCTTTCCCTGCACAAGCAGTGGAACAAGTTTGAGAACCACTCTCCTAGACAAACGGATCACCAGGTCACTCTACCTTCAGCTCTTTGTTCTCTCTACTGGTCAAAACTGGCTGGCTCCAAGTTGGGATGGGCCTTTGGGTCATCATTGCTAAGTTACAAAGGGTCCAGGCCATAGTCTGGGGTCCAGACTTTTACGTCTGGCCCTGTGCAACAATAAAACACCCTCTTCCACCACCTGGTTAGACATGCAGCACATACAAGAAACTGAGGCACACAGGGTATTCATACAAAGCATTAAAAAAATTCCCCACTACGTCACAAGTATATCACACCAATTTTCATTATACTAGCAGGTATAGTCTGGGACAGTATATCCTTACGCTTGCTATTCAATTTATGATCTTGAAACCATGCTGTTTAAAAGTACTTGTTTATTTAGTGGCCTAATTTAATGTGATTAAATACATTATGCAAATTGTAAAAAAGATATTATTAAATCCTTGTTTGCACTCTTTTTAATAGGTTTCACTTTTACACACACACACACACACACACACACACACACACACACACACACACA
>NW_020664417.1:40278394-40372662 GCF_002925995.2 Terrapene triunguis | reverse complement strand
CACACACACACACACACACACACACACACACACACACACACACACACCATTCAAAGGAACTGATTTACCTTGTCCCTAATTACAGCCGTAATCCTTTCCTCCATTCCCAGCTCATTTCCCTCCCCCCTCCTTACTTGCCAGAAAATCCCAAGGCCCCAGACTGAAGCTTCCCACCTGACATCACTTGGTACCATCACTATTTTGATTGCAATACTTTCAAACAATACTATCTATTGACCATGATTCAACTTCTCATGTCTCCCCACAAATAAATGAGAATCTTTAGAGAGATTCATAGAGGATTGCTTATTCAAGTGGAACTTCAGTAATCTCCAAAGACAGCTTGCTGGTGGCCCACTTCCCACATCAGGCAGAAGTCATCTCAGGGAATAATTGAGGGTTCACTCTCCAATGTGGGTAAGTTGTCTGCAATAAAAATCGAGAGAAGTACAAACATTTATTAAAGCCAGCATGAGGCTGAGAGGTAAGAATTTTAGTTCTGGGTTTCTACTGATTCACTGCATGCACTGGGCGAGTAAGGCTCCAGTCCTGCAATGGGGCTTTGGAATAAGTGACTTTTCTGTTTCTTTCTTTCTGATCTGGCATCCCCCTCAGAAGAGCCTTAGTTCTTTTCCCAGATTGGAAGCAAGAGAGGAGGGGAAAGGAGAAAGGAAGTTTTTAAGTACAAGACCAAAAAAAAAAAAAGTAATCACAATGGTCTAAAGCACAGAGTGCATGTGTGAAAGAGACTATTTCAATCCAGAGGTCTTGCCAAGAGAGCATGAGTACAAGAGGAAGCATTTAACAGTTTAAGAGGGTTCAGCAGAACAGCACCACCCCAGGAGTATCAAATTCCTCTCACACTTTTTCCCTTCCATTTTCCAAGTGAAACAATAGTTCACGGGAGAAAAAAGAATTACTAAGAACAGGTCCTGAAAATGCAGTGAAGGAGTGAGTCTAATGGTAGACATGGAAAGTGAAAGCTTCTCCCAAAGCAAGACTCTACCCAGGTTTGTTTTAAGCCTGTGCTGTTAAGTGAAAAAAAAAATCTGTGTAATCAGGCAAACCTTTTTGGTCAATGTTTTTGTTTTGTTGACTATTTTTTTAGTGCTGACAATGTACTCTGAGCTTTATAATGTATAGAAAGAAAGATTGTCCTTGCACTGAAAGTCACTGCATCTGAAAGAGACAAGACTGGCTCCTGCGAGCAATTTTTTCAGACACATAACCTCAGATATTCACAGAGCATATTCACTGGTAATATCCAATTTAGAGGGTCAGGTATGGACAGTTGAGTAGTCTTGTGTTGAATAAGGCCAACAAAGACCAATATTCTCATCTCACAAATAATGCTACACAAAAGACCACTTATCTGCAAAAAGTGTTTCTGCCTTGTCCTATCTAAGAGGTAATTTATTCTGCTAGGAGAATGTGTTTTGTTAGTGCAGCCTATACATTAGTCGGCATATTTTTTTGGAGTTCAGTTATTTAATATACTCTTTAGCCAATACAAGGTTAAAAAAATGCACACCGTTATAATAATAATAAAAAATCAACACTTTTATTCAAGGCATTGTACAAACATTTATTAAGGCAAGCATGAGGCTGGGAGCCAAGAATTTGTGTTCTGGGTTTTCTATTGATTCAATGTATGACATTGGGTGAGTAAGAATCCAGTCCTTTCATGCGGTTACTCACATATATAAAGTTAAGCATGTGCATAATATGTGTTTGCTAAATCAAAGCCTTAATATTGCTGAGTTTCACCATCTGTAAAATGAATATAAATACTATCACCCTAGGTACCACATATACATCTGTGAAGATGATTCTTGCATAGCCTGTTGCAAAATGTGAAGTCCTATAAGAAGTATATCCAAAGGTATTACAGTTATTATATATTTTAAAAGTAGCAAGATTCTTAGTTCATTCTGGATAAGTCCTTAGTCTTAACACATGCAAGTGACTGGTGTATCAAAAGACTATTTGATAGCATGTTGAATCAATTAAACTATTTATAATAACTGGAAAGATAATACTAAATTCTCAACAAGTCAATAGAGCTCTGTTCAAGCAATACTTAACAGGTACCTAAAATTCCAGTCCTTTTATCAGGGGAATGCTTATTACCATTGAAGTCAATAGGACAATTTACAGTCATGAGCTCTGCCCTAATTGTACTGCAAGTATTTTGTAATTGGGCTCCAAGATAAGATTAAGATAAAAAACTAATCCTTATGAATTCAAAGATAGAGATAGGGGACCATAGTAGAAAATTTCATTCTACATCACCAAGTTGCTTGCTTCCCCACTTCCCTCCAAAAAAGTGATGTTTAGAATTTTCAGTAACACAATACAAGGAAAAGAGAGGTTTTGTAGATTACAATAAACACCCAAATTTTCACGGATACTGATGTGGTGGACTTGATATAAAACGACTCTGATATGATTTTGTATATTCATTATCTACATCCTGCCTGGAAAGAAGACTCTCAAACTTCTTTTCAAAATTGATACTTGATTTTATGGTCTTATACTTGCATGTTTTCATCTAGAAAAATGAACACTATGGAGCTATGGTGAATCCTTAGACAACTATTCTGTTGTCCAATGTGTCATTTTTTTTCAGGAAAAGTTATTTGCTAGGGCCTCTAAAGTATAAATTAGGGATCATGGACAGTGGGAGTGAAATGGGTTGCTGCTCTCAGGGGCAATATTCCTGAGGTGACTACAGAAGATAATGGAAAGCACACACAGTAGATAGCATCCAATTCCAGTTGAGAAGAGATGGTTTATACAGAAGATCGGTTGTTTTTGCATAGAGGAGTACAAGGACTAGAATGTTCATAGCCTCTGTGTTACAGTACAAATGGGGAAGGACTCCTTGTAGACCTCTCCCCTACATTTCATAGGACTAGGCAAAGTCTGTCCCTAAAAGTCCTGAGATGAAGTAGGATATCTATTGTTACAGTTGTGGATTATTTATATATTTCAAGGACAAATGTGTACTCAGATAGCTCAGGGCGAGTCTACACTAGAAGTGATACATCAGCATAACTGCACTGATGCAGCTGCACCACTCTCTCCCCCCGACATAGAATCATAGACTTTAAGGTCGGAAGGGACCATTATGATCATCTAGTCTGACCTCCTGCACAACGCAGGCCACAGAATCTCACCCATCCACTCCTGTAATAAACCCTTAACCTATGTCTGAGCTATTGAAGTCCTCAAATCATGGTTTAAAGACTTCAAGGTACAGAGAATCCTCCAGCAAGTGACCCGTGCCCCACGCTGCAGAGGAAGGCGAAAAATCCCCAGGGCCTCTGCCAATCTGCTCTGGAGGAAAATTTCTTCCTGACCCCAAATATGGAGATCAGCTAAACCCTGAGCATGTAGGCAAGACTCACCAGCCAGACGCCCAGGAAAGAATTCTCTGTAGTAACGCAGATCCCACCTCATCTAACATCACATCACAGGCCATTGAGCATATTTACTGCTAATAATCAAAGATCAATTAATTGCCAAAATTATCCTATCCCATCATACCATCCCCTCCATAAATTTATCAAGCTTAGTCTTGAAGCCAGATATGTCTTTTGCCCCTACTGCTCCCCTTGGAAGGCTATTCCAGAACTTCACTCCTCTGATAGTTAGAAACCTTCGTCTAATTTCAAGTCTAAACTTCCTGATGGCCAGTTTATATCCACTTGTTCTTGTGTCCACATTGGTACTGAGCTTAAATAATTCCTCTCCCTCCCTGGTATTTATCCCTCTGATATATTTATAGAGAGCAATCATACCTCTCCTCAGCCTTCTTTTGGTTAGGCTAAACAAGCCAAGCTCTTTGAGTCTCCTTTTATAAGACAGGTTTTCCATTCCTCGAATCATCCTACCAGCCCTTCTTTGTACCTGTTCCAGTTTGAATTCATCCTTGGCAATACCTCCCAGCTTTGTGTCATTCCCCCCGCAAACTTTATTAGCACACTCCCACTTTTTGTGCCAAAGTCAGTAATAAAAAGATTAAATAAGATTGGTCCCAAAACCGATCCCTGAGGAACTCCACTAGTAACCTCCCTCCAGCCTGACAGTTCACCTTTCAGTATGACCCATTGTAGTCTCCCCTTTAACCAGTTCCTTATCCACCTTTCAATCTTCATATTGATCTCCATCTTTTCCAATTGAACTAATAATTCCCCATGTGGAACCATATCAAATGCCTTACTGAAACCGAGGTAAATTAGAGATCCACTGCGTTTCCTTTGTCTAAAAAATCTGTTACCTTCTCAAAGAAGATCAAGTTGGTTTGGCACGATCTACCTTTTGTAAAACCATGTTGTATTTTGTCCCAATTACCATTGACCTCAATGTCCTTAACTACTTTCTCCTTCAAATTTTTTTCCAAGACCTTGCATACTACAGATGTCAAACTAACAGGACTGTAGTTACCCGGATCACTTTTTTTCCCTTTCTTAAAAATAGGAACTATGTTAGCAATTCTCCAGTCATACGGTACAACCCCTGAGTTTACAAATTCATTAAAAATTCTTGCTAATGGGCTTGAAATTTCATGTGCCAGTTCCTTTAATATTCTTGGATGAAGATTATCTGGGCCCCGCGATTTAGTCCCATTAAGCTGGTCGAGTTTGGCTTCTACCTCGGATGTAGTAATATCTATCTCCATAGCCTCATTCCTATTTGTCATCCTGCCATTATCCCTAAAATCCTCATTAGCCTCATTAAAGAATGAGGCAAAGTATTTGTTTAGATATTGGGCCATGCCTAGATTATCCTTAACCTCCACTCCATCCTCAGTGTTTAGCGGTCCCACTTCTTCTTTCTTTGTTTTCTTCTTATTTATATGGCTATAGAACCTTTTACTATTGGTTTTAATTCCCTTTGCAAAGTCCAACTCTACATGGCTTTTGGCCTTTCTCACTTTATCCCTACAGGTTCTGACCTCAATAAGGTAGCTTTCCTTGATGATCCCTCCCATCTTCCACTCCTTGTAGGCTTTCTGCTTTTTCTTAATCATCTCTCTGAGATGTTTGCTCATCCAGCTTGGTCTACAACTATGATTTTTTCCCCCTTTCTTGGGATGCAGGCTTCTAATAGTTTCTGCAACTTTGACTTGAAGTAATTCCAGGCCTCCTCTGCCTTTAGATCCACAAGTTCTTCAGTCCAATCCACTTCCCTAACTAATTTCCTTAATTTTTTAAAGTTAGCCCTTTTGAAATCAAAAACCCTAGTCACAGATCTATTTTTGTTTATCCTTCCATTTAGTTTGAACTGAATTAGCTCATGATCGCTCGAACCAAGGTTGTCCCCTATGACATAGTGCTGTCCACACTGGTGCTTAGGTCAGTGTAACTTATGTCGCTCAGGGGGTGGCTTATTCACATCCCTGGGCGACATAAGTTATACCGAAGTAAATGGTAGCGTAGGGTTAGGGTTAGGGTAATTCCCTAACCATCAGTAATTCCCAAATCGTGGTCTGTGGTCCATCTGCCTGGTCACCTGGTGCTGGCTCTTCTCCTTGTTTCTACCTGTTAAATTGCATTAAAAAGGTGTTAAAATATTTTCCTAATATTCATTTTCCACATAAGCAACTGCTGTAGTTGCCATAGGGATGTTATTTGATTGCCAGATGAATGAAGAGTTGGGCGATACAGTTGTGAATAGAAGGGAAGAAGGTTTACAAGATACTATTAATATTTGATCCACACTGTGAAGAAGTTTGGAAACCACTGAGAGAACGTATTGGCCATTTGTTTATTACTTATATTCTGCTGGATATAAAAGAAGAAGTAATTTATAACTTTCATGAGATTGTGTTCCGTAAAGTCAATACTATTACTTTACTATAGCAGTTTTGTCTGGATAACACGATACACACATATTTGCTCCTGTTTTATGTTTTAAGGGATGTGAAAAATTCTTCATAGCATGTCTCTCTGACAAAGCTTTAACTTTGCAGGGTAACATGGCATGAATACTCCTAGAGGTTGCTGTAGTAAAACCCACTAGTGAACACCAAGGAATCTCATAAAGAAGGGATATCAGGAGACAGAAGACATTAAAAAGTTGTGTATTGAAAATGGAAAATCTGAAGACTGGTCCAGTATTTAATTTACAAAATTCAAGGGAAGAAAGGACAACATGCTTAGAAGAGGAAGAGATCCTTTTAATTTTTTCTTTGCTAAAAAAAAAAGAAAAGAAAAAAAAAAAGAGGAAGACTTGTCTAGTACATGCCAAATCCCAAGTATGTCAATGGAAGTTACCTACATATCTCTGAAGGCAGAATTAGACTCCACAATATCAGTTTACTCCCTTCCAAGCTTGTATTTGTGGGTTAACAAATCAGTAGCATCATTTAAACATGTGCTTTGGAAATTTAAATTCAATAAACAGCCTACCTAATTTCTTTTTAGAAAAAAGTCTCATGGATTAATGAACTTTTTTATTATTTAATATGCTACATCTTACTTGGGCTTAGTCACAGTTCTGAAACTAAATAAAAACCACCACTGGAATACTTGGTCTGCCAAATATTATTTTACCCTGGTCATATTTAGGGCATTGCCAGTGTTGTGCACAAGAATTTTTGTTGTTCTTTTTCAAATCTTTGTTATGACCTTGGGCCTCAATAAGCTCATTAAAAATTAATTTGCTTATTATGCCCTGGCATCACTTTCCACTTTGATCAGAAAGCACAATAGGTTCCCTAAGTGGATTTACCTATAAAATATTCTAGTAAGGAGGATAGAAAAAGCAAGTTTAACAACCTTAATGCTGAAACAAAAGTTACATAAATACCATCAAGGGGGCAATAAAACATTTTATATAAAGAAAAAGTGTTCTGTTTCATGACTTCTTCAGTGAAGATGCTTTGAAAATCAGTATCATTCCAACTTCATCTCTTTCAGTACTAGTAGAAAATAAATGCAACTTTCTCAAAATGGTGAAACTGCTACAATCTTTCACTGTTATCATTAATATTTATACTAAAACAAAGTGATCACTTTTTACGGTGTTGGTAAGCTTGTCAAATACTGTAAAACACTTTTGAATTTCAAACTGTTGATCAGCTTGACCATTTCCATGCCCCCTTGTTATTTGCTATCCAAGAACATCCATGTGAACAGGCTTTCATAATGGTTGTTCCCAGTACAAATACTCATATTGGTCTGCACACAGGATATTTGTCCATTAACTTGAATGTTGGTTATTCGCTCTCTCATTCTCCTCTGTCAAAGATTTCTTTCAGTCATCCAGAAAGAATACCATACAATTTAAGTGATGAGACACCATGAAAAATGACTAGTCAAACTGAGTAGTTTGCGGACAACCTAAACTGAAAGTTTGTCTAAAATCTCCAGTGGATAAATACATTTGCACAAAACAGAATCAGTTTGCAAACAATTCACAAAACAAGAAAAGTGGTGAAGTTTATTCTGAATTGTATTTGTAACAAATAATTCAACCAGTTCTGATGGATAGTATAAGGACTGCAGGATCAGGTCCTTAAAAATTATATTTACTTGGACAAAGACTCCCATGCAAATCAATGGGAGTTTAATCTGTGGACTGCAGGAACAAGGCATACAGTACATTAGTTGCAAAAAACTTTATCCTACTTACTTAAAAACCCTACTGTTATTTCTTAGTTTGAGCACATAGTAAATAAAGTTGATGCAACATTGCTCTAAGAACTTCACTGTCACTTGCTATTTATCATTTTTTATGGGGTGAACAGCCCCTACATTGGATTAGGACCGGAAGGTTTAGTGGTCTATTTTGAAGGCAAAAACTAAACCTGATTCAACAGCTCCTGCTGGCACCCAGGAGATTTGGTTGTATTGCAGGCTGCCAGGTGAACTGCTGCGGAGCACTGTATGGCATTTGGAGCTGGCAGGAAACCAGGCATGTTTCTTTCAAAAGTTTTCACAAATCGCCATATTCTCACAGGCATGGGAACTAAGGGTGCAGGGGGTGCTGCAGCACCCCTAGGTTTTACGTAGGGCTCTGCTGCTGGCCCCCCACCCAGGGGCTCCGCTCCTGGCCCTGCGCCCGCCCCCAGCTGTGGCTTCAGCCTTGGCCCCCTTTACCCCTGTCTGAGTACCCCCTGCCCCCCCGAGACATGGCCCTGCTCCTGGACACAGCCCGGGGGTGGAGGGTGCGGACAGAGATAAGGGGGCAGGATTTCAGCACCCCCACTATTAAAAGTGTTCCAGTGTCACTGCATATTCTTGTTCAACATTTTGATTCCATTGTATCAGAATTTGTCAACAGAAAACTATTCTTTCAGAAAATTTCCAACTAGCTGTATTGCTCACTTCAATCAGTGGGTTAATTTATGATGGGATTTACTAGCTTGTTAATGTGTCATCTCAGAGCATAATATTTCCATTACTACTTCCTAAATTCCATTCAAGTCATCCCGTCCCCGAGTATGTCAAGAGTGAGTTGAAGAAATAAAATTTATTGTATCTATATTTTTAACATATTAACTGTTTTATCAAGCACTTCTTGTGTTCTATGCCCACCAACAGGAGAAAGATAAGATCTGATATTCCCCCGGCCCCCAGCCAGTGGTATTCTTCAAACATTTTATGCTATATAGAACATAAGCAAAGGTTAAGAGTAATTGTCTAATTTAATAATATAAATCTTAGTTACAAAAACACTGTAGTTAGTATAAAACACTATTAAAAAGCCAGAGAATTCAGACTTAAGGTTAAATGTAGAACAAACCCAAACATTTTGCAGGCATGGACATTCACTTTCAAGGTATCTAAACTGCCTTAACTCTGGCTCCCTAGAGACACGAGCCTCCCATCTTCCCTTCTTTGTATGGATGTACCTCCTGACTATGAGCCCCTCATGGCCAGAGATGCCCTGCTAACAATTTCTCTGCTCTTCAGGGCTTTCCCATTACATTCCCACCAAACAAATAGTCTCCAGGCTCCAGTTCCCTTTTCACTTTCCCAGTACAAAAACATAACCAGTTACCCTGCTGGGGTGTTGATTTCTGTCCTTGGGGGTATTCTTTTCCCAGCTTACTGCCAGTCCTCCTGTCTCTGGAAGTCTCAGCAACATTCACCATCCCCTTCACTTCTTTACCTGCTTTCTTTCTTTTTCTCTCTGCAGCTTCCTCTCCTTCCAGCTTCCTGCTGCATTTTTAGTGGAACCTCCTGATCCAACCCAGATATGGTTCCTTCATAATCAAGGTTGGCTAACCCTAGATCATCCAGCCCTTGAGGGCAAGCTGCTCTGTTACAATATGGAATATCATAAATGTGTCCTACAGAAAACTGGTTTTATAGTTTGTTTTATACATACAATTTTCTAGTAATTAGTATGCTACTTTGTCACCACACTAACCTTTACTGTTCTCACATAAACACTCTAATTTAAAGACTGGTTCTGGAAAGTTTTTATATGACATATTGAATCATAGAGCATGATGTTGCAGAAAGTGCTCAACACTTCACAAAAGTCCCCAATTCAGCAAAGCACCTAAGTACCTGCTTTGAGATATCACTTAGGTATCTGTCCCACTAATGTTGTATTTGTCAAAGACTGGCCATGAATTCCTACTGCTAGTAGACATATGGTTTTCCTTTGAGAACAATAATCCAAAAAGTGACAGGACAGGGCACCTAGGATGAATTTGGTCCACCACATCAAATCATCTTCTTATTACATTTCTTCTTGTAGAATACAACTTATTATACTGGAATATATTCCTGCAATGTCATTCTGATTAGGAAGACACTGAAGAACTACAAGGCAGCTAACTACGAGACTAACACCTATTTCTGCTGTTACTCTGCCCCACATCTAGCATCCTAATCACCTACCTACAGCATTGACCAGCTATCTGTGGAAGTGCCTTTACTACGGCACAACAATTGTTGCTTTCAACTATTCTAAAACCTGATACAGGTTCACAGTTCTCTGACATTCCCTTTCCCATGATTATTATCTGGAGTCTTGATGGTTATCTGGAGTCTTGTGCCTTTCAGAATAATTTCCGCTATTCTTCTCTCCCCCTTCAAACACACTTATTATCCTGAATCTACAGTGTGCTTATGTGACTTTTGCCATTTCCGGATGCTTTATGAAGCAACAAATTTAGCAAGGGATTTTAGCTTTTCCCATTATCCTAAAAGTAATACAAAAGACTTTCACCACTTCTTCCTTGTGTTATTTTTTTAAGCTTATTTATAATCAGCAACAACAGTGAATGGCAAACTATCTCCAGAAAGATGTTAAATGTTTAAAAAGCTGCTGTCATCATTCAACAGAATCAATATGCACTTAGGCAGAAATAGATTATACAGTATCTTTATGTGATATTGTACAGGATTGATTAAAATTTGCATAACAGCTTTAATAAGATTACACAAATAAACATCAATAGCCAAAATGTTGGAGAGCACAATCAACATTTTTAAATAAGAAAAAAGTATTGGCTTTGCTACCTTTTCAAGTGACCTCTAGAAAAAAAATAATAATTAGGAGAGGTGTCAGACTCAGCAGAAAAAAAAATTCTCTCAGGCCTTGGGAAAAATATTTCATCTGGAGTCAGAAGCACAACAAACTTTCTCCTACGCTACAATAACTTAATCAGTGCCACTGAAGATTAGGCTGAAATATTGGATAACAATATGAAGATTATTCTTTCCTGTCAAAATAGAGCCACCTTCATGTAACATTAACCAAATAAAGTATGTCAAGCGGAATACACATCTGCTATTATGCAGATTCTACAGTACATGTATAAATGATACAACTAGATCTCAAATATAATCAAGTATATACAGTATATTATAGTCAGAGTCACTGCTATTGTTAACACTGCCCATCCGCTTCCATTCTATCCCTGTATTTTTTAGTGACTTATGACTTTCACCTTTGGGCTGAGATTCTACAGGTCTCACTTTCGCGTACATACATAGCTAAGGAATTATGCTGTACATGCAGAAGGTCAATTTAGCTGCACAGCAAAAAATATTGAAGGTGAGCCTGGGCTGAGGCAACTGTTCACCCCAAATCCTAGGTTTTATCCTTTTGGATTTTTTAAGTGATAAATGGTTTAAGGAGAGTTTCTGTGCAATTTTCTGAAAGACTCAGAGGATCTCTGCAAAGCTCCTAAGATGAGCAAGAGAAAGACTTCTCCAGCAGGCCTCCCAAAGAAGATGGAAAAGGGTGTGCCAGTGGTGTTTAGTCCCTGATTTGACCATCTGGTTCCAGATGATCAAATCTACATGCAAAATTGCCAATATTTTACAGTTCAGAGTTGCAACATTCTGGAATGTGCAACTTTATTTAAAAAAAAAATCATTCTAAAGAGAAGAGGAATTCTTTTGCATTTTGAATTGCCAGGAGAGCCACAAAATATTGAAGAATATAGGCACAATCAATCTTTCTGGAATCAAGCCTTTCTGGAATACAATAGTACAAAATATAGAAAACAGATGAATCTCCCATTAACCTTATGGCGTAGATGTGCATTAATAACTTTTTACTCCTTCTGATGTACCTGCTCCAGATCTTTCCACATGATCTACAGACAAAATTTTATTTATAAATAGAGACAAGTTTATTTAATAAATAAATATGGAACAATACATTTAGGACTGTGTTAGAAACACTTCATATAAATCAAGAAAAAGGAGGGGGTAATCCTTCTTTACATAAAGCATATAACAAACCATATAATGAACTGATATATGTACTATTTTTGTTTTATGCAAATTATTATTATCTTCAACTTACACAGTGTAATTATGAACAAGCAGAATAGGGTGCCAAATGTAAAATTGAAATTGCATCAGTTTTCCATATGTTCTGGACAATCTTGCAATGCAAATGCACTGGCCAAATTTTTTCTTTGTTTACTATGTTGCCTGATGTGTGTTGCCCTTTTTAAATTTGTGTTTTAGGTACTTTGCTTGGGATTCTGACACCTATCCTATTGTAGTATATCCTATTCTATTCTGCATAGGTTCTTGTTCCACACTTATCATTTAAGTCAGAATATTTGTTTATACTACTAATAATGGATCAATGGCCAACTGAGGCTGTTTCTACAGTACTGGATTGGACAAAAAGGTTGAGCTCGTGTTTACCCATGGAACAAACTTCCTTTTATTTTAAAGGTCCATTGAAGAAAAATATATTCTCATGTTGGACTGTTTAGATCTGCATGGATGAGCATATGCTTTTTCAAAACCAAGTGTAGATTTTATACATATGCAAGGAACATGTTTCTCTATAATTTTTGACAAAGTTCTTCATCAGATCCAGCTTGATGTGCAAGGGTGGTAACAAAATCTTCCTTGATTCAACAAGTGGTGGATGCTGAACACTTTTCCTTCCAGGCTCCAATGACTGTCGGAGTGGCCAATCTTTCTTGATGTAGTGGGAATCTCTTGCACGACTATCCCATTCACAGAGAAAACAGCAGTACTTTGTGTATCCAGTCTGCAGACCAAGCAAGAGAGCAACAACCTTCAAATCGCCACAAAGCTGCCACTGATGTTGGTCATAGTTTATGCACCTCAAAAGTTGTTTCATGTTGTCATAGGTTTCCTTCATATGGACTGCATGACCAACTGGAATTGATGGCAAAACATTGCCATTATGCAGTAAAACAGCTTTAAGACTCGTCTTCGATGAATCAATGAACAGTCTCCGCTCATCTGGATTGTGAACGATGTTGAGGGCTGCCATCACACCATCGATGTTGTTGCAAGCTACAAGATCACCTTCCATGAAGAAGAATGGGACAAGATCCTTTTGACGGTCATGGAACATGGAAACTCTAACATCACCTGACAGGAGATTCCACTGCTGTAGTCTAGAGCCCAACAGCTCTGCCTTACTCTTGGGTAGTTCCAAATCTCTGACAAGGTCATTCAGTTCACCTTGTGTTATGAGGTGTGGTTCAGAGGAGGAGGATGGGAGAAAATGTGGGTCCTGTGACATTGATGGTTCAGAACCAGAAGTTTCATCCTCTTCCTCTTCCTCGTCTGACTCAAGTGAGAATGATTCTGGTGCATCAGGAACCGGCAGTCCTTCTCCATCAGGTACTGGGCGTATAGCTGATGGAATGTTTGGATAATGCACAGTCCACTTTTTCTTCTTTGACACACTTTTCCCAACTGGAGGCACCATGCAGAAGTAACAATTGCTGGTATGATCTGTTGGCTCTCTCCAAATCATTGGCATTGCAAAAGGCATAGATTTCCTTTTCCTGTTCAACCACTGGCGAAGATTTGTTGCACAAGTGTTGCAGCATATGTGTGGGGCCCACCTCTTGTCCTGATCTCCAATTTTGCAGCCAAAATAAAGGTGATAGGCTTTCTTAACCATAGTGGTTATACTGCGCTTTTGTGATGCAAAAGTCACTTCACCACAAACATAGCAGAAGTTATCTGCACTGTTCACACAAGTACGAGGCATCTCTGCTCACTTTGGCTAAACAGAAATGTGTCCCTTTGCAAAATCAAACACTGACAAATAAGAGAGCACGACACTGTATGATTTCTAGAACTGATATAGGGCAATTTGTTCAGCAGAGTGATATAAGCTTCGTTATGATTGCATCATCCATGACTTCTAGGAATAACATGATGCAATTCATATCCTGTATGATGCAATACCAGCTTCAGATTGCATCATTCATTGTTTTGCCTAAAAAGCAAGTACTGTCCAAACCCAGTCATAGATTTATTCATAGATCCAGTCAAAGATGTATTTTAGTCATTTCTGGTTTAAATTGAGATCCCTTCCCTTTATAACTCACTTATCCTCCGCCATTCCCAAGTCAACGGTGGTATATACTGACCCAATAGCATATCTTGAAAACTAGAGCCAATCAACAATTTTAAGCATCATTTTCGTTCTCAGTGACCCAGAATTAGTAAAGTTTGACTACATTTATTTCAGAAGCATTTTGGCTGTAGAGCAGTGTAATCAGTACAGCTCAGGGATGACAGGGGTGGAATACAGTTGAATGTATTGTATGCTGTAAAATCAGACAATTAATTTGAGTAGACAAGTCCAAGTCTCAAGGAATGCCATAAGTCTTCATCCCTATCACTGGGTTGAGATCTGTGCAGTTTTCATAAGCTAAGCAGGACAAGTTTAGACAGTGTTTGAATTGGAAATTCCCAGAGAAAATGTAGTTGCTGCAGAAAGTAGTTTTGGTGATTTTTTTTCTGAGTTACCAGTGCATCAAGATGGTGATTGGGGACTAATGGAAGGGCTTTCTTTCAGAGGAGACACAAGACCATGATCTTGACTGCTACTGGTCATTTCAAGTTTGCATGATCATTTTTGTTAAGTCTAAGAGTTTTAACCTTATTGCCCTAAGCAAATTCCTGTATGATTAATACAGTCTATCTAAAATCACCCCTATTGTTTCAATTAGATACATTACTGTTCATTTCATTCTGCTAAATAAACATACAAATAAACAGACAAACAAAAACCCAACATTATATACAATGTTGCTAACACAGAGAATGGCTGCTGCATTGCAGCCAGAAGTGACTGCATTTCAATTCTGAACAAGTATTTCTGCATCTGTATATATAGAGAAATATATGGTGAAATTCTGCCCCCACTGAAGTCAACAGCATAATTCTCATTTACTTCAATAAAGTCAGGAGTTCAACAATAGTCTAATAAGTGTATAAGGAACCTTCTGGATATTGGGTACCTTTAAGTGTCATTGTATCTTGTAAGCAAACTTTTTCAAAGCTGCTGAATATATTTAATAACAGTAACATAGTATAATTAATAGTTACATTACATAATATATATTCACTATCACTGGTGTGAGGCATATCTCTTACATGAAGATAAGCAATAACAATAAAAGCATCAACAAGTAAGAGTTTCTGAATTGCAATCTTCCAGCTTTGGTTATAACATGAGTTCAAGCCACTTAGCATCTTTCTAAACATATGGAAAGTTTTAAGAATTTCTCCCTAAGGACACATTATCTTTCCTTAGGATTTATTACCATTTATCAAGTAATTTCCTAAACCACCCTGAATCACTAGAATCTATCCCCATGTTAAGACTTTATAGGAAAATCTTTTTAATAGAAATTGCAGAAGCCTCCATGCATGCCCCCCAAAGAAAGAACCAAACCCTCTGGCAGAACTATTTTATACACCATGCATGCAATTTTTTAAAGGAGTAAGTTGTCCTTCAACCAGTGCTGAAATTTTTGCTGACAATAGTAACATCTCTTCTCATAAATTGAGATATTTCATATTTCAGTTTCGAAGCTCAGCTCTTATGCACGTCAAAGGAAACCATCTCCATAAATGTGGGTAGAGTCAGAATGCTGCAAATACTAACCAAAAGAACACAAAATTCAGAATATTTGAAAGGGATGTGAAATCAACATATTCCTCTGTGAAGATGGCTCCTATTCATAACACATGAATCTTACAAAGACAGCAAACGGAAAACCCCCATAAATTTCCTAGCATAAAACAAGAAAAATATCAGCATCTTGGGGAGGAAATGTGAGCATCAAAATCACTTCTAAATATAAACAAAGATTTAAAGAAAATGCTGCTACACCTGATAAAAATGTTGAAATATAAAGCTTATTATCCGTGGTTAACTGGGTGCCTCCAGTATAGGCTGGTTTGTTTGAAACAGCTATTAGTAGGTACAAGGGCATAATACGAGAAATATACAAAGCAGCCTATACCAAGGGCGTTTTCTCAAATCTTCAGCTATCACGCTAAAGTAGGACACCATTTCCTCTGAAAACACACCTTTTGACTGGTTTCTACAGGTTTATTTTATAAATTGTGTACCTCCCTCTTTCACAAATGTAAACACTACATTTTAAATTCTCATGGTGGACATTAGAAACTAAAAGAACAATGGATAAAAAGGAATTATGATCCCGCAATACTTCCTGCTATAAATAAATTCCTGTTTTTACAGATGATACCATCTAATCATCTCACTCAGGGTATGTTTGAAGGTACAAAAAATGAAAGGCAAAAGCTCTGCAGACAGACAGTGTTGTACAGATGGAATATCAAGAAATGCCTTCCTCAGGATGAGAGCCTCACTTTACTAGATA
Organism: Terrapene triunguis; assembly: GCF_002925995.2. Classification (NCBI taxonomy): domain Eukaryota; kingdom Metazoa; phylum Chordata; order Testudines; family Emydidae; genus Terrapene; species Terrapene triunguis. The sequence continues at coordinate 40,356,533 of NW_020664417.1, read as the reverse complement.
AGGACAGTAGCAAAGATTGGAAATAAAAGTTTCAGATGTGTAATTTGCATGTTTGTGTGCGCATTTACTATGAACTGACAAATGTGATGGTACAGAGACAGCTACATTTTCAGAATCAGCATCCAATACTGTGGGCACAATTTTGCCCCGCTATTCAATAAAGATGCAAAATTGCAGACATAGGCTGAAATCTTGACTTCACTGAAGTCAGTGGCAAAACTCCCATTGGCTTCAATGGGGCCAAAATAGTCATCTATAGTTGATAAGTGATTACACTTATTTAGAACCCTAGCTATCTAACTAAAATCGGGTCCAATAAATATTAAATGGACACAATTGCAAGTGCAAACAATTGCACTAGAATTTAGCTGTAGGGGCTAAATGGCTTTTGCAGTATTGGACACTGATTGATACCTAGCTATAAATCAGGGCTACCATGTTAAACAGTGGTTTCAGTATCTACAAAGCTGGAAAGGCATTATAGCTGTTGGGAGAATGGTGTTGGTCAAAGTCTTCATAATAATGATAATGATTGAATTTATCTCTTGTATTTTTAAATGATGCATCAAAGCTACAACAATAATTCAACTCAAATATTGGCTTGCAGACCCATATCACTTTTGTTTTTGCAAAATCAATTCAATCTCAGTTCTGCCCATCTCCTATTTTCCTCACCTGTATTGACAACTGATATTTCCATTCAACCTACATATTTGTCACTGCAAATTACACATAATATGGTTAATGCAACAGCTCTTGTTAATTTCCAGATTTAGCAATTCTTTTCATTATTGCGTTGTGCTTTCACATTTGCAAAGGAAGATGAGGCAAGGTGACCAATTAAATTGGAAAGTCCTAGTTTTAACATTTGCTCAGTTGTCAGAAGATGATCTTTTTTTTTTTTTTTACTTGAGTAAACTGCAGAGGCTAATTTCACTGAATGACAGACTAAACTAAGTTAGAATAAACTAAGAGGTCTGTCATGTAATCCTTACATAAGTAAAACTTTCATTCTGAAGATAAATGTAAATTTAAACAATTTATTATTTAACATTTGCATATAACATTATAGCTGTTCATGCTGTGTACAGAGAGAATAAGGACATAGGGCCTGACCCTGTAAACATTTCACATATGCTTAACTTAATGCATGAGTAGATCCATTGAGTTCAGTGGAAGATCTACATAAAAAAATTGCAGGAGCAGGGATATGCCCCTTGAGCAGATCCTTACACCTACCCATGGGCCCATTGAAGTCAAAGTGCAAACAAAGCTAGTGTGGCTTTCTGCAGGCAGGAGCCAACCTGGAGTCAGCCATCATTAAAAAACGAACCAAACTGCTAGCCTTCATGGTTGCTGAGAGAAGCTTGAAAATGTGAATCCAGACAGTTCTGTGTGTCCCAGCCTACTAAAGCAAGAGTACAATGAAATGATACTATTTGCAGAGGGAATATACTAACTGTTGTAGTTATACATATTTTGTATTGTGCATCTGTTCACATTTTTAAATTATATGAAAAATATATATGGGAGAAAATAAGGAACAGGAAATGATATAGCTGTAGTAGTTCTGGGCCAAAGTCATCAGTGGAAAAACTCTGCTGAAGTCAGTGGAATTAAACCAACAATCAATTTGGTCCTTCATGTTAATTTTAGTCAAAGCCCTGAGTATAAAATTATTCTCTTTATCATTATTCTTCTGCATAAAATAAGCTCAGGCTTGATTATCCGCTTGATAAATTCAAGGTTGCTGTAAGGAACTGTGGGTAAAAATGGTTTAAAGCAGGGCAAGATCAATAACCAGAAATGACAGTTTAGGAAAAGCAAAAAATGTTTTTACATATTGAACACTACCACAAGGGATCGGTAAATTAGGGTAATACATGCACAAATTTGTTGAAACCAAACTGAAAAACAAAAAAACCCACAGACAACATCTAGAATTTCCCCACTTCCTGGAGAAATACAATATTAGGATCAAGTTCTTTCTATCTTCCTTGCAAAGGTATCTTGTGGTCAACTTTAGTTATTTGTGACTAAGCAGTGATTTTGTGTATGGGAAGTTAGCACTATTGGTGGACCTGAAAACTAATCTGCATTGACAGTGGTATAGTCTATACCCAGATAATCCTTGTTCATATAATTGTCAGTCATATTACTGACTAATAATTAATTAATTAGTAACTAATAATAATTGTCAGTCATATTACTGGGTCAGTTGGGATTGTGTGTCTGGGGACTGTTTGAGCCTTTGCTCCCTGGATCATCCTTGACCATCTTTGATCAGCCTCAATCAGCCTTGTGATCACCCTACCCCTATGTGATTAACGAGTGGGTAGGGCTGACCGAGGAGAGAAGGCCTTAAAAGCCAGAGGCTAAGCGAGCAAGAGGAGCTAGTGAACAGGGGACTGCAAACAGGGGAGCTTGAGAGGGGGCTTGTAAGAGGGAGTCCTAATATAATTGATATAGTTAGGAAGGATGCACCGCCAGTGCCAATGCTGCTCCTGTCTCCTTTATCTGCACTTGTATCCAGACGGAATTCCTCGAGAGTATTCATATGGAGACATCCAAGGCTGAGGAAGCTATCCATCTAGAGAGGACTGCTGTCACACCACCGGGGGAGGAGGACATGGCTCTGTCATAGGGAGGACACTGGCTGCTGGTTACTTGTGGCAGTAGACAGTGTTCCACCTCTACTCCTAACCTACCCACCTTGGTGATGGAAAAATGATGAGGAATCACCCCCAAAGGTGGAGGAGGAGAAGTCATGTACCCCCAAGGCTGGGATGATCGCAGCCACCACTCCCAGGAGGAAACATAGGGTAATGGTGGTTGGTGACTCTCTTCTGAGGGGGACGGAGGCACCGATCGGTTGCTCTGACATGGCATCCTGGGAGGTACGATACCTGCCAGGGGCCTGTATCTGTGACATTACGGAGGGATTGTCGAGGATCATCCAGCTCTCTGACTACTATCCTACGCTATTCATCAACATATCCACTAACGATATTGCGAGGTATGACCCTCAGCAGATCAGAAGTGACTACAAGGCTCTGGGAGTAAGGGTGAAGGAGTTGGGAGTGCAGGTGGGGTTTACTTCAATTCTTCTGGTCAAGGGTAGGGGCCCAGGCAGAGACAGATGCATCCTGGATGTGAATTCCTATCTGCGAAAATGGCTTCGGCTTCCTTGACCATGGGATGCTGTTCCAAGAAGAAGGACTGCTAAGCAGAGATGGCGTCCACCTATTGAGGAAGGGAAAGAGCACATTTGGATACAGATTGGTTAACCTAGTGAGGAGGGTTTAAACTAGGTTCAAAGGGGGCAGGTGACCTAAGCGCACAGGTAAGTCAACAACATGGAGACCTGGGAGAAGGGTCAGAAGTTGGGGGGACCATGGGCTGTTATAGCAGGGATAAAGGAGAGACAAGACAGAACTGGAGGGGGAAATCAAATCAGTATCTTAGAAGTCTGTATACTAATGCGAGAAGTATGGGGAATAAGCAGGAAAAACTAGAATTGCTAGTAAATAAACACAGCTATGACATAGTTGGCATCACAGAGACTTGGTGGGATAATACACATAACTGGAATATTGGTATAGAAGGGTACAGCTTTCTCAGGAAGGAGAGGCAGGGAAAAAAGGGAGCAGATGTTGCCTTATATATTTAAAATGTATACACTTGGACTGAGGTTGAGATGGAAATAGGAAACAGACTTGTTGAAAGTCTCTGGGTAAGAATAAAAGGGATAAAAACAAGGGTAATGTCATGGTAGGGGGTCTACTACAGACCACCTAACCAGGAAGAAGAGGCAGCTGAAGATTTAACAAAATAATCCAAAAAACATGAGTTGGTGGTGATGGGGGACTTCAACTATTCAGACATCGGTTGGGAAAATAACACAGCAAGGCACAGACTATCTAACAAGTTCTTGGAATGTATTGGAGACTTTTTTTTATTTCATAAGGTGGAGAAAGCTACTGGAGGAGAGGCTGTTCTAGATTTGATTTTAGGGAGGAACTGGTTGAGAATTTGAAAGTGGAAGGCAACTTGCATGAAAGTGATCATGAAATGATAGAGTTCATGATTCTGAGGAATGGTAGGAGGCAGAACAGCAAAATAAAGACAATGGATTTCAAGAAGGCAGACTTTAGCAAACTCAGGGAGATGGTAGGTAAGATCCCCCATGGGAAGCAAGTCTAGGGGGAAAAACAATTGAAGACAGTTGCCAGCTTTTCAAAGAGACGTTATTAAGGGCACAAGAGCAAACTTTCCCACTGCATAGGAAAGATAGGAAGTATGGCAAGAGATCACCCTGGCTTAGCCAGGAGATCTTCAACGATCTAAAAATCAAAAAAGAATCCTACAAAAAAAGTGGAAACTAGGTCAAATTACAAAGGATGAATATAAACAAATAACACAAGTATGTAAGGAGAAAATTAGAAAGGCCAAGCCACAAAACGAGATCAAACTAGCTAGAGACATAAAGGGTAACAAGAAAACATTCTACAAATACGTTAAAAGCAAGAGGAAGATCAAGGACAGGGTAGGCCCTTTACTCAATGAGAAGGGGATGTGGGGGATAATAACAGAAAATGTTGAAATGGCAGAGGTGCTTAATAACTTCTTTGTTTCGGTTTCCACCAAAAAGGTTAGTAGCTACTGGACGTCTAACACAGTGAATGTTAGTGAAAATGAGGTAGGATCAGAGGCTAAAATAGGAGAAGAACAAGTTAAAAATTACTTAGACAAGTTAGATGTGTTCAAGTCACCAGGGCCTGATGAAATGAATCCTATAATACTCAAGGAGCTTAGTGAGGAGACATCTGAGCCATTAGCAATTATCTTTGAAAAGTCATGGAAGATAGGAGAGATTCCAGATGACTGGAAAAGGGCAAATATAGTGCCAATCTATAAAAAGGGAAATAAGGACAACCCGGGAAATTACAGATCAGTCAGCTTAACTTCTGTAGCTGGAAAGATAATGGAGCAAATAATTAAGCAATCAATTTGCAAACATCTAGAAGATAATAAGGTGATAAGTGCCAGTCAGCATGGATGTGTCAAGAACAAATCATGTCAAATGAACCTGATAGCTTTTTTTGCCAGGGTAACAAGCCTTGTGGATGGGGGGAAGCAGTAGACGTGGTATATCTTGAGTTTAGTAAAGCTTTTGATACTGTCTCACATGACCTTCTCATAAACAAACTAGGGAAATGCAACCTAGATGGAGCTAGTAGAGGGTGGGTACAAAACTTGTTGGAAAACAGTTCCCAGAGAATTCGGATATAAGGCAGTAAAGCAGTGCTCCGGGGGGGGGCGGGGCTGCGCACTCCGGTGGATCAAAACTAGTTCAATATAACGCGGTTTCACCTATAACATGGTACGATTTTTTGGCTCCTGAAGACAGCGTTATATCGAGGTAGAGGTGTATATAGAGTACACTTACAAAGTTTGCGGACAATACCAAGCTGGGAGAGGTTGCAAGTGCTTTGGAGGATAGGATTAAAATTCTAAAATGATCTGGAGAAATGGTCTGAATGAATAAGGATGGAATTCAATAAGGAGAAATGCAAAGTACTCCATTTAGGATGGAACAATCTGTTGCACACATACAAAATGGGAAATGACTGCCTAGGAAGGAGTACTGCGGAAGGGGATCTGGGGGACTAGTGGACCATAAGCTAAATATGAGTCAACAGTGTAACACAGTTGCAAAATAAGTGAACATCATTCTGGGACGTATTGGCAGAATGTTATAAGTAAGACACGAGAAGTAATTATTTTGCTCTACTCTGTGCTGATTAGGACTCAGCGGGAGTATTGTGTCCAGTTCTGGGCATCACATTTCAGGAAGGCTGTGGACAAATTAAAGAAAGTCTAGAGAAGAGCAACAACAATGATTAAAGGTCTAGAAAACATGACCTATAAGGGAAGATTGAAAAACATGGGTTTGTTTAATCTGGAAAAGAAAAGACTGAGAGGGGACATGATAACAGTTTTCAAGTACATAAAAGGTTGTTACAAGGAGGAGGGAGAAAAACTCTTTTTCTTAACCTCTGAGGATAGGACAAGAATCAATATGCTTAAATTGCAGCAAGGAAAGTTTAGTTTGGATATTAGGAAAAACTTCCTAACCCCCCTGACGTGGGTAAGCACTGGAATAAATTGTCTAGGGAGTTGTGGAATCTCCGTCATTGGAGATTTTTATGAGCAGGTTAGACAAACACCTGTCAGGAATGGTCTAGATAATACTTAGTCCTGCCATGAGTGCAGAGGACTGGAGTAGATGACCTCTCGAGGTCACTTCCAGTCCTATGAGTCTATGATTTCTATGATATTTTCTCTAGATTTTTTTTCCCTGACACCAACTCATCCAAAATGCAGGCACTGAATGAGGGAATAATTTAAAATTTTCCATTGTCACCAGTTGCTGACCATGTTCTTTTCAGTATGGAACATTCTGTGTGGCAGAATTTGGGGACTTGATTCAATACCCATTGAAATCAATGAGAATCTTTCCATTTGTGCAAAAGTTGGATATTTACCTCCAGAATGGAGTGGGCTGGATCTTGCTTGTAAATAAGGACCCCTTATTGTGCTCATTTGATTAATATATTTCATTTTCTTATTGTTATGCTCCTCCAATTAATGTCACTGTAGTTAATTGGAAAAGCACATTTGGCTTATTTTGACTGAGATACTAACAAGCCCCAAATGGTTAAGTATAATCTAATTTAGGTATCACATTATCTGAGTATCAGAACAATTCACATCATTCATGAATTTTCCCCTCACACAGTCCCTGTTAGGTAGGGAGATATTATTATCCACATTTCAAAGATAGGGGACTGATGTATAGAGAAATTCACTTGCCCAAGATAACACAGAAAGTTTCTGACAGAATCAAATCAATATTTCCCAACTTTCAGACCTAACCTCAGACCATCTGTTCATCATAGATATATTTCTATAATATTTGTCATTACTTAAGGATCATTCATTACTTTATAGAAGATATCATCTCTAGCGAAATATTTCAGCTGTGAGTCTATCATTTCACAGCATGAAGTTATATTATGGTAAATGATCAGTTTTTCAAGAAACAAAGCTTGTTTATATCTGCTAATCGTTTGATGCCTCATTTAACACTCATGTTCAATTGTTTTTTATTTAGCTAGGTGACCATTCCCTAAACCAAGGAAATAGTTGTTTATTTTTGAACTCAACCAGAAAATATTGCAAGTGCAATTTTGTGCACTAAATGCAGTGAACCATCATTATATGCCTTTTACTACAGTACCACATCTGCTGCTAAGTAGTCAGTGCCACCAAGTGTTACTATAAAGACTACTTTAATTAAACACTTTACCTTACTAGCCACAGTATCTGACTTCAAAGAATTATTGTGTAGATATGTAGATTATGTGTTTTATATCTGAATATTTTTTATCAAGGCAATACCATTCATTTTTGGACTTCATTTAGACACAGTGCAGACAGAACAATAGTATTAATGTCCTCTTTTTATTCTGCTAGACTGGTTTGTAAATGCAAGTGGTGTGCAGTACACAAGAACATAAGAATGGCCATGCTGAGTCAGACTAGTGGTCCATCTAGCCCAGTATCCTGCCTCTGAAGCTTCAGAGGGAATGAACAGAACATGTCAGTTATCAAGTGATACATTCCCTGTTATCTAATCCCAGTTTCTGGCAGTCAAAGGTTCAGGGACAACCAGAGGATGGGGTTGTGTCCCTGACTATCTTGGCTAATAGCCATTGATGGACCTATCCTCATGAATTTATCGAAATGTTTTTTGAACCCAGTTCTAGTTTTGGCCTTCACATTATCCCCTGGCAGCAAGTTGCACAGCTTGAGTGTGTGTTGTGTGAAGAAGTACTTCCTTTTGTTTGTTTTGAACTTGTTGCTTATTGATTTCATTGGGTGACCCCTGGTTCTTGTGGTATGTGACGCAATAAATAACACTTCCCTATTCCCGTTATCCACACCATTCATGATTTTATAGATCATAATCCCTCTTAATCATCTCCTTTCTAAGATGAACAGTCCCAGTCTTTTCAATTTATTTTCCTACGGAAGCTGTTCCATACCCCAGTCATATTTGTTACCCTTCTCTGTACCTGTTCCAATTCTAATTCAACATCTTTTTTTTGAGATGGGGCAACCTACACTTCATGCAGCATTAAAGGTGGGGGTGTACCAGGGATTTACACAGTGGCATTATGATATCTTCTGATTTATTATCTATCCCTTTCCTGATGGTTCCTAATATTCAGTTAGCTTTTTTGACTGCCATTGCACATTGAGCAGATGTTTTCAGAGCGCTAACTATGATGACCCCAAGAGCTCTTTCTTGAGTGGTAACAGCTAATGTAGACCCCCATCATTTTGTATGTATAGGTGAGACTAATTTTTCCAATGTGCATAGCTTTGTACTTATCAACATTGAATTTCATCTGCCTTTTGTTGCCCAATCACTCAGTTTTTACCCTTTGTTACTCTTCAAGATTAGCTTTGAACTTAACTATCTTGAAAATTTTGTATCACCTGCAAACTTTGTCACCTCACCATTTACTCACTTTTCCAGATCATTTATGAATATGTTGAACAGCACAAGTACCAGTACAGGACCTCTATTTACCTCTTTACATTGTGAAAACTGACTATTTATTCCTATCATTTGTTTTCTGTCCTTTAATCAGTTACTGATCCATAAGAGGACCATCCTTCTTGTCCTGTGACAGCTTAACTCTGCTTAAGAGCCACTGATGTGACCTTGTGAAAGGCTTTCTGATAGTCCAAGTACACTATATCAACTGGATCATCCTTGTCTACATGTATATTCTATGGATTTCAAAATTTCTAGCTGTATAAAATAACCTGTGTAAAATGCATGACTTTTCTGGGAATCATCCAGGAAACCAATTCATATCTATGGGGGAAAATAAAGGTTATATTTCTAAAGAGTTTACCAGAAGGAATAGAGGTATTAACTAGATTAGATAATTTTAAATACTTTTTACACAAAGACTTTAAATATGTATTTTAAAATACTCATAATTTCCAAAATATTTAGAGTTTGTATTGGTTCATCCCATTTACTCTGAGTGTTCTGATAGAGTATACTATACAGACAGCCCATTCAGTTATGGAAATAATGGATGGGGAAGCCCTACAATTCCACTTGCCTAGGCCATGTCAATGCAGGATTGTATCCTCTATTTGTATTTGAGTGCTTTGTCCAGTCTAATTTTTGATAAATCAAGCAGTGGGGCTTCCAAGACATTGTTTCTTATTTTAATAGTATTGACTTTTTGGATACTATTACTGATATGTAGTCCCAAAATCTCTCTGCTAAATTTCCATCCTATTGCTTCCAGTTTCTTTTCACTGCCCCTTGTTCCTCTACTCACTTTTTGTTCTCCAATGAGAATGGTTACTAAATCCCACCTCTTCTAGTATTAATTTCTCTAAACTATACATGGTAAATCCATATGGTGAGTGCAGGCTGGGCCCTATAACTGAGTATTGAGTGCATGGCTTTTCTGGCATTTACTGAGTGACAGGCAAAGAAAGCAGTGAGAAATTGAGGGGAGCAGAGGTAAAGAGGGAGAACATGAGGAAAAGTTGAGCTCTTGGCTCAGAACCTCAAAGGTTTTTAGATCCCTAACTCTTCTGGAGAGTTAGAAGCTGGGAATGAGGGCTCTAAATACTGTTGAGAATCTTGGCCCTAATGCCTCCAAGTTTTGCAACAGAAATTTGACAGGGAAAAAATGCTGGGGTCAAATGACTTGTTTAATTAAAATTAGTTCATATTAACCATTTTCAAAAATCACATCCTCATCAGATCTTTTTAGAGGATTCCTGTTAAAATGGTTGAACATTCCAACTGCACTGATTATACCACTCAGCATCTCCCTGAACTAAACCTTCAGACAAGGCAGAGTTAAAATAGATTATCACCTTTCTGCTTTTTTTCTCGCTTCAAATATGTAGACAAAAGTGCACTGAATTAGGAGACAGGAGTTTGAGTTCTAGAGTCACCTCTTCTACTAGATCCATCTAAAAGGTTATACAAGGACATTTCTGGTAGAGTTGAGAAGTGAGCCCAAATCTCTAAAATAGCAGACCTAAATCTCTTCCTCTACTTATTCAGCTTGACTCTCAGAAAGAATCTGCCAAATATATGTACCAAGCTGTACTGTCTAAAATGTGGGCAATCCATGCATATATAATTTACTGTTTTATTATTATGTGACCTCTTCTTCTGGCTGATCTATAGAGAATAACAACTTACTTCTGAATACAGTTATCATTATAGTTAGTATTTTAGGTTCATGCTGCAGATTTAAAGATCGAAGTTAAAACCTTGCTGCTGATACACTAAAGTGAGGCTTTACAATTGTATATAACAGAATTTGTTGTTTCCTTTTTTTTTTAATGTAACATCACCACCATATTTGGTGACCAAAAGTATTCAGGACTAGAACTCCGCTGTCTGTGTGACATGTCTCATGAACCAAAAATGGTGAGTTCCATTCACAGGTTTTTGTTGCCTTGGCAACCCATTTCATGTTTGTTTGGAATTTTGTGTTCTCATAAACCCACTATACAGCTCCACAGTCTGGTAATATTTTCACAATTCTTTTACAATTATTATGAGTTTTCTGAGAGTTGAAGCCACTGGTGGGATTAACACAAAACAATAGAATATGATTAGAAAAAGGCAGCTTTAGAAGGAAAATTTTGAGACCAAATTAATGTTAACTTTTTGTGGAATATATTCAGAGTTTCTCTTCCAGAACCTCTTTTCTAATTGGTACAGTATAATGTTACGTAGCTTTATTCTGTGGGTCTTCTATCCACTTCATTAGCTTCCACAGCTTTGTAATCACTTGGGAGTTCCATCCATATATGAATTTTCCACATCTGTTGGCTAAATTAGAGATCCAAATGCAAACTCTAGTGCTCAAAAGATTCTGTGGATTTGTGAGTGACAATCCCTGGAGGGCTTTAGGTCCATAAACTAATGAGACATAAATATAGTGGAGCAGAGAATGGTATTTTTACCTATGATACACAGACTTGCTCCAAACTTGTTCATGTTGTTAATGGAAAACTGTATCCATTTCCATAACATCAGCTCTACAAATTTTCAAAAAATGATTGGCACTTCTATGAATGAATAAATGCAGAACTTTATTGAAGAATTAATTTGGCATCATCTTTTAGAACTATATAGTTCTAAAATGAGGAAAACTCAGGATATTCTGTTAATTATTATATAAAGACTTACACTGGATAGGGAATTGTAAATTCAAATATGAGCTAAGGCATTAGCATTTGATGACATATGGCATCCTTGTCAATGAAGTGAGAGACATGTCACACAGACAATAATGTTTTTAGGCTGTGTCATGCGACAAGATAGCAGTGTTGTGGTACAATCTATGTAATTTGCCACAGCTAAATCACTAAACATGGGATCAGTTCTGCTCCCACTGATGTCAATATAAGATTTGCCATTGACTGAGAGGGAGCAGAAATGTGCCCAATATGTGTGGTACATTTTCATTTCAGTGACATATATGCCAGATGCCACAAAATATCACAATCCTTACTAAACAATATTGCAGTGTGCAAGAGTCAAACATAATTCATATTTTAATAGCAGCCTGTCTCTCATATGCTGAATGACAGGGTCAGGATGGCTGAATGGACACATTCTGTGACAGATTCTTATAACTTTGGGTGGACAACATTGTGTTGCCTCTAAAGTTGCCAGAAGAGAACTCATTATTATTGCTATACACTGTTTGCCTCTATTTGTGATATGTTTAGTAAATAATATTCAGGGTAATACATGCAGGAGCAGAACAACTGTTAATATTGGCCATTGGAATACTTCCATTTATTATAGTTATAGTGCTAAGGACTGTTAAAAAGAAAAAAAATTCTAAAATGTTTCCATTATGAGCCACTGCTTTCAATTGCTCATAACTTTCTAAAGTTTCATTAATCAAATTGCAATTTGCATGGGAATAACAACAGAATCATTATGTAGATAGGCCACATACATTAATAACTAGCCATTTTCATATTGAACAATTATTTTAATTTAAACCAGATTTTAAATGAAAAGATTAAGTAAAAGCAAATATACTGTCTAGCAAACTAAAAGAAGCTTTAAATTAGGTATACTGGACCAAATTATTTCTATGGACTTTGAAAGGCTTGGCAAAATAGAAGTTGACAGCTATTGGAAGCTGGTAGATTGATCAATTTACCACAAGGATCATATTATTTCATTTTGGTCACTTTACACTAGCACAATGCAAGAATATCTGAAAATGAAATTGACTGCGAAAAAAAGTTAGATGGCCTAGTCTATTTTCATTGTCCAAACTAAGGAGAATGAAAAAGTAAATAATGATAAACTATATTTTAAAAGTTTTCCCATTTTTAATAGTGGAGAATGTTATTTAGGTATGAAGTTTTATTTTTTAATGTGATTTTTATTAGCTAATGTCCCTTCTGTGATCCGAGATATATTTTCACATTTTGGTGATGACAACGTCAGGCCAATAGTTTTCTCTTACTAGGCAGAATGTTACTAATAGTACTTTATCTTCTAAGCTGTGGATTCTGTTTATAAGTTATTTGATTTCAACAGAAAGGTAGTTTTTCTTTTAAGAAGGGATCATGTTTGCTAGGCCTCTATCAGTTGGTTAGCACCGCTTCCTTACCAGGCACTCATATGTTGTAAGTTCCTTATCTCATGCACCTCATGAAGGGACTGGGTTTATATGAGTATGGGGACACAGACTGCACCCAAGTCAATCCTCCTTGGCTCCCATGGTGGTGGTGTGGTTTGTAAGAGCTGGCCACCTGAGGAAGGGCAGAATTGTGGCTCCCAAGCAGCAATCAGAAAGTCATTTTGGGTCTTTCTTGCTCCCAATCAGTTGTCATGGGGCAGGCAGGATAGACTGATGCAGAAAAGGAGTGAATGAGGAGGTGGTAAAATTTTTGATCTCTCTTAAAGAGGCATATTTTAAGGCACCATCAGATGGCATGTAAGGAACCCATATTGTGAGTAATGTGAAAGTCTGGTTACAGGAATTTATTGGTGTGACCCTAAAAATCCCTCAATGACAATGAAGCCCCAGACAGGTTTGACAAACTCCCTATATCTGTCACATTTCTGTCATAGTATTTCTCTATAAAGAATGTTGTGTGAGATCTTAAATGAAAGCGAGTCTCATGATGGTCATTAAAATCATTGTGAAATGTACGTACGGATGATATTTTAAAAAATTCTGTCTATATACTGAAAATATATCCTTGTAGCTAGTATCAAGATGTTACTGCAAAGCAGAGGGGAAAAACTAGTTTTGCCAGACACAGGGATGTATATTCATCAATCTGCCAAGGTTGACACAGTATGGGGAGGAGGTGAGCAGCCCTCAGTGGTGAAACAGGCTAAGGACTATTTAGAAAAGCTGGACATGCACAAGTCCATGGGTCCAGATCTAATGCATCCGAGGGTGCTGAGGGAATTGGCTGATGTGATTGCAGAGCCACTGGCCATTATCTTTGAAAACTTGTGGCAATCCGGGGAGGTCCCGGACGATTGGAAAAAAGCAAATATAGTGCCCATCTTTAAAAAAGGAAAGAAGAAGAACCTGGGGAACCACAGACCAGTCAGCCTCACCTCAGTCCCTAGAAAAATCATGAAGCATGTCCTCAAGGAAATCATTTGGAAGCACTTGGAGGAGAGGAAGGTGATCAGGAACAGTCAACATGGATTCAGCAGTCATCCCTGACCAACCTGATTGCCTTCTATGATGAGATAACTGGCTCTGTGGGGGAAAAGCAGTGGACGTGATAGATCTTGACTTTAGCAAAGCTTTTGATATGGTCTCCCAGAGTATTCTTGCCAGCAAATTAAAAAAGTATGGATTGGATGAAAGGACTATAAGATGGATAGAAAGCTGGCTAGATTGTGGGGCTCAATGGGTAGTGATCAATGGCTCAATGTCTAGCTGGCAGCCTGTATCAAGGGGAGTGCCCCAGGGGTCAGTCCTGGGGCCGGTTTTGTTCAAAATCTTTATTAATGATCTTACGAGGAGAGGCTGAGGGAACTGGGCTTGTTTAGTCTGCAGAAGAGAAGAGTGAGGGGGGATTTGATAGCAGCCTTCAACTACCTGAAGGGGGGTTCCAAAGAGGATGGAGCTTGGCTGTTTTCAGTGGTGGCAGATGACAGAACAAGAAGCAATGGTCTCAAATTGCAGTGGGGGAGGTCTAGGTTGGATATTAGGAAACACTGTTTTACTAGGAGGGTGGTGAAGCACTGGAATGGGTTACCTAGGGAGGTGATGGGATATCCATCCTTAGAGGTTTTTAAGGCCCGGCGTGACAAAACCCTGGATGGGATGATTTAGTTGGTGTTCGTCCCACTTTGAGCAGGGGATTGGACTAGATGACCTCCTGAGGTCTCTTCCAACCCTAATCTTCTATGATTCTATGATATGTGGATTAAGCATTAGAAGCCAAAACAATAGAACTCCATTTAGAAAAAGTCAACTGGGGATGGGAAGTCAAGAGGAAGAGAAGAACAGCAGGGAGAAAAAGCTTTGTCTAGAAGTGCACTTCAAAGGTTTATTGGGATAGGGACCCAGTTATCCACCACTGAGGGACAAATAAGGACAAACACCTTTTTAAAGTTTAGATTCTAAGAAGTGTGTTATACTTTTTGTTTTATATGTAACTATTTCTGTTTCCATTATTCTTACTCAGTATCTCTTAAATCTTAATCTTTGATAATAAATTTATGAATGTTTCATTGTAAATATATCCCCATCTTGTAGTGTTATACAAACGCTCCCCGGGTTATGCAAGACCTGACTTGTGCAAATTTGCACTTATGGAAAAAGTTCCATAAGCCAGAAATAGGATTTTCGAGTAGCGGAAATTTTTGCGTATCATAGAGTTATACCTTTCTGACTTATGCAAAATTCGAGTTACGCAAGGCTTTCCGGAATGGAATGATTGCTTAAGTTGAGGGGTGTCTGGAAAGGACCTGATCCTGAGTTGTACCAATCAAGCTGTATGTATCTTGTTCCTTTGGGAACAGCGAACCCTGGTAATTACTGTGAGTGTCCAGTGACCGGGGCTGGATACTACTTGAGGATGCTTTCAGAGGGGCTTGGGGATTGGCATGCACCTATTCTTAGCTTGCAGCTCAAACTCACTTTGCTGGCAGAGCTCTGGGGAGGTTGATTGGGAAGTGTCAGGGAGCTAACATCTAGTTAAGCACAAGGAAGTCTCTCACTCTCACTGAGACCAGGGGATAACAAGGTGACTCACAGTTTTTGGTACCCCAAGGAACTGTCACAAGTAGCAATCTGGCTGTTATGTTGTAGGAGTTATCATGTCATTGCAGATGGACTGGAGGGATTTCCCACAGCCCATATCCATAAGATGGGTTGGGAATGGATAACTGAAGGGCCAAAGTAAGATGTGGATGATCAAGGGCCCTAAGGTCAGAAGACAGGCCTCAGTCCTGTGCAGAGGTCCAGGGCTTTCCTTTCTGGGGCAAGGACAGGGACAAAGGATAGGGTCTGGGTCTGGGGGAATGACTCCCATTGTGATGAGGGGATTGAAAGTATCTTGAATAGAAAAATGTGTGTGAAACTTTTGGAAGACTATGAGTGACTGAAAACAAAGTGGTGCATTGGGAAAGCTTTGACAATATTACCACAGCTGCCACTGGTGTTCTAGCAAATCAATATATAGGGAATAAAGTACATGATGTTGTAATGTAGTCTGAAGCTTTTATTGGCAAGAGTTTAGGATGACTGCATTACTCATAAGTGGAAAAGGAAAGATGGATTAGTGGGGCAGATAATGGGAGCACCGATCAAGAGTGTACTTCCCTGCCAACTTCTGCCTCAAACTGAATTTATCTGGAGAATTTAAGCTAAAATAAAGCAGTTGTTTCTCAGAACAAGATTACAGAAAATATATTTTCCCCCACATTAAAATTCTTACAGCTGTTTTGTTGAAAAGCTCTATTGCCTCTATTGCCTCTTTGGAGCAGGGACTTTAAATTTGGCAGTGGAGATCACCCTGGGGTCACAGGTGTATCTTTTGCCATTTCTCTGAAAATCTGCCCACATTTGGATGAGTTATAAGCCTCTGAAAAATCTCCGTTCACACATGTTCAGTAGAGAGTTGTTAGAATTTTGCAACCAAATTCTCTTAAGATTCCATCTGCACTGAGCATGCCCCATCCCCACAAAGCATCCCAGGGGGCAGGGACTGAGCAAGAGGCTACCTGCAATTGCTCTGCCTGGCTACTGGGATGCCACAGTGACACCAAATACTGGAAGTGAGAGCTGATAGATGGTCCCTCCTGTGCTCTCAATTCCCCTCTTGCTGGTGCCCAGGCAGCCTGGAAGGTGAGGAGAAAGCAACCTGGCACAGGGATGATGAACAAGGGACTGGGGGAGAAGAGGTAAGAGATGCATGGATGTGTGGGGGAAGGATTGGAACCTGAAAGAGGTGGGGTAGTTAAGAGTAGGATTGGGGGTCAGGGCAGGAGCAGAGGGGCAGAAGATGTGGGCAGAGATAGGATCAATGTGGGTGGGTAAATATGGACAGGAGCTGGGGACACTGGACAACGAAAGGTGTCAGCGTGGATAGGAGTGTGGGGAACATGGGCAGAAGTTGGGAGAAGATGATGTACAGAAATTGGGAGGATAGCGGCAGGAGAGGGGAGGACAGGAGCAGGATGGGGCAGAGGTAAATGGAGTGGGAGAGGGCAGAACAAAATTAACTATCAGAGCATGCTACCCTCAGAACCTGGAATTGAATCCATTATTCCCAAGTCTTAGCTTGCTATCAGCAAATAGCTGTGAACCCCCTGACAAAGTATGCATCTCTCTCCCCTGCTAGTGGCAGGTTTACATAGAAGATAACTGCCTTTTACTGCTACCAGTTATTCCATTACCTCAAGTTATAGAGGACTGTACACTGTGGATCTCAATTCTACTGATGACCCATCTGGGGGTGGGGGATTGGTATGATTCCCTGATGATGGAATTTTTTGTTTGTTTTTGTTTTTTCTTTCAGTTTTTAAGTTTTAAAAAAATCAAACAACAAACTAAAACACAGGAAAGTTTGTCTTGTGCACTGAATAAGGCAGGGATCCTGTGCAAAAAAATTGTATATGGTCAAAAAATTAAAGGAAATACTATACACAAGGCTGACAAATTAAGGTTGCACAGGCTACCTTAATGCTGGCATTTCCTAATTCATGAGGACTGGACTTTGCAACCTTCACATACTTTTAACATCATGTAAAATGCTTTTAACATCTCATGTCATATATGTTACGTAATGTCCAAAAAATTATATCCACATCCCAGACAGGCATTTTTAACAGATAGTATGATGCACAGCACAGCAGTAAGAGCTTGCTTATGAACACCAATTCAAAGGCAGAGAAACAATAAGGGAAACCAAGGGAAAAAAGTAGGATTGTGAAGAGATTAAAAAAATTAATCGTGATTAATCACTCTGTTAAACAATAATAGAATACCATTTATTTTAAAATTTTGGATGTTTTCTACATTTTCAAATATATTGATTTCAATTACAACACAGAATACAAAGTGTACAGTGCTCACTTTATATTTATTTTTTATTACAAATATTTGCACTGTAAAAAAACAAAATAAATAATATTTTTCAGTTCACCTAATACAAGTACTGGAGTGCAACCTCTTTATCATGAAAGTTGAACTTACAAAAACTTTAGAGCCTACAAGTCCACTCAGTCCTATTTCTTGTTCAGCCAATCGCTCAGACAAACAAGTTTCTTTACATTTGCAGGAGATAATGCTGCCCGCTTCTTGTTCAGAATGTCACCTGAAAGTGAGAACTGTTGCATGGCACTGTTGTAGCTGGTGTTGCAAGATATGTACGTGCCAGATGCACTAAAGATTCATATGTCCCTTCAGGCTTCAACCACCATTCCAGAGGACATGCATCCATGCCGATGACAGGTTCTGCTCGATAACGATCCATAGCGGTGAGGACCAGTGCACATTCATTTTTATTATGTGAGTCAGATGCCACCAGCAGAAGGTTGATTTTCTTTTTTGCTGGTTCGGGTTCTGTAGTTTCTGCACTGGAGTGTTGCTCTTTTAAGACTTCTGAAAGCATGCTCCACACCTTGTCCCTCTCAGATTTTGGAAGGTACTTCAGATTCTTAAACCTTGTGTTGAGTGCTGTAGCTATCTTTAGAAATATCACATTGGTACTTTTTTGCGTTTTGTCAAACTGTACGGGGAGATTTTGGCAAACCAGTAAAGTGCCTGAAACCACTATGGCTTATTGTTAAAAGCAACCTAGTCAGCAGGCTGTAAAGTGGCCATGCAGCTTGACCAAGTCAGGAGGGGAGGGGGTTTTTGGGGTGCCACAGAAAGGGCAGCTTGACCCCGCGTCCTGCCTGATAAGAATTGTGTTGAAGTTGCTGACAAATGCATTTTAAAAGAGCAGGATGTGCCCCAGAAATGTCTATTGGGGGTCTCAAGGCTGCAAACTCTGGAAAATCCCACACCTGGTTAATCAATAATCAGAAGGAACCTCTTGCTTGACCATTGAAACTGCTTACTTAACAAGTTTTCTTTAAGGGACATGTCATTCTATTACTAATGTATAAATAAGAGGGAAAAGTTTGAGATAGCTGGACTCTTTTTGGACTCTCCCTCTGGATACATCTTGCGGTCCCCACCAGCAGGCGGAAGATTTGGCCACCGGAAGCCTGCTGCTGTGTCACTTGAGAGCCACACTCAGCTTTGGTAATTATCAAGGGTTGGGGGTGTTTTACTAACTTGTTGCGGACGTGTGTAAGTGCTTGAGACTAAGTAAAGTTTAGGTTTAAGTGAAAGCACTCTTGTGTTGTCCTGTTTGTGCCAGCCATCTATCAGTCGGACGGCCATGTCTCCCCTGATTTATTTCCTGACACCACCTCGCACAGAGTAAAGTTACCAAGAGCTTTGGGTTGAAAGAACCCCGGGTAACAAAATCTGCCGTGAAAGTGTTCTTAAAAGGAACAACATGTGCTGAGTCATCATCCGAGACTACTATAACATGAAATATATGGCAGAACGTGGGTAAAACAGAGCCGGAGACATACAATTCTCCCCTCCAAGGAGTTCAGTCACAAATTTAATTAACACATTATTTTTTTAACGAGTGTCATCAGCATGGAAGCATGTCCTCTGGAATGGTGGTTGAAGCATGAAGGGACATACAAATGTTTAGCATATCTAGCACATAAATACCTTGCAATGCTAGCTATAAAAATCCCATACGAACACCTGTTCTCACTTTATGGTGACATGGTAAACAAGAAGTAGGCAGCAATATCTCCGGTAAATGTAAACAAACTTGTTTTTCTTAGTGATTGGCTGAACAAGAAGTAGGACTGAGTGGACTTATAGGGTCTAAAGTTTTACAATGTTTTGTTTTTGAGTACAGTTATGTAACAAAAAAAAATCTACATTTGTAAATTGCACTTTCACAATAAAGAGATTGCACTAAAGTACTTGTATGAGGTGAATTGAAAAATACTATTTCTTTTGTTTATCATTTTTACAGTGCAAATATTTGTAATCAAAAATAATATAAAGTGAGCATTGTACGCTTTTGTATTCTGTGTTGTAATTGAAATCAATATATTTGAAAATGTAGAAAAACATCCAAAATTTTTAATACATTTCAATTGGTATTCTATTGTTTAACAGTGTGATTAAAATTGCGATTAATCACAATTAATTTTTTGAGCTAATCGCGTGAGTTAGCTGTGATTAATCAACAGCCCTACAAGAAAGCCAAGAACATTATCAACTACAATCTGCATTTTAAGTTTTAAAATCCTCACCCTGCTCTCTTTCCCTCAGATAGTAGTTGTCTTAGTTGTTTTACACTTTAGCTGGCTGAGATAAGAGGTGTAAAATCAAATAGATCTTTCTCTTTAGAAAAAAAATCTCATAATATTTAAGAAGTAAATAAAAGGGTTCCATATTTTAATAAATATTTGGACACAGTTAAATGTTATTTATTTTCCTAGACTTGGAGTAGTCACTCAGTTTATCCCTTCCCATTGTGTGATGAAAGAAGGCATTTGTCTGGGATCCCACACCTATTATTTTCCATATATTTTCACTTACTTGTATATCTTCATTTTTAATTAATCTAGAATAAATCACTCCAAAGGCTCAAACTGAACCAGTACTGGTAACTCAGATACTGACTCACTCACCCAAGCTGCCTCCCCAGAAAGAATGAGTGAAAAAAATCATTCTCTATGTATTTCAACTATTATTTTTGTTTCTTTTTTACATATTGATATAATTATAGTAAACATGTTAATAATTTCAGAGTCCTATAAAGCCACATGATGTCAGATTTAATAAGTTAAAATAAACATCTGCTCTAAAAAGTTACTGTAAAAATGCTATCATAGAATTCTAACTTTATTGTTTCTCTAAAACTCCATATAAAATATGTCCTATTAGGAAATAAAATAGATGCTTTTTCTAACTACTAGATGGATTGACTTGCCTTGATTTCAATTATTGAAATGATTATGAATCACTAATAATGATAGTTCTGCATACTGACTTCTGCCTTCACTTACCTGCGTGCAACTCCACTTTCCTCAATAGGCTTAGGTATAATCAAGGGCAAAATATATAGACACTGATGGACATTAAATTCTCATGGCACATTTTACAAGAATAAACATGATAGGTTTGGTGATATGACCACAGTGGGTGGCTGATTCCCAAAATAATTGGTGAGGCTGCAAGTAGCAGGCTGCTCTTCCCATCTTTCCACTCCAGACCTCCTGCCTTCCTTGAACATATTTTAAAAGTGAAAAGCTGGAACCCTCTGGGTGGGGGAGGAGGAGTGTCATGGGTAATAGGTTCTAATTGCGGGGGGGAAGTGGAAAGAAAAAAGGACTGCCTTTTCACAATGAAATACTGGGGCACTTTGCAATAAAAGGCAGAGTAGGAGAAAAAATTATTTGTCTCTTTGTGACCCTGAACTTTTTTCTCCCATTCCCAATATATCCTCCTCCAAGCTAACCCTTACTTGACTACCACCACTACCCAGCACATATTACCAATTCATCCCCATTCAGCAGTTGAGTCCATTCCCCCTTGCACTTAACGCTGTCAACAAGCCCATTCCCTTCCCAGCTCACAGACCACTCCTCATGGGCCCCAGACTGTAAGCTACTCTTCTCCATACCTAAACTCTCCAATACTCAGGACCACACCTTCCTCTCTGAAAACTCTACATCCAAAAACCCTGGGCTCAGAACAACTCCTTCTGATGAACATGATCTTTGAATGCTTGGTTTCAGAAATACTGCAACTTGTAATTTACTTTGGGATATTTATGAAAAAAAGGTAAGGAGTTATTACAAATAAAAAGCATGGAGGTTTAAAAACAGGGAAGATAGGAGCATTCATTTAGCACAGAATCAACACATTGAGAACAAAGTAAATCAAGGAACCAAAAGACATGAAGAACAGAATTCTTTTATTTGCCTAGGGACCAATGCTAGGAGCCTGGGTAACAAGAAGAATTGGAATGGCTCCTATATGAGCATAAATTTGATCTAGCTAGAATTACTGAAACCTGGTATGATAATTTTCACATTTGGAACGTTAAAATCAAAGGTTATAACCCATTTTGCCAAGTGGGCAAAACGGGAGTGGGGTGGCACTCTGACAAAAATGGCATTATCTGTTTCTGAGTCAGTGATAACTTGCAAGAAAATGATCTTGCATGCTTATTGATCAATGCCCTACCAGATACTACGAGGTGGGGTATTACTGCTACAGACTTCCAAATCACACAAGGGCACAGGATGACCAGCTCCTAATCTGCATTTTACATGTAGTAAGAAAAGCAGCAGTGATTATAGGGGACCTCAATTTCTGTGACATATTCTGGAGGTCCCATGCTGCCATTACTAAAACATCCTTGGAATTCGTAAATATTATACATGACAATTACCTAACTCAAAGGCTATGTCTACACACCACTGGAGGTGATGTTTAGTGTCGGTGTAGCTACATCGCATTCACCCTGCATATATAGCTAAACATAGATTTCATAGTTTTCATAGACTCCAAGGTCAGAAGGGACCACGATGATCGTCCACTCCGACCTCCTGCACAATGCAGGCCACAGAATCTCACCCAGTCACTCCTGTAACAAACCCCTATCCTATGTCTGAGCCATGTCAGTGAATGACTCTGGCAGAGGGGAGGCAACAGGGAAAGGCTTCAGTAGCTCCCTCTGTCACAGCCTTTCCCTGTGGGCTCCAACAACAGGGCCTTCCCCAACTGCTGGAGCCCTTGACTGCTGCTGGAACCCTGTAGCAGTGTAGATGGGGAGGCACAGCTTGGGTGAGTAGAGCGCCATGTGGTACTAGCGTACATACCCACATCCTTCTGGCATGTCTTTACTTGCCCAAGACATGGCTTGACATCTATGCTGCTATTTATACCTGTGCTAGGAGGCACTACATAGGTATATACAGTACACATTGCTGAAAGAAGCATGTAGTGTAGATGCAACCAAAAATCGTTGCAATCAACATGGAGAAATTTTATATTAGACCTTGTCATGACAGATAAAGAGGAACTGATCACAGAACTAAAAATTAATGGTAGATTAGGGACATGACTTCATCACCTTATAATGCACAAACAGAATAAAGTCCAAACCAATTATATATATATACATACACACACACAATTGGTGCTTTAAAAGGACCAGTTTCACAAAACTGAAAACAAGTATAAGACGAATCAGCAGGAGGGAACAATTTAATCAGAAAAATGTGAATGATAATTGGAAATTGTTTAAAAATACTTTACTAGCTGATCAAAAAGCCACAATGCCACAATAGAGGAAGATTTTAAAAAATGACCTGCGTTTGAGGGGAAGTGAAGGCAGTTATAAAAATACTCCAGAACAAATCAAAGAAAGGGGAAGTTGATAGTAATGAATATAAATTAGAAGCTAGGCACTGTAGAAAATTAATAAGGGAAGTAAAAACACACAAGGAGAAATCTATGACCAGCAGAGATAAGGATAAGAAGAAGGAGGTTTTAAAGTATATTAGGAATAAAAGGAATCCTGACAATGGTAATGGCCATTTCCTAGAGGGAAATGGTAGAATTATTAATAATAATGCAGAAAAGGCAGAAGTATGCAATAAATATTTCTGTTCTGTATTTGAGAAAAAAGCAGGTATCTCAGATGGTGATTTCCATT
This sequence comes from Terrapene triunguis, assembly GCF_002925995.2. NCBI lineage: Eukaryota > Metazoa > Chordata > Testudines > Emydidae > Terrapene > Terrapene triunguis. The sequence continues at coordinate 40,333,142 of NW_020664417.1, read as the reverse complement.
CCATCAGTATCTCAGGAGGATGTTAAACAGCACCTACTAAAAACCCTAGTCACAGATCTATTTTTTTATCCTTCCATTTAGTTTAAACTGAATTAGCACATGATTGCTCGAACCAAGGTGTCCCATACAACCATTTCTTCTATGAGGTCCTCACTACTCACCAAAACCAAATCTAAAATGGCATCCCCTCTTGTTGGTTCAGCAACCACTTGGTGAAGGAATCCATCAGCTATCGCATCTAGGAAAATCTGAGCCCTATGATTATTACTAGCACTTGTCCTCCAATCTATATAAAGTCTCCCATGATCACACAATTCCCATTAGTATTTACTTCTTTAAAAACATTAAAAGGTCTCTATCCATATCCCAATCAGATCCCAGTGGTCTATAGCACATCCCAAGCACTATCTCAGGGGAGGCTCTACTAGCTTTCTTCCCCAATGTGATTTTTGCCCAGACAAACTCTGTCTTATCCATTCCATCCCTTCTTATTTCTTTACAGTCTACCTCATCATTGAGATACAATGCTACTCCACCACCTTTGCCTTTATTTCTGTCTTTCCTAAACAGCACAGACCCTTCAATACCTGTACTCCAGTCATGATTACTATTCCACCATGTTTCTGTTATCCCTATAATATCCGGTTTCACTTCCTGCACCAGTAACTCTAGTTCCTCCATTTTGTTACCTAGGCTCCTTGCATTGGTGTACAAACATCTTATTTTTTACTGTTTGGCTTCACTCACATTCTTACCCAATTAGGCCCAGACATTCTGCCCCCAGTACCACCTATTAGAATGGTATCTACACTACCCTTCCTCCTTATGTCCATTCTCCTACCCACGGCTGTATCCTTTCTTATTTTGTTTTCTTCCCTCTCAATGTTAAAATCCGGCGTGGAGATTACCTGGACATCTCCCAACCATCTTCCCCCAATTCCTAGTTTAAAGCTCTCTTAATTAGTTGTGCCAGCCTCCGTCCTAGAAATCTATTTCCCTCCCTACTCAGGTGAAGTCCATCCTGGAAGAACAGTCCTCTGTGCATGAATGCCTCCCAGTGGCCATACATCCCAAAGCCCTCCTTATAGCACCACTGCCTGAGCCATCTGTTGATCATCATAATCTTGTCACACCTTTGTTGCCCTTCTCTAGGAACAGGCAGAATCCCACTGAAGATCACCTGAGCCTCAATTTCCTTAAGCATCTTCCCCAGCCTGGCATAGTCTCCCTTGATACGTTCCAGCGAGAATCTAGCCATATCATTCGTTCCCACATGAAGGACAATCAGTGGATTCTTTCCCGCTCCTGCTAAGATCCTCTTCAGCCTCAGGTCCACATCCCGTATCTTAGCACCTGGCAGACAGCACACCCTTCTGTTCTCTGGATCAGCTCTGGTTACAGGCCTGGCTATTCTTCTCAGTAAGGAGCCCCCAATCACGTAGACCTGCCTTTTCCTTGTGATGGTGCGATTCTCCGGTCTATCCCCTGTTCCCTCTGGCTGCAAGTCCTCTCTATTCCTATTCACCCTAGCAATCCTCCGCAACCCATCCCGTATCCTCCTGGGGTTCATATTTGGTGTTGTTATCTCCATTGACTCTTCCCCTCTTCCTATAGGACTAGCTGCTCTTGTCTTCTTCCTTGCCCTCTCACCTTCAGCGACCACCTGTTGTGCCCCTTCTTCATTTTCCAACTCTGCACACCCGATCCTGAGCTCTATTTCTCCTTCACTAGCCTGTCTTTTCCTCTGCCTGGTTCTCTTAGTCACATGCTTCCACTGTCCACTTTCCTCACGCAGCAGTCTCCCCTCAGAGTTCTTTGGTCCTGCTTCCATCTGCAAGTCTGAGCTTTTCCTTTCAGCCTCCTCATGTCTTTATTCCATCATCTGCTCAAACCCCCTTCTAAACTCAACCAGAGTTTAACTATAACAGCAGAGTTTCCACCTGCATCTCTAATCCTCGAATCTTTTCCTCCATCAGCTGTGTCAGGCGGCACTTCACGCAGACGAAACTCTTTTCAGTTACCCCCTCCAGGATCATATACATGCCGCAGCTTCCACAGCTAGTCATCTTCATTGTGTCTTCCACTGCTTGGGTCACTACCACTGCTGCCTCTGTATTTGTCATAGGCTTCCCACCTAAATCCTGTAAATCTGGGAAACAAACCAAACCACAACACCACCACTCACAGCAAAACAAACCCTCAACGAGCACCAAAACACTGCTAGAGCATCACACACTTCCTTCACTAGCCTGTTTGTTCCTCTGCCTGCCTCTTGGTCTTCCCTCCAAACTCCCCTTACAAACTGCCACTCAAACTCCCTTGTTTACAGCTCTGTTTGCTGGCTCCTGTGCCACTGTAGCTGTCTGTGCCACTGCCTGACTGGCTGGCTACCTGGAGTCCCCTATCACGTAGACCTGCCTACCTTTACAGGACCCCTAGTCAGAGAAGCCTTGCCCCCTAATCAGGGCTCAGCTTCTCTCCCAGCACACTGCCCCCACCAGCCTCTACACATACAACTACAAATACCTTCTCCTCCAACAAAGTCCCACCCAAACTCCCCCATTTACAGGTCTGTTTGCTGGCTCCTGTGCTGCTGTAGCTGTCACTGAACACTTACAGAAGTTATTAAGTTTATTGCTTCCTTAAAGAGACAATACACTGCAGCTTATTAATTTAACTGGGGTTTGACAAACACTTATTTCAATCAAACACTGTATTGGTTTATAGTAAAATTAAAACAAGTTTATTTAACAAAAGGACATAGAATGGTATGACAAAGTCATACCAAGTATAAGGACGAAAGGTAGAAAAGGTTACAAGCAAACAAGACTAAAAATTAATGTTAGCAAGTTACAATCTTTGCCAAAGAAGGTTTCTCAATTCCCAGAGACTTCAATCCCTTGGTTGAAGGATATAAAGTTCTGTGATTTCAAGAGCTCTGCCCCCTTTAATCCTCTAAGTGATGAATACTAAAATGGCTTTCTGTTTCTGCTTATATCTCCCAAAGTTCACTAACCCTTTTACATGAGGCAGGAAGGCTTTCTCCTGGGGGTGAAATCCCCAGCCCCCATTGAGATTGTTAAGTATTCATCTTTCCCCACTTGCTTTTCTGATGGCTTTGTGTACCTTGCATGTAAATGTGCTTTTCTCAGTCTTTGGTCACACCTTGCCTAATTTACATTGGAGACACATTCAAGCAGCAACAGGCGTGGCTTAGGAACTGGTTGCCAAATACATTTCATGAACACATTTGCAGCATGTTATGTATAAAGTCTTATGTGAGTTTACCATCCATATATCACAAAATGATTTTCAGTTTTCCCAGTTTGTATGTGATACCTTACTTGACACCTTTTAGATACAGAAAATGACAACAGTGTCTTAGGTGTATAGAGTATGTCAGGCCTGACAAGAGCTGACACAGAGGGTAACTTGATTGCAATCCATAAGTAGCTACATGGGGAATAAATATTTAATAATGGTCCCTTCAATCTAGCAGAGAAAGGAATGACGTGGTCCAATGACTGAAAGTTGAAACTAGAAAAATTCAAACTGGAAATAAGGCATACATTTTTGACATTGAGAGTAATTAACCTTTGGACAAATTTACCAAGGGTCATGATGGATTCTTCATCACTGACCATTTTAAAATTAAGATTAGATATTTTTCTAAAAGATATGTTCTAGTAATTATTTTGGGGAAGTTCTATGGCCTGTGTTATACAGGAGGTCTGACTAGATGATCACAATGGTTATTTCTGGCCTTGGAATCTATTAATTATAGTTATAGAATTAAGGTGTACAGACAGAATAGGGATATCTTTGTGGACACATGATGTGAATCCTCACCTTTCACAGGTTTCATCTGCCTGAGGTGGTATTTTATCCAACTTCGTGGCTCTTGGGTATACACATGGTGCCTGATTCTGATCTTATTTGTGGGGTAATTCAATACTGAATTAAATTGAATTACACTAATATAAAACCAGTGATGTAAGCTCCGAATCAACTCCAGGAAGCGACACTCAAGGGGTTTGTCTCTGTTCTGTAAGATAGGCAACAGGTATATGAAAAAGAATTGCCCACTCCAATTATCCTGGTGCTTTGTGTGTCAAAACAACATCTTTGCCTTCAACACAGGGAAGGTGAGGCCTGTATTGGTAAATTTACAGTGTATTAGTCTTATCATTTGGATTCCATATAACTTTAATAATGCTGAAGATAGTGGAGTTCACATATACCTTAATTTAAGTCTGTTTGTGTTTTGACAGGTGAAATCTACGGTTACTACAGATAACATGAAATCTAGAATTCTCTCAGTGATCAATATCAGATGCTTGAGCAGAAGGTTCAGGAATCCCTGTAATGTACATTTATGAAATTATCTGCCCATAGGGGAAGTTTCTGCTTAAATCATGACAGTTGGAGCTTGGCTCATCCCATTCAACATGAGGCTTATATTCGATCTAAAAAAATTAAAAAGGTTTAATCTTCTGTAATGTAACTGTGGTTGTTCTTGTTATTCATATAAATGTCTAATCCTTGTGTAAATCCTAAACTCTTGGCCTCAAGGTATTTAAAGAAGTGTATGAAGAGTACCAGCAACAAAAGACAGGGCATAGATTAGAAAGACCAACCAAAAGAAGAGGGGTTTGAGGAAGAACTGAAGATTAAGAGTGTGTGACTGCATAATGTAGTGGATCAGGGAGGATATGCCATTTCTTCTTTACACTGTATAAAAAGGTACATCCCTGCAGATAAACTCTTATCCTTAATTATCTTTTCAGATCCCTCCTTTCTGGCTTCCCCATTTCCATCTTTCCTCTCTGCATTCTACCTACAATATAGCCGACAAAAGCACCTTGTTTGCCTGTCACTTAGACCATAATACCCCAGCCAAATGAATCGAGTTTATGTTTCTTGTCCTCCCCTTCAAGAACGAGACCCAACACACTGGCAGGAGTAAAGCTGTGCAGGGCCCTGAAGGTGAGGATAAAAAGTTTGAGTACATTACTGAAGACCAAAGACAATATAGGGGGCAAGTGAAGACGATATGCTAGATCCCCATGTCCACAAAACACATTTCCTCTCCTCCAGTCCTGAAGTAGGCTCAGAGCTGCTCTAAATTATGCCAGCTACAGTGTTCCCTTAAAGCAGTGATGCCCAACTATATTACACAGGAGAGCCACATAAACCTAAGTACCACCTTGTGTGAGCCAAACAGATTCTATGTATTTTAATAAGCTTTTAAGTTCAACTTGTTTCGTATGTATTTAGATAGGATGTTTCTATGTACAATATTGTCTGTTTACACACTTGTGTAAACTATAATGATGTAAACATGACAACAAACCGCTAATGAATCAGCTGTTAGTATATTGCATTGAAGCAGGTCACAGGCATTATGAAATTCTCTTGTTGGCCGCGTACAGCCCATGGGCCGGAGGTTGGGCAACCCTGCCCTAAAGGATCTGGCCCAAAGATTTTAGCAGTAGCTTGCTCTGCGTAGTTTCATGTTATAAGCCTCAGTAGCACTATAGCTTAAGCACAGTCGGCAGTAACTCACATATTAGTGGTCTGTGCTTCTTGGAGCAGAAGGACTTGATGTCTTACCCCAACTTTGATATATTCAGACCTATAGGGAAGAGAAAACATAAAAATAAAATCAGAGACTGTACATCACAGTGGCATCTGAGGTTTTCATTACAATTAAGGAGAAGACTCTGCAGCCAGAGAAAATGATGATTGATTAGCATTGTGATGGACATCCCTAGAAACGTATTCAAAAGTGCCTATTCAAAAGCATTACTTCTGGAATGTCATGGTACAGCAACAAGTGTGCATGTGGATATTTTGGGCATGCAGGGCTACAAGCACATACTATTATTAAAAACCAATCCCTTTTTATTGTGGATATTTCCTAGCTTTGCTCCTTGCATATAATATTTTTTATCTTTTCCAGCTGGAAAAATAAGAGTTAATACTGAGAGTTTAAATTTGGCCCTACAAGATAATTAGTCTAATCTGTTAAATACAAAGATTGTACTGGCAGGTCTTTGATTTTGTTAATGCCCCTGGTATCAAAACAACAAGTTTGTCATTACGATTACAAAATGCACAGATGGACAAATATGCATTTTTCATTTTGGATTTTATTTATTTAATTTTAGAGAATCCTCTGAGGCTGTCCTACTGGTAGAATATTTTCCAAGTGTTATGTGGAGCTTTCTAACAAGATACAAGCTTTTCTTTACTAAAGCACTGCATTCAAGTTTTCACATACAGTCCTTTTTTTTTTTCAAGACATATGGGAAAGGATTTTCTTGGCTAGAAGTTTAGTTTTTTAGTGCATTTTGTAGGTATGATCAAATACTTATGAGCTGCAGGATTGCTCAGTGGAGAACATTGTATGGGAATTTTGGAGGTTCGTCTGTAAGGTCAGGATCCAGGATCATGAATTCAGTAAAGTCAAGTATAGTAACTTCTTTGAAATTCCGCTGAACAAATGGATGTGCTCTGAATGCATATATTATTCTTATTCAATATTTATTGTTGATTGGCAGCCCTGTAACATTCTGATGTAGAGGTTAGCTGCTTGTCTGTAATTTGCAAAATTCATTGTTATTAGAAAACAAAACTGAGAATTAATTGAAACAGCATTGGAGCGGAGTGGGATGTAACTAGAAGGTTACAGTATTTATTCAGTGCTGTATATGGGATTTAATGCCAAAGTCATATATACGTATGAGGGAAAGGTGGGCTCTGTACAAGAGGAAGGTCAAAGAGAGATTCTGAATGCTTCATTATTGAGGGTCAGGGAAGACTTGTCTGAAAATTACTTGGGGAGTATACACACTTTGAAGAGAGGCAATGTGCACTGCTGACATCTGCTTCAGTCCACTGGCAATGTAGTAGGGCACCAGTCCTCTTTGGAAAGAGTAGTACTACTGTTAACACTGTGCTTTGGCCTCCTCCTTCAGGTCAGAACACACAAGAATTGTGACTCATATGCCAACTCCATTCAAATATCATGAGATTTTTTTTAAAAAATGTAATTTTGGGGTTCTTTGTATTTGCCTTCAGTGTTGTGTGTCTTTACGGTACAAGTGTTGAAGTTATTCTTCAAAACTGTAAGGACTAAAAATTTACTTTTTTATGATAAATAAAAACAGATTCTCACCTGGTTCCCAGAGCTAGGATTTTATGAAAACACCAAATATTGTGAGACTTGCAATAACATTGCAAGAGCTGTACTTGAATGTATCTTAAGCCTGTGTATAAGTGGTGGTGAGGGAGGAGGGAGCCTTTCATACTTACCCTCCCATTGGACTTCTCAGCATGGTCAACTACAATCTGGCACTTAAATTAGCATTACAGAGATTATGGGAGGAGGGAGCTGGCACTTAGGTTGCTGAGTTCAGTTGGATCAATAAGGATTTTGCAATGCATTAATGCATTTCATTTGAAGAACATGTAAATAACATCAAATTTGTTATCCATAGTCGCTCCAGAGCTAAAGGAAGCTTATGAGCTTGTGCAAGTCCCTTGTTAACAACAGAGCTGGCCTTTGGGCCTCATGAAGAAACATATGAACTGTCCTTGGAAAAAATATTTCTAGCCTTGAAAACAAACAATTGTAAATCTAACACTAGGGTTGACACATTCTACTTCTTCTGAAAGAGACTGGGGGAATCTAATGATCCTCACCAGTACCCCTGCTATGCTTGTAATATAAAATGTGTTGATGAGGTTTGAGATATATCATAATGAATCCCCAAAATCATTACAGAGTCCTCTGTACAGGAACACAGGAATTACCATACTCGATCAAGGCAGCGGTCCATTGAGTGTTGTATCCTACCTCTGATAATAACCAGTACCAGATGTTTCAGACAAAGTAGATGAAATCCCAGAGCAAACAATTATAGATTAACTAGTTATAGGAAAAGTTTCTTCCTAAAGACATCAGTTAGAAGTTAGCTCATGAGCTGAATAATGAAGATTTATACCCCTTCTCAATTTTGCATTCATCTCTATCATTATCCATATAAATGTCTAAACATCTTGAAGGATTTCTTGGAATCCTTAAAAAAACTCTTGTTGTCAATATTGTCTTATGGCAGAGAATATCATGGAGTAATTATGCATACCCAGTCCCAGTCCAGCATTTGAAGGGCTAAGATATCCTATGTCCCTACTTGCCCAAGGATACTATCCCAGAGAAATCAGTTCTATTTCACCCATTACCAGACAAAAACTCAATTTGCTGAACAGCCAGAGGAGATCTGGAGTGGCCACAGTGTGGAATAGATTAATTTAATGTGTATGCACGTGGGAAGGAGTAATAAATTAACAGATGGAGGAAAATATGGAATTTATCTGAGGGAAGAGAATGGAATTGATTGAATTTGTGAGGAGAGTATGACAATGGTGGGAGGGACATTTGGGAGTTGGGGAGATAATTTGGAATTGGAGGGGAGAGAGGGAGTATTTTATCTGAGAAATATATTTGCCAACTGAAGTGGAAAAATTTTGAGAGAACCCTTTGTTCAAACTTTGGCATCATATTGTGAAATATAGTGAAATTGTCAGCCTAGTGCAATACATGCTGCTTTTAAATCCTCTAATCTGAATGATTAGGCAGATAAATTGATTACCCTTCAAGTAGTCTGTAACTTCCAATCTTTTAATTGCTGAATGTTTGGTTTATGTGCTGACTTTTAAAAGGAGCTCAGATGTATGTGCTATGAGAAGGGTGCTCATATTGAGGTAAATGAGCAATTGCGCTGATGTAATTGATGTAATGAGCTCTTTTTCAGCACTATGGTCATGACATTTTATAGTTCCCTTTCAAGCACGACACTTTATGCATTTTGGATCTTGTGTCATTCCAGTGCCTGGTAAACCAAAAGCCAACATTTCCATAAAATACACTGGAAAACAGAAGTAACAACTTCTGCTTTATAGGAATAATTGAGAGGGAATTGTGTTACTACCATATCTGAAGCATTCTATTCTGCATGTAAGAATACAGGGTGGATAGCAAAGGACCTAGAAGCAACATGTAATTTCAACAGAAGTACCTATGGCAAGGTGACAGCTGCCACCTATGAAGTGATGGAGGTACCTAGGGTATCTTTGTCAAGCTACAGCCTAAGGCCACATGTTGGAGAAACAAGGAAGCGTTGAAAGTGCTGACAGGCATTTTAGGCAAGAAAGGATTGGGAGTGGGAAAAAGGATCAATAGGGAATTACATTTATAATAATTTATTAGGTTCATAGTACAAAACAGAGAAGAAAAAGCAAAAACTTTCTCGTTCGTGACAGAAAAGTAAACAAGAGATTTATGATTTATTTCAAGGAATTAAGATTGCTCATTGTTCATGGCAAAAAACAAAACTGCAGAGAATGTATTAACAAAATATTTTCTAGATGACATCCTAGAGATGAAATTGCCTCAGGGCTAAGAGGCCCCTTAAATGTTAACATCTTTTAAGAAAATCTATGTTTGTTTTATACCTAAAATGTGTAGGATGTGAATCAACTGTGAAAACATGGGATGGAGTTGGAATTCAGTAGAACCTCACTAGTTCTCACTTCACTAATCCACAGACCTAATAACGTCTCATAAAAATGGTCCTTCATAGTCTAGATTTAATAGCAGGGTACTGCAATGAGACCTCATAAATTTAAAGCATTGGTAAAATTTTCAAATGTGCCTAAGGTTTGGGAGCTTAGGTTCCCTTTTCAAAAATGAGTTAGGTCCAGAGCCTCAAAGGTATTTAGACACCTAGCTCCCATTGAAATTAAAGATTTAGGCCTTAATCACTTAGTAACGTAAGCCTCATTGAAAATCATTCAGAATAACTGAAAGTCAATATGTCACTTAGATGTTTTTGAAAAAATTACCCTTTTTCTACAATGTTTTGATTTGTATTATTATTTTGTTTTGGGGTTGCTGTGTTTGCATTTTACACCAGTGTGGCTATACTGATATAGGTGCACCGGTGCAAACCCCTAGTGCACATGTGCTGCATCTGTTTAAAAAGTGACTTGCCTCAGTACAGCTTAGCCCAGTTTGAAACAAATTGCTACATGAATGCATTTTGCACAGGGACAAAATCAGGGCCAGCTGAAAATGAAGTACATTTTGAGTTGAGCTCAGAAGGACCTACTAGCTTTTGGGGTCATTGACCTTTAAAACTTTCTTTAAACACTGGCAAGTTGATTCTAGCCTTGGATTTGGAAATGACCTATGTTGTCTATCATTCTCACCTCTCTCAAAAATAGGCATTAGAAATTTGGAAAATGAGTGCCTAGGAGGGACTGTGGGATAGCTAGTTAGCTTTAGCAAGATAGTTTCTGTCAGTTGAGTATTAGAAAGCTGAGCATCCTAAAGCTGAGATGTTTTCTAGATGGCTGCTAGCTTAGATACAATTTTGATAAATGTTTTTCCTACCAGTCTTGTACACTGTGATAACTAACAGGATTTCTGATATCAGAATAAAGAGATATTCTGTTCATGAATAAGGTCAGAGGTGCTGTGGATAAAATATGTTCTTTTTTAGACAGTTAAATTACCATACCCCTTGTTCAAATTCAGGAAAATTTTATATGCCAACTTTATTTTTTACTAACAAACTGATATCAGGTAATTTTGAATATACAACCTTACATATATTCCCTGTGGAGTAACAACCAGTCTGGTATCAGAAGGAAGAGGTAATGAGAAGTGTAATTACTTAATATAGATGAGCTCAGTATTGTCTGTTTTCTATTTTGAAAATACGACCTGTTTCCATTAGCATTTTTCTACCTCACATTTAAATCGCACCATACACCCAGTAGAGTGCACTTGCTGCAGTGTAAGTGCAAATTCAAATTGTGCTAGATTCTGGATTAAAAAATGAAATAAAATAATGATACAACAAAAGATACCTGGGAAAAGTTCATCTCAGCTTGTGCTTGGATGTTTTACAGTTGCCACAACACAAATCCTTTATCAGTGAATATTTGTTTAAAATGTTACTTAAAATAAATTATACAAAAGGGAAGATAAAAAGTGATACTGGGTGGTTGTTTGGTTAATCAGTACTATTGACAGTTTGACAAATCTCTCTTGTCAAATGAGACTGGAACACATATTCTTCAAGCTCTTTACATTTCCTGGCATTTTAACTCCCCCCCCCCCCCCCCCGGATCTGCAATAACAACGTAGTTTGCCTCTTGAATTGTAATGCATAATTGACAGCTCAGATGAACACAGATGCAACTTCTCTGACATCAAAAACAGTGTATCTCCCTAAACAAAAAAATCAATTCTGATGCTGCAAACAGCACTGGCACTATTTCCCCTGCTAAAATATGCAGCACTAGAGTGAAATCTTTACTATCGTGGCAGCTGGTGAACACGTAACATTCTGTTCCAAGTTTTTCACATGAAATACACATTTGCATTAAAGTATAAAGCCAAAAAGTAGGACCAACCTGAGAGTCTGGCTCACCCAAGATAATTAAGATTCATGCCATTCAGCATATGCATTTGAAATGCAGGGCATTTTCTCATGGCTACGCTTTGATAATCTTCTAACATTAAAATTCAACAAAGTAAATTGAGAACAATAACAGTAACATTTCACAGTTCAATTAGGTATCTGTTTATCTGTTTAATTTGTCTACCTATCTGCTGAAATATTTTAGCCGATACCATGACCTACAGGGTTTAGTGTTAAAAACTAATCAGAATCTAAATTTAGAAAGTAAATTCCCACTCAAGTGAGTAACTAGTCTGGACCCTCAACTCTAGTCTACTCCCGGTACCATCTGTCTGTGGGTTGGTTTTCTCTCAGGGCCACTTCAGGAGTCTCTTTAACCCTTGATATCCTCTCTCACCAGGGCTAGGGTATAAACTCCCTTTTGAAGCTCCTTTGCTAATCAGAGACAGACTATTGAGACCTTCTCCTCTATCCCTGCCAGCCACTTCTATGCTGTGCTTCCTGCTCCTCATCCCCCAGCTGGAACTCCTTAATTAGGTCTGGCCCATTCTCCAGGTAAATTAATTGGCTCTCAGGCCCACATTAATCATTTCAACATCTATGTGGGGTAAATATTCCATCACAAGGATATTTTGCCTGAGTTCTGTCTCAGGACTCTCATGGGCCCCTAAATCTGCAGTGTTTCACAGGCTGTCTCGTGGCATCCCTCTTGCTCATGGTCTATCCTGGAAATTATTTTGAGTAGCCTTGCAGGATCCCTTACTGAATGTGCCTATGTGTCTCATGTATGAGAAAATATAATGATTTGGAAGGGTAGAACTGATTATATAGCGAGAGGAAGAGGGAAATGGTGAAGTATTTCCCATATAGGGCATTCATAGTGATAAAAGCAGCCATATGACAGGAAGTTCTTTTGATCTTATTTAGACTCCCAGATAAAAAATATGTTGAATAGGAGTTAAGGTTAAATAAATATAGAACCTAGAAATGTAGGGCTGGAAGAGACCTCAAGAGATTATCTAGCCCAGGGCTGAGTTAGGATTAAATATACCTAGACCATTCCTGACAGGTGTTTGTCTGTTTGTCTCAGAACCTCCAATAATGGGGGATTTCACAACCTCCCTTGGTAACTTATTCCAGTAATTAATTAGCTTTTTCCTGACATTTAACCTAAATCTCCCTGGCTGAAAAGAAGCTGATTCCTTTTTTCCCTTCCCTGGATGGACATGGAGAACAACTGATCACCATCCTCTTTATAAAAACCTTTTAAATATTTGAAGTGTCTTTTGTCTTCCTTAGGCTTCTCTTCTCTAAATCAACCATACCTTGTTCTTTCAAAGTTTCAATATTCAGCATAGATGATGCTTTCTATGTCTCTTATTTTGTTGCTCTCCTCTGGATTCTTTCCAATTTACATAAGAACATAAGAATGGCCATACTGGGTCAGACCAAAGGACCATCTAGCCCAGTATCCTGTCTACCAACAGTGGCCAATGCCAGGTGCCCCCGAGGGAGTGAACTCAACAGGCAATGATCAAGTGATCTCTCTCCTGCCATCCATCTCCACCCTCTGATAAACAGAGGCTAGGGACACCCTTCGTTACCCATCCTGGCTAATATCCATTAACGGACTTAACCTCCATGAATTTATCCAGTTCTCTTTTAAACGCTTTTATAGTCCTAGCCATCACAACCTCCTCAGGCAAGGAGTTCCATAAGTTGACTGTGCGCTGTGTGAAGAAGAACTTCCTTTTATTTGTTTTAAACCCGCTGCCCATTAATTTCATTTGGCGGCTCCTAGTTCTTGTATTATGGGAACAAGTAAATAACTTTTCCTTATTTACTTTCTCTACATCACTCATGATTTTATATACCTCTACCATATCCCCCCTTAGTCTCCTCTTTTCCAAGCTGAAAAGTCCTAGCCTCTTTAATCTCTCCTTATATGGGACCCTTATATGGGACGCCGCTGCACACTGCATGGACGTCTTCGGTGTCCCTTACTGAATGTGCCTATGTGTCTCATGTATGAGAAAATATAATGATTTGGAAGTGAGAGGAAGGGTAGAACTGATTATATAGCGAGAGGAAGAGGTGTCTCATCCATGCATTTATCTATATGTTTCTTAAAATGTGGTGCCCCAAATTGGATACAATACTCTAGCTGAGGCCTCACCAGTGCTGAGAAGACAGAAACAATTACCTCCCATGTTTTACATACAACACTGATGTTAATATATCCCAGAATGACATTTGCCTTTTTCACAACAGCATCACACTGTTAACTTGTGTTCAATTTGTGATCCACTATAATCCCCAGATCCTTTTCAGCCCAGTATGACTGCCCAGCCAGTTATTCCCCATTTAGTATTTGTGTATTTGAGTTTTCATTCCTAAATGCAGTACTCCCTCTCACATGGTGTCATCCATAAATTTTATAAGTGTTATCACTTCTCAGCCAACAGATTTTATGTTAGTCAGTCCCAAACCATTCATACGATTTAACATTAGGAGTGGATAGCACAAGTCCCCTAATTGCACATTAAAAGAGGAACCATCTGAGACCACTCTTCAGCATACAAAAATGTTCGCTTTCAGCCCCATTTGCATTAACAGAGACTAATATACTGTTAAAGTCAAGAATCAACTAAAACTTTACCTACATTTTAAAGATTTTTGAGGCTTGAAAACATTTGACAATGAAATAAAATACTGTGATAAAATCTATTTTCAAAGTTTTTGTGAACCAAATGAAACAAAGTAGGGCTAGAAATCTTATGTTCTGGTGGGGTTTCCAAGAGTGATTTCTCAGTCCATCATTCAGATAATCAGCGTAACAGTAAGATGTTTTACCCAAAACCTCTGAAATTTTTGAGGTTCATCCATCACTACTCAAGCAATCACTTGTTTACCTGGTTGTTTGTATGCTTTCCCATTCTTCCTTTTATAAATCTTTTCCACAGGTCTCAAAGGCCACAGCTATAGGGCAAAGATTTGGCTGTCCAGCTGGACAAAAAAACCTCTTTTGTGGGCCTCCCACAGAACATTAGAGAGGCAGCCCTGGCATGGTAGAGGGTAGTTAAGTAGGGTGGTAGAGAATGTCTCTGAAAAGTACATTTATTCAGGGTACATGAGTTCACGTTATCCACAGTGTATCAAAAAACTAAAGAAAACATTCAGCAAATCATTAAGGTCCCACTTGTGCCTGGGAATAAGGTGGGGGCAAGTGAAATGATTCCTTACCCACAATTGCATTCTAATTACATGATTCTGACAGTGCTGCAGTGCTTGCTCCTGTCTAGCAACGTTAGTCACCTCAAAAGCAGTGGCAGAATGGTGGGGAAGAGTGCACCCTTTCCCAAAACATACACTATATCCTCGTCAGGGATGTAGTAGTGGGTACACTCCCCTGCACTCATCTGGTTGCTCCTAGAGTCAATGTGCTTGCCTGAATCACAATGCTTCCCATAGCTCCTGCTGGAGTTGGCAGATCCACAATGTGGACAATGATATAAAGGTACAACTGAGTAAGGGTTGCCAGGCATCGGGTTTTTGATTGGAACGCCCAGTCAAAAAGGGACCCTGGCGACTCTGGTCAGCACCACTGACTGGGCCATTAAATGTCTGGTCAGTGGCGCAGTGGGGCTAAGGCAGGCTCCCTGCCTGCCCTGGTTCCGCGCTGCTCCCGGAAGCAGCTGGCATTTCCCTGCGGACCCTAGGCACAGGGGTGGCCCAGGAGGCTCTGCACACTGTCCCCGCCCCGAGCACCAGCTCCGCAGCTCCCATTGGCCAGGAACTGTGGGTAATGGAAGCTGTGGAAGTGGTGCTGTGGGCAAGAGCAGTGCCTAGGGGCCGCAGGGACATACTGTCCACTTCCAGGAGACACCAGAGGTAAGCATCACCTGGAGCCAGTACCCGGAACCCCCTCCTGCATCCCAACCCCCTGCCACAGCCCAGTGAAAATGAGCGAGTGAGTGAGGGTGGGAGAGAGCGAGCGACAGAGGGAGGGGGGATGGAGTGTGGAGAAGGGGTGGAGCAGGGGCAGGGCCACAGGGAATGGTGTGGCAGGGGTGGGGCAATGGTGTTCTGTTTTCTGCAATCAGAAAGTTGGCAACCCTAAAATGAGTCCTAACTGTGGAGTCACCATGCCAGCCTCTCTAAGCAGGGAGACTTAACTAGCTGATATATTAGCAGTCCATTCACAAGATAGCTAAGTACAGGGCTAATCAGGTCAACTGGAGCTCAAGGAGCTAGAGTTTTAATTGTAGAATTTTCTTAACATATGTTCCCAGTGTGGGAAAGCAGTGGGAGAACAGTTCACCAAAGTGTTGAGGTCTAGTTCTTAATGGAACAAGGCTCTGCTTATCCATTTTAATTCTTAAGGGCAATATCTGAAATATCTTCAGTACCTAGTGATTTGGGACTTGGATTTAAGTAGGGACCCAGAAGTGAGTAGTAATCTGAATCTCAAATCTTTGAAATTAGTCAGGCTTTCTTATGAAGGTTCCCATGCTTCATGATTGGGATTACTCAAGAAATACTTTGAGAACAACCACTGCCATTGTATTTTGATACTTCTGGATCTAGCCACTAAATTTTACTTTTACCTCCTCCCTGCATCCAACTCTATTAATTTGTTTCAGTCACGTGGTGTTTCTTATTATAATCTCTTTTTTATTTCTTTGTACACTGCCTTGCTACCATGACACCCTGATCCTTAACTGGGGTCACTAGGTACTGCTATAGCACAAATAAAAGATAAACCCAGTACCAGAAAGTACAGATGAGCATAGTATTGAAAAATATTGAAAATAAAAGGCTAACCTGTTTTCAATATTTTTCATTACTATTTTTTCATTCTAAGGAAGAGTTAGAGATGAAGAAAAATGTGCAAATTAATTTACAGAACTGTAGACAGAAACAGCTTAATAGGTGACAAGGAAAAATGCATATTAAAATTTGACAAGATACAGCTTGCATTTTCCCCCTGAATCCAATGAGCTTGAATGGAATAGCTAGAACTCAATGAAATTGCTAGTTACACTGAGCAAATAATTTGCAACAATCAGGGCCTCCAGGTACATGGAGAACGTAGGAAGAATTTACAGTTTGAAAAGGTAACATTAGTGTCATGGGGAGAGAAGATAGTTAACTGGTTTTAACAGCAAAGTGCTACCTTTATAAAGTTCTTCTTGGTTTCATTAATCTACTCTGCAACAGAGAAGAGTTCAAGCAGCAAGGGAGCAGTGTGAAGAATATGCAGCCTATTACTGTCTCTACCACTGCTGCTGATGCACTGTTGGGTTATCACTCCATGTCCCTTTAATCTTTTTATGCTCTTTACATGCCCTATAGCAATTGCTACATTTAATCATATTTAACAGCTTGAATGTTAAAAAGTTAAGTAGTTTTAACTATTCATTTTTACCTTCAACAATATGCAACTTTATTATTCCTATCTCAAACCCACTAGCACGATTGACAGCTTTAGACAATCCATCTATATACTGTGCCATGATCCTCATCACTCCCACAGTCATGCAAAATGTACATACATCTCTAAAGCTATAGTAGGCAATTTCATTAAAATAATCATCTTCCATTGTCACCCTTTTGACATACTGCCTATTTGGTGCTACAATTATACAGATCTCATCTACTGCAGTTTTTTTTTTACTCTATTCGTGAGACCTAAGAGAGAATGCTAGTGTAATAGCCCACCAAAATAAGAACTGTTGTCTCAGCCTGGCTTGTAGAAGTTAATATTTTTTTTCTTTTTATTGAGTTCCATACCTCACTCTAGAATTTTTTATTCAAACATTCTAGTTTCAGCTTGGATGCTTTCAGAAAATTATTTGTTTTCCCTTGAAATATGTTTTTTCTACTTCTAGCCAATCCAAATTAATAGAAAATGCCTCTATTTTCATTTCAGTAGTAAACCCGAATAAAATTTACTTTTTCCCACTCTAGCACAAATAGTTTTCCTGACTGTCTCTCAGGAAATGTACTTCCAAATTGTTCATGCTGGTGTAATGGACTCTGATAGTGTCTTTGTGACCTTTTAAACACTGTCAAGATGTTTCCAAGTCAACTTGCACAATGTTCTGCTTCAGCAGTACAGATAACATAAGATTTGCCGTACTGCTTAGATCATTGCTCCATCAAGTATGGTATTCAGCTGGTAGCACTGGCCAATACCTGATGCTTCAGCTTCACCTCATTCTAAAGTGCACTTAGCTAATTGTGTAACTCTGCAGATGTGGGATGGGTTGGGAGGCGATCAGCTTACTACTATGAAACATATGAAATTTGATTACTTTTCCCTTTGCATGCATAGCTACAAGTACTATTGATAATAAAAAGTCTTATAAATTCAGCCACAGTTACTGCAAAGGGTGAGGCACAGTTAATTAATACATCATCAACACCACTATCAATTTGTTCATAGATTCATAGATTCTAGGGCTGGAAGGGACTTCGAGAGGTCATCGAGTCCAGGCCCCTGCCCTCATGGCAGGACCAAATACTGTCTAGACCATCCCGGATAGACATTTATCTAACCTACTCTTAAATATCTCCAGAGATGGAGATTCCACAACCTCCCTAGGCAGTTTATTTCAGTGTTTAACCACCCTGACAGTTAGGAACTTTTTCCTAATGTCCAACCTAAACCTCCCTTGCTGCAGTTTAAGCCCATTGCTTCTTGTTCTATCCTTAGAGGCTAAGATGAACAAGTTTTCTCCCTCCTCCTTATGACACCCTTTTAGGTACCTGAAAACTGCTATCATGTCCCCTCTCAGCCTTCTCTTTTCCAAACTAAACAAACCCAGTTCTTTCAGCCTTCCTTCATAGGTCATGTTCTCTAGACCTTTAATCATTCTTGTTGCTCTTCTCTGTACCCTCTCCAATTTCTCCACATCTTTCTTGAAATGCGGTGCCCAGAACTGGACACAATATTCCAGTTGAGGCCTAAACAGAGCAGAGTAGAGCGAAAGAATGACTTCTCGTGTCTTGCTCACAACGTACCTGTTAATGCATCCCAGAATCACGTTTGCTTTTTTTGTAACAGCATCACACTGTTGACTCATATTTAGCTTGTGGTCCACTATAACCCCTAGATCCCTTTCTGCCATACTCCTTCCTAGACAATCTCTTCCCATTCTGTATGTGTGAAACTGATTGTTCCTTCCTAAGTGGAGCACTTTGCATTTGTCTTTGTTAAACTTCATCCTGTTTACCTCAGACCATTTCTCCAATTTGTCCAGATCATTTTGAATTATGACCCTATCCTCCAAAGCAGTTTCAGTCCCTCCCAGTTTAGTATCATCTGCAAATTTAATAAGCGTACTTTCTATGCCAATATCTAAGTCGTTGATGAAGATATTGAACAGAGCCGGTCCCAAAACAGACCCCTGCGGAACCCCACTTGTTATACCTTTCCAGCAGGTTTGGGAACCATTAATAACTAGTCTCTGAATATGATTATCCAGACCAGTTATGCACCCACCTTATAGTAGCCCCATCTAAGTTGTATTTGCCTAGTTTATTGATAAGAATATCATGCGAGACCATATCAAATGCCTTACTAAAGTCTAGGTATACCACATCCACCACTTCTCCCTTATCCACAAGACTTGTTATCCTATCAAAGAAAGCTATCAGATTGGTTTGACATGATTTGTTCTTTACAAATCCATCCTGGTTATTCCCTATCACCTTACCACCTTCCAAGTGTTTGTAGATGATTTCCTTAATTACTTGCTCCATTATCTTCCCTTGCACAGAAGTTAAACTAACTGGTCTGTAGTTTCCTGGGTTGTTTTTAACTTCCTAGAGTTAACCCACACAATATAATCAGATGTAACCAGGTTTCTAATCTGTTGCTACTATTGAGTTTCATGATAAGATTAAAAAAGAAACACAATTCTCAACAGAAACAAATAATTATAGTGTCAGTGAGAAGAGAGTAATTACTAGACATCATCTGAACTAGAAGCAGGGAATTGATGTTTATGCTGTCAGTCCATCTCTAAAGCAAATGGCTGGAAGGTTCCCTATAACCACAGAATTCCTCTTTTCCTTAACTGAATTTAAAAAAAACAATGTATCACTCATGTTGGAACTTTATAGGCATCACAGAGTGTGTGAACTGAATAATGCCCTTAGGCACTTTAATGTGATAAGTAGGCATATTCTTTGCATTTGCTGAACTAGTTCTGTTCATATCATATTAAATGTGACCAATTTATTAGAGTAAAACTTCACATCTCTTAAGTGCTTTGTCTTGATTCCCAAATTACTCCTCATCTATATGCTTCCTTTGGGAGATGTCATTCTTTGACATATCTTCCTGAAGCACATGAGTAGACACCTCAGTAGGCAGAGAAATGCATACATGTCACCTACAAATTGATGAATCTCTCTCATAGCTATCTATTCAATTTAAAATTAGGGGGTTGATTCAAATGTTGTGGTCAGACACTAAAAATAGTTTTGATTTTGTTTGCTTCTGTGTCTCTAATAGTGATTGTTCCTAGACTATGGATTATATTTCTACCCAAGCAATTAAAAAAACCCTGACAGCTAGGGGAAGAAAGGACATTTTTCTGGTTTCACATTGTTCTGTCTCAGTGGCATATTTTTCAAATAAAGAAAGGAGTCTTAAGAGCTTTCATTAAAACAACTCTTTCTATAGAAAGAATAACCAATTCATGTTAGAAAGCTAAGAATGTATTTGCATTAAGGGAAAAAACTTTACACTCAGTGCCCATCTGCTTAAGCTTCATGAATTTTTAATTACAATGGAACTTCTTTAGAAGTAATTATGGTTACTCTGTGATTACCTATTGATTTTATTATGACTAGCACAAGAAAAGTACATACCTAATTAATTTGTCTGACTATATACAATAAATTGTTACCAATGTTAGCATACAGTAGCATCAGAGATGTACAATGAAAATAATCTGGGAATGGAATAGATATTGCTAGACCTCAGTGCTGGCACAGATAAATAACTTTATTGCTCCTTTCTCTTTTTAATATAAATTGAGGAGGGAGTCCCAATATATCTAGTTACAATTATCCCTTTACAATTTCATCATTCAGACATCATGCCACTTGAAGCATGTTCCATCCTCTGGGGCATATGAGCTAGTGTTGATTAATCCCAGTATCATATTGATCTTGAACAGCTGGGTATAACAGGATTGCACTGTATACTAAACTTTCAATTGATTTTAAATAGAATAATTTACAAAGTAATTCAACACTTGTTTATTCATGAATCTAAATAAGCCATAGATTACTTTTTTTGCTCTGAAATATAGGATCAAAAGCAGTGTAGAATCAGACTTGGACTGGTACAAATGTGCAGAGTTTGTTTTAATGATGATGTTGGGAATTGGGATTATTTGATGAGTGATGCACTTTAAAATGTTGAGGACTGGAGTCAAAGGAACAATAGATAATGAATGTGCCAAAAAAAACTGCATAGAATAGATTTTTCAAGAGAAAAAGCACACACATCATGCCAAACTGATGTGTTTATGTGATGGAACAATGCTCCATTAAATATTTAGGACCAGATTCTCTAAACTTCTTAACTGACTTGTGCCTATAACAGAAATGCAAGCGTAAGTGTGTACCCATATTTATGTATGCAACAACTACTTTTACAGTATCACATTGGGTAAATGCTTGTGCTCAAAGTCAAAAGATGGACATAATTGCATTAAACTTCATGATAAGCAGAGTGAAGCTTCACAGTAAAAGGAGCAAGTCCTTTGAAAAGCACTGAAACAATGCAGGACGCCCTCTCTATTTTACTTATAGGTCAATTTTGTATATCCTACACAGCTTTTACTTATTGACATTAGTGAGAATTTTGGCTGAACAAAAGACTTAACGATTTGGCTTTGTAAATAGAATTTGACTATAAATGACTAAGCAGGTTCCATAGTATTAAAGCTTAATATAAAGCCTGCTGAACCAATGGGAGTCTTTTCATTTACTTCACCAAAGGCATGATCCAATACTTAATGTAGAAAAATTCTACCTCAGAAAGCTGTTTCAACTGTCTTTGTTTCATAGTGTGGCTGGTTGAAAGTTTTATTTCAAAATTTTAAAAGGTATTATTTTTTGCAAAACATATCTGCTTTCCATGGAAGATGAGTGTTCATTGTAAAATAGTTTATCTAATAAAACAAACACTTTCCGTTTTGGGCCAAAATTAATAGTTTTGAGAAAGTCAACATTTTCCAAGGGGAGGGTATGTATGAGTATGTGTGCACATTCATTTGTGTATGTGTGGGTGTGTGTATTATATATATAGAAATTTGGACATAGATAGATAGATAGATAGATAGATAGATAGATAGATAGATAGAAATAAAATTGGACATTTATTTATATATGTATTTTATATATATATAAAAATGTCCAATTTTCTAACCAGTTCTACTTTTTAGCCTCTCCCCTCCCCAAATGTAGCAAAGTACATTCTACATTGATGACTAGGGACTACTTGCCAAATTTGAAGTTTTATATCCAATCTGGTTTTGATGATCCAAGTCACAAAATCCCACGTAGTTTTCTTAAAGCATGATTAGCATGTTTCCCATGCTTGAGAACCCAAAAATGACTGAATACTTTTTTCCCCAAAACTTCACAAGATAAATTCTCCAAGTATAAGATGTTTCAGCCAGGAAGCAACTGAAACAAGTGGCTTAGGAGAAAAGTGCCTTCTTAACTATTACTGTAGTGCCATGCTAGTGACACAAAACTACAATGTGCATTATGAATGTCAATACTATTTTTGCTGTTATATAAACATCTTGTTATATTGTGAGATCCAAGTATGTAAGGGAAACAACAAGTATGTAACGAAAACAACACACTGTAAGGGAAACAACACACTGTAATCCCTCAAAACCTCTTACTCCAGGACACTTTAATATTGGACAAATTTCATACGATTCCATACACGAATAAGAATGGCTGATTTAGAAAATTCCAAATCCAGTACTCTATGCAGTTACCATCTTGTCCACAGACTTTTATACTACTATAAGCACTATTAGACATACTTAGCCTTCAGTGAAAGAACAATCTTAGCCTTTTTGAAAGAATGTGCTTATTATTTGCTGCTCAATTGTTCATTCACAGATGCAGCAAATAATAATAAGCAAATTCTTTCAAAAACTGAACTGAGTCATTTGTGCATCCATATTTAAGATTATGGAAGGTAAGGACCAGATCTGTATAAGATTTGGTGGACAAGTTTGGGATAAAACATGAAAAAAATTATTATAGAAACCTAAATCCTGGGCATTGATAACATTGATCTTTTTATCATGACACATGCAGCACAAATAATCAGGCCTGTGAATAGTAGTATCTATGTGTTCAGTTCAGGAGTGGTGCTCTGAAATCCTACCTATTAAACAGGAGCAATAACAGCATGGTGTTTCTCCTATAGGCTTCCACTGAAGGAGAGATGAGATCTACCTCCATATGCCTCAGTGAGGACTCATTTGTAGGCCTGGATGAAAACTTGTTGTGAACATGGTCCTCTCAGAAGTTACCAATTGTGTCTTCTGTTCACATGGAGTTCCTAGCTAGAGAGAGGTAGTTCACGGCAGAGTAGAAGAGCTCTGAAAACAACAAAGCAAACACATTAATTTCACTTTTAATACCACTTCATGCAGTAAATATGGCATATGAGTTTTCTTTAGTATGAATTGCTTCCTTTCCTTCACTTAACTAAATAATTCTGATTGATAAGTCAGGTTCTTGTGGCTTTGGCCTCTGGAACATCTTGCCAGTCCTCAGGGGGCAATGACGTTCATCCAAATACACTAGTGGTTTATCATATATTAGCCTCCACCTCTTCCTGTAAAGTAAATTATGTTTGAAGACAATCTTGTTTAATATAGGTGTTGGTAATAGAGGATCTTGCAAATTTTATATGGGCAGTATAACAACATGACACCAGATTTATGTAGATATCTAAAACACACTTATAAACTTGCCATATGTCCTTTCGATTACTATTCTGATGACTCTTTGAGATTCATTAGAATTTATCTCCCAGTGAGTTCAAGAACATGAAACAGGAATCACAAGCAAAATTTGCTAAGGATAACAGCCATCCCATGAAATACATAGATTTTAGGGACACAGTAGCTTCTTTGGGGCAATAAATTACAAGTTTTATGAAAATACTTATATGGTAAGTATGTAACCATTAATGAACTATTTTATTTTCCCAATAGCTCAGTGACTTAGATATAAGAGTTTAAAATGCATTTTCTAGCATAAACTGGCTGAGAAGTTGTGAGTCATGATCTGGTCCTGTGTACTTTTTTACTATATCTGTGATATTGTAATTTGTACCTTCAATCTTTATCAAATACTTTTTAGTTATAGCAGTTATGGATGGGAATATATGCAAAACTCTTTCAAAACTGCAAGTCTCACAGAACGACCGGTAACAGTTTACAGGTATAAGAGAACAAATATCCAATAGATGCTTAGGCATGAGAGGGTACCCCAGGCAGAGTCCCAGGTTTTTGCTTTTGTATTTTTGCTTGGAGTATCTTAACATTATGTATTGAAAATTTTCCAGGAGACAAGAGCAGCTCTGCTTTAAAGGGAGAAAAAAAACAGCACCACATCCATCAGTTCCAAAGCCACAAAAAGGGGCTAAAATCTTTGTTTTAAGTACCACCACAGACTATTTCATGTGAGTCTGTAATGCCATCTAGGGCCTCTGCTGCTGATCTTGAGATATGTTGACCATAATTACAGTTAGTTCTGAACTATTTTGCTTCTATGTGCAATGTATACAAGTGCTAAATATGTGATCATTGCAATGTGTTCTAGCCTCTTATATGGGATTAAGATGCTGAATTATTATTATTATTATTATTATTATTTTGCTAGTGGAGTGAAAACAAATGGGATAACATCATCTAGTCACCACAGATTAAATAGAAGGTTTTGCCACATTTGCATTCCTCAGGCTACCTGCCAGCAAATGAGAGAAGAAAAAATCATAGCCGTATAGAGAAGTTATGCATACAAATCTCATTATTTGTATTTAGCAGCTACTAAACATATTCTTGCACTGTGTGAAATGATTATGCCCATGGCCATGAACTCTTTTAGTTCTAAACTCTAATTTGAGACTTTTCAATAGCCTCTGAAAACTGAAAAAAATCTACATATTGATCTTCCAAAGGGAATATCGTGATTTAGATTTGTTATATTTTGCAACTGCCAACAGAATGATAAAAAAACTTTCAGTATTTTTCTAAGCCCACACTGGATCTCAGATGTGAGCTGCAAGCAATTTTTGATGGTAATATTTTGCTGAAGGCCTTTAGAGGTGCAGCTGCTGTGTATTTGGCAATGCCATCAGGAAGGCTCAGGTTGAGATTCGGAGGTCCTGGTAATACAAACTGTATATAAAACTTCATTTTTCAAGGGAATCACCGACAGCAGCTCATTGTTAGCTTTAAATATTTAATCTAATAAAATCATGAGCCAAAGCAAGTGGTATGTATACTTGTTACTTTTGGGAAATTGTTGCATGGTTTATTGTGTATGGAGGCAGAAACAGGCATTTTGTAAAGTCTTAAAACTTGAAATGAAACCAAAGGTTTTAACAGATTTCTAGCTTGAAATTTTCATAATCTGGTTAACATTTTCAGTATAAAACATTTAACTCAATCTGATGCCAAGTGTGGAGAAAGAGTTATATGTATTAATTTTTATAAATATCACACACTTCAAGTTACTTGTGTGATATTATCCTGCTTGACTGCATAGAATTAAATCCAAGGAGAAGTTAGAGGGAAACAAACAGGAAACACATCAATGACAGAGATAAGGTCCTTAAGGGAAACAATGGGGGGAGCAAATAATTGGTGAATGCCCCTGGCTCTAACCAGGCTAGTAAGGTTTTTTCTTCCAAGAGCTGAGCCTAGGATAAAAGGGATATTACACTATTTAAGGACACCAGGCCTAGGTAGGAAGGGGGTCTTGAGTGGGTGATCAATAGCTGTTAGAAAGTAGGGGGAGACATTGACACAGACACATAGAAGGAGTCAGAGATTGCAGGAGAGCCATCTGCTTCTCCCAACCCAGATATGCTGGTGACTCAGCTATATGATATTTTTAAGTCAGCAGGTCCCGATAACTTATATCCAAGATTTTTAAAATAGCTGGCTGAGGAAATCACTGGAATATTAATATTGATTTTTCAATAAATCTTGGAACCCCGGGGGAGTTCCAGAAGACTGGAAAAAGCCTAATGTTGTGCAAATATTTAGAAAGGGTTATTATAATCTAGACAATCTGACATCATTCTCAGACAAGATAGTGGAGCAGCTCATATGGGGCTAGACTAATAAAGAATTAAAGGGGGGGGGGGAATATAATTAATTCCAATCAACATGTGTTTATGGAAAATCCATTCTGTCATACTAACTCAATATCTATTTTTGATGAGATTGCAAGTTTGGTTGATAAAGGTAATAGTGTTGATGTAATATACTTGGATTTCTGTAAGGTGTTTGATTTGGTACCGCACAACGGTTTAATCAAAAAACTAGAGAGATATAAAATTAACATGGCACACATTAAATGGATTAAATGTTGGCTAACTGATAAGTCTCAAAATGTAATTATAACTGGTATGTTTCTAGTGTGGTACTGCAGGGATCTGTTCTTGGCCCTATGCTATTTAATATTTTTATCAATGATCTGGAAGAAAATATAAAATGATCAGTGATAAAGTTTGCAGATGACACAAAAATTGGGGGAGTTGTAAATAATGAAGAAGAGAGGTCACTGATACAGAACTATCTGGACTGCTTGGTAAACTGACTCATAGACTTTATGGCCAGAAGGGCTAGTTAGAAGCATCTAGTCTCATCTCCTATACATTTCAGGCCACAGAACCTCGACCACCTACCCCTGTAATAGACCCATAACCTCGGTTTCACCTATCTTACCATTAGGGCCAATACCAATAACACTATCTTTCCTCTTGATGTCCATTCTCCTACTCTCTGTTGTTCCTTTCTCCATTGCCTTATTCTTTCTTACTTGATTTTTCTCTTGCTCATTAGTAGAATCAGGCATGGAGATTACATGAGCATCTCCAAACCATCTCTCCTGAATTCCTAATTTGAAGCTTCTTTAATCAGTTGTGCCAACTTCTTCCCTATTCAGGGTGGAGGCCATCCCATGAGAACAGTCCCCTCTCTGGGAATGCTTCCCAGTGGTCAAACATCCCAAAGTCCTCCTTATAGAACAATTGCCTGATCCATCTGTTGATCATCATAATCTTGCCTTGCCTTTGATCTCATCTTCTAGGGACAGAAAGAAGCCCCCTGAAGAGCACTTGACCCTCAATTTCTTTAAGCTTCTTCCACAGCCTGTCAGAATCTCCCTTGATGCATTCCAATGGGAATCTAGCAGTATCATTTGTTCCCACATGAAAGACAATCACTGGATTCTTTCCTGCTCCCATTAGGATCTTCTACAGCCTCAGGTTCACCTCCTGTATCTGAGCTCCCGGCAGACAGCACACCTTTCTGTTCTTCAGATCAGTTTTGGTGACATGTCTGTCTGTTCTTTTTAGTAGGGAGTTCCCAATCACATAGACCTACCTCTTCCTGGTGTTGGTGCAATTCTCTGGCATCTCTGCTTCTATAATTTCTGGCTGCAAGTCCTCCTGTCTTTTGTTCAGACTGGCTATCTTCTGGGTGCAAGCAAACAAACATTTTAATACATCTAAATGTAAATGTGTAAATCTAGGAACAAAGAATGTAAGCCATACTTACAGGAAGGGGCTCTCTTTCCTGAGAAGCAGTGACTCTGAAAAATATTTGGAGGTCATGGTGGATAATCATCTGAATATGAACTCCCAGTGTGTCACTGTGGACAAAAGGGTTAATGTGATCCTTGGATTCATAAATAGGGGAATCTCAAGTAGGAGTATTTGGAACTTGTGTTACTGCTGCTGGAATACTGTCTCCAATTCTGTGTCAAATATTCAAGAGCAATGTTGAAAAATTGGAGAGGGTTCAGAGAAGAACCATGAGAATGATTAAAGGAGTAGAAAACATGCCTTATAGTGACAGACTCAAAGAGCTCAATCTATTTAGCTTAACAAATAGAAGAGTGATTTGATTACAGTCTACAAGTAGCTACATGGGGAACAAATATTTAATAATAGGATCTTCAGTCTAGAGGAGAAAGCTATAACAGGATCCAATGGCTGGTAGTTAAAGCTAGACAAATTCAAATATTGGAAATAAGGAATACATTTTTAATAGCAAGGGTAATTGGCCACTGGAACAATTTACCAAGGATCATGGTGGATTTTCCATCACTGACAATTTTTAAATTAAGATAGCAAAACATTCTAAAAAATATGTACTAGGAATTATTTTGTGGAAGTTTATGTCCTGTGTTATACAGGATGTTTAACTAGATGATCACAATGGTCCCTTCTGGCCTTCGAATCTATGAATCTATGAATGCAATTTACCAAAGCTTGCAAGAAAAGATTAAGGGTTAGGTAAATCGAAATATGCATATAGGCCTTTATTGTTTTAACCCTTGTCTGTGATTGCTATGCACTTTTGGGTGAATAAATAAATAATGCCTTGTTTTGAAGAAGCGGGTTTTGAATCACATAAATCAGCTGCTGTCACAGACTCACAGAGGAAAATGGCTTACAAGTGCCAAACACATTTGGGCTTGTTGGATTAACCCTGTTGTTGAATAAGGGGTGCAGCCCAGAGATCCAGTCCCAGAATGATAGGCCTGTGTGGTCCCACCCCAAGAGGGATAAAGGTAGCAAAACCTGTCCCCAAAGAGGGTCAGTTGAGAGAAACTAAAAGGGTTCTAAAGCACAGCTTTTCCTGTAACCAGGACACCTAGTCAATGCAACAGTGCTCTAAATTAATCCTATGATCAGAAATTCATAAGGATATCAACACAAATTTTTGTAATTGAGTTTCTGAAACTAAACATAGTCTTCATAACTTTGGGTACAATTCTGCCCAGAGTAGCATAAGTATGAAAAGGTTTGGGAGAGCTAAACTTTCCTCCTTATTCCCTAGTGCAGGAGCTGGGCACAATGCTGCCTTTGCACTTTCTTAACCATGATGACTGCTCCTGGTTAGCAGTGTTAGCATGCCAAAAGAAATGGAGAGGGGGACTAATGTCCCAAAGCAATGGGCCAACTTCTCTTAGCAGAGGCCATGGGATCTGGTTCCCTGGGGAGCAGCCCCTGCATCCTCCAATAAGGTGGAGCAGCACCTCTGCTTGAGGAACAATACTTCCTCTTGGGTGATGCACTACACTCAAAAAGGGGTAAAGTAACTTAATCCACCTCAAAGCAAGAATGGAGCAAGAGAGGAATGGTGACTCTCAGAGTAGCATTCCACTTCATACTCAGTGAGTCTACTCAGAGGGATCATAGAAATAAGCATGGCAGGGTGGATCAATGACAGCACAGTGACTGAGATAGCCATGATGCCAGTGAAGAAGCGGGCTAAAGAGTAATCTAGATGCGACTCTACTGATGCTGTGAATTCCACAGAGCAGTGGTAGGTTTTCCCACACTTCTAGGGCTCTGGACAGTTAAGAAGCTGTGTCTTTGCTTTCCTCTGTGCCAGTACAAACTCTGCCCCTGAATGAGGAGATGTCAGAGATTCTGTCAGTTTGAGACAGCTCTCTGTGTCCCAATACTATCTACTAACTGTACAGTTCAGTCTCTAAAGAAAAGGTGCTAGGTGTCAAAAGGAACAGACCAAACTTGAGTCAGTACAAGGGTCTGTTGAAAGCTGGAAGGAATAAAATGATGATTCTACATTGTAATATACCAGATACCAGTTACTTAACAATTTCTATTAATCATGTACTATAACTTGGCAGCACACACCACTCCTGAACTCAGGCTTTGAGTAACCATTTTTCTTCCTTCATCACGTGCTGAGACTAGTTGTTTCCCTGAAATCCAAATTTAGAATCACAAAGAAGGAACGATCCAGCCCAAGTGACAAAGAGAAGTACAGGAAAAGTAGAAGTTCAGAGGTAAAGATAACAGATCGGAAGAATGATAAACAAGGATAAAAGAAAATTATCATAAAAATCCTGGCCTCACTGAAGTAAATGGCAAAATTCCCATTGACTTCAGTGACCCCAGTGACTGGAGAATCATGGGAACAGAGAAAATGAAAAAAAAAATACTAATTAGATATAAGGAAGAAGGAAGACAAGGCTAAGAGAAGATTAATTTTTCTCTGACATTCATGTCGGATGTGGAATATGTTTACATTTACATATGGCATAAAGATCTGTTTCCTCAGGTGCACCTTTGAAATGGCTGTCAACAACAGTATCCCCATTGTTTCTGTGAAATATAGGTAAGAATTTTTCTTGTCTCACCTTGACCCCTGAAGTGACTTCATGAATTAGCACTTATTTTATTATGATTTACAAATATATAGACAATGGAAAGGTGTTGCAGGAGGTACTTTTAATTAATTCTTCCTTTTATTAGGGTCTGCATGCTGTGCAGAGGGCAAAACTTTTGATTCAAAATAGTGATGATATCATTAACAGTGTCTGATTTATTTTAAAAGTGTTACTTTGCCTGCATTCTAGCCTAAATATGATTCCTCAAAGTCAGTATGTAGATCAGAATCAGTCAAATGATCATGATTTATTATACCACAGCAAAGGCAGATACCTGCTAAAATCCATAATTCATTGTAATGGTATCACAGTTGAGCCTGGTAAAAAAATCATTGTGCTGATACTTTGATAATTCAGATGTGTAATTTATTGGTTCTAAAATATAACAAATTGTAAAATTATTCACAGGGCACTACACTATATCAACAATAAAAAGTCTAATTAAGTATACAAGTCAAGGCTCTGAAAATATATATCAGAATTATATACAGTATTTTTGTTATCCTAAGCAATCTTACTTGCAATAAACTTTTAATGTTTTAAATTTTAGTAAGAAATGTCACTGAAAATCTGCCTGGGTCAGCGGTATAATCTAGATCACTATGCCCTCACCAGCTCCCTTACAAGACTTTACCTGCCTAGTATAAAATTAATCTGTCATGTTATAGAATCCTAAAGGAAAGCATATCTCATCTCCTAAGCCACATATGAAGCATCTTTGATCTTTTGTATAGTGTATAAAATGTAAAGGTTTGGAAGCATAATTCAGAAAAGATTATTTTAGACTCAGTACCAAAGAGAAGGAGGAATACTCTTCGTACATGCTGTTCATACACCTCTTTGGAAGTGGGGCTGGTTTATTTATGTTTGATCATGTGTGATACAGGCAAAAATAGCACACTGGAAAAGGGGATTAAAATGTACCACCTGAGATTATAATATTGCAGAATTCTATTTTATTCCTCTGGAGCAGACATTAAAAAAATCAAAAAATCTAAAGTGATGCTTTCAGAGTTTAGCATTAGGAAAGGAAGCCATTTCCTGATGTAAGACAAGGGCATCATAAGAGAATGATAGCTTTTAAAAGAGGAAAATAGCACACATTGGCCCTCCTCCTCCTGAGTCAATAGACCTGTATAGTGGTTAAGGCAAGAGGGGCTCTTATACATGGCATCTCCCTGAGGAGAGGTAAAGCTGAGATCCTGATTTCTCAGTCATAAAATCCCTTGAAACTTTCAAAAGGATTGAGGTTCTAGCCCAAATGTCGTGGCCTGTTTCCAGATGGAAAAGTTACATTCTGCCGGCCAATGTTCAATCTCTCTAATCTGCATTTTTCAATTAGGCTCATTATCATGTCATCTGAAACCTTCAGGAAGTGTGTTTCCCCAGGCTGTTTCATTTGGCTACATTAGCCTTTTTCTACTTCTCATCCTATTAAGGTCTAATGCAAAATATGTTCACCTATACTCAAAAAGAACAGGAGTACTTGTGGCACCTTAAAGACTAACAAATTTATTAGAGCATAAGCTTTCGTGGGCCACAACCCACTTCTTCGGATGCATATAGAGTGAAACATTGAGGAGATATATATACACACATACAGAGAGCATGAACAGGTGGGAGTTGTCTTACCAACTCTGAGAGGCCAATTAAGTAAGAGAAAAAAAACTTTTGAAGTGATAATCAAGATAGCCCAGTACAGACAGTTTGATAAGAAGCAAGTGTGAGAGTACTTACAAGGGGAGATAGATTCAATGTTTGTAATGGCTCAGCCATTCCCAATCCCTGTTTAACCCTGAGTTGATTGTGTCTAGTTTGCATATCAATTCCAGCTCAGCAGTCTCTCGTTGGAGTCTGTTTTTGAAGTTTTTCTGTTGTAAGATAGCCACCCGCAGGTCTGTCATAGAATGGCCAGACAGGTTAAAGTGTTCTCCCACTGGTTTTTGAGTATTATGATTCCTGATGTCAGATTTGTGTCCATTAATTCTTTTGCGTAGAGACTGTCCGGTTTGGCCAATGTACATGGCAGAGGGGCATTGCTGGCACATGATGGCATATATCACATTGGTAGATGTGCAGGTGAACGAGCCCCTGATGGTATGGCTGATGTGATTAGGCCCTATGATGGTGTCACTTGAATATATATGTGGACAGAGTTGGCATCGGGCTTTGTTACAAGGATAGGTTCCTGGGTCAGTGTTTTTGTTCAGTGATGTGTGGTTGCTGGTGAGTATTTGCTTTAGGTTGGGGGGTTGTCTGTAAGCGAGGACAGGTCTGTCTCCCAAGATCTGTGAGAGTGAAGGATCATCTTTCAGGATAGGTTGTAGATCTCTGATGATGCGCTGGAGAGGTTTTAGTTGGGGGCTGAAGGTGACAGCTAATGGTGTTCTGTTATTTTCTTTGTTGGCCCTGTCTTGTAGGAGGTGACTTCTGGGTACTCGTCTGGCTCTGTCAATCTGTTTTTTCACTTCAGCAGGTGGGTATTGTAGTTTTAAGAATGCTTGATAGAGATCTTGTAGGTGCTTGTCTCTATCTGAGGGATTGGAGCAAATGCGGTTATATCTTAGAGCTTGGCTGTAGACAATGGATCGTGTGGTGTGTCCTGGATGGAAGCTGAAGGCATGTAGGTAAGTGTAGCGGTCAGTAGGTTTCCGGTACAGGGTGAAATCCTGATTTCCCAACAGCAAGGGGTTAATTCCAAACAGAACTGCCTGTAAAAATTTGCTGCACTGACATAATTATTTAAATCAATATATATTGCACTTTGGTTACACATAAGTGCTAAATCAAGACACTTCCCTAAGATGAGCAGCTGAAGCATGGATGGAAGCCAAGTGTACATACTGTGGAAATTTTTTTTTCTTAACCAACCTATTTAAACATACTACTGTATATGAGGGTTCATGGATCCAGATGTGAGTAGTTCAATATAGCTGCAATTTGAAAATCTGAATTGATCCAAACCTTTGCTTAGTGGTAACTGTGGGGAATCAGCTCTGCCCTTTCACTTCTCTATTATGTCACTCTTTGTCCCACTGTTCCCCCAATGTGCCTCCTTATCTCTGTCCTTCCAATCTCTCCTGGAATCCCCCAAGTTTCCACACCACCCCAACATTTCAAAAAGGATTTACTTTAGTTTATAATATTTTACACCACAACTGTGGTCTAAAGTGTTTTTCATTATTTAGGGGAGAAAAAAGATGGTACCTTGATAAAATGAGAGCAGTCTCATACTTGAGTGTGGATTAATAAAAAAACAGTTAACACTTTATGGCACTTCATTAAATGAAAACTGAGGAGGTGGAAGATACAAGGAAGAAGATAGGAAAAGACAGAAAGGAAAAACAGTGAAACAGGAGAAAAAATGGAGTGGGGAGAATAGGTTAGCCTATATGATATGGACTTCCCCAAAAATATGATAGTAGAGGGACTTTCATGGAACAAACATGTTGCAGCATCTTCCAGGACTGAGAGAAAAAGAGTAGATTGCAACTTCTGAAGAGAAGCAATTATTTCCTTCTTATATGAAAGTGGATGCTAAATTTGATTTTCACTAAGACTGGGGGAGAATGCAAATCTTTTTAAAATCTCCAGAAAATCCTATTGTATAAGGTAAGAGCTGTGAGTTAAGACACATTTTTCAGATAGGACTGTATGAGGTGAAGCTGGAAAAGCCAAAGTTTAACAGAAAGGGTAGTGATGTAGTTTAGTGCTTCTAAGGGCTAGTCTACACTATAAACTTAGGTCAACATAAGCCATGTTAAGTCAATATAATAATGTATGTGTCTATGTAACCCACACACCTCCTGGGTATGGTGTTCTGTCCCAACTAGTAGCACCGAGAACACTTAGAGAAAGAGAAAGCAATTAATGAGTGTGCTCTACACCCTTAGCTAAGAAGCAGTTGGCTTTTAGCTCATCATGCACTAAGCTCCAGAGGTCCTGGTTCAATCCTGCCAGCCGACGACCAGGGGGCTGTCGGCGTTACATCTACACTTCCGAGTCCCTTCCACCGACCTAAGTGGCCTGTAAAGTCAACTTCTGTAGTTCACCTCCGCGAGAGGTGTAACGCTTGATTCAACATCCACGGGTCGATATGGGAATAATGTAGGCACCGCGTTGTGTAATTCAAATGAATTAGCCTCCAGGAGGTGTCCCACAGTGCTCCGCTGTGACCGCTCTGGAGAGCGCTTTCAACTCCACTTCAGGTCAGCCAGGTACACAGGAAATAGCTGCTCCCCTGTTAAATCCCTTGGAACTTTTGAATTTTAATTTCCTGTTTGATCAGCGTGGAGAGCTCATCAGAACAGCTGATCATGGAGACTCAAGGCCACAAAAGTGCTCCAGCATGGAGTACACAGGAGGTGGTGGATGTTATTGCTGTGTAGGGAGAAGAGTCTGTGCAGACAGAGCTCTGATCCAGCAGAAGAAATGCTGACATCTATGCCAACGTCATGCATAGCATGGGGGAGAAGGGCTAAACCAGGGACATGCAGCAACTAGTTGCACATGAAAATAAAGGAGCTTCAGCAAGCATACCAGAACACCAGGGAGGCAAACAGTTGTTCTGGTTCTGCCCCACACACATGCTGCTTTTATGAGGGGCTGCATGCGATTCTTGGCGGTGACCCCACCACTACCCCAAAACGCTCTGTGGATACCTCTGAGGAGCCCCGGGCGACTTCGAGCAACAACGAGGAGGACACTGTTGAGGAAGAGGAGAATGTGAGGCTGGCAAGGGGAGGATCCATTCTCCCTGACAGCCACGAACTGTTTTTAACCCTGGAGCCTATCCCTTCACAGGACCAACTGGCAGTGGAGCATGATGCCGGGATAGGCACCTCTGGTGAGTACACATTTCCAATCAAACTGTATGGGTTACATGCTATTATTTTTAATGTTTAATCTGAAAAAAAAAGTAGGTGTAGTGGGTATCAGTGGCCACTCCAGATACACAGAGAGTGGTCTCCAAAAAAGACTGTTTGTGTGCATGGGGATGGCCTGGGAATCCTATAAGGGCGCAGATGCTGCAAGTGTCTGGGTACAGACCTGGTCCTTATGCTGCAATGCTGTGTACTGTAATGCCAGCAGAGTTAAACCGGAGTGGTGCAGGAAAGTGTTCTACTATGGTGGATGAAATAAGGCAGATCTTCCTATAAACCTGCAAAAGATTGCAGAGTACTTCCATGAAAGCTTCCTAGAGAGAACCCCAATCATGGCAAAACCATCCACTATGTCCTGCACCTTGCCCAGCGTCACTACCCTTCTTAGCAGAAGTCTGTTAATGGCCCTGCTGTGACATTCCCCTGGTGTTATCTGGACTGGTGAGCTACTAGGTCACTCCAATCCTCGACTCTGGGAGCCAGCCTTACCCTGCTCCGCTGTGAGAACCCCCACTCCTGGGCTGTTCATGCACAGCCTCTAACATGAAAGCTGCTCCCAGCTACTGCTGCTTGGATTGTGCAACCGAATGACACAGCCAATATCTCCAATCCCAGACACAACCCTAGGAACCTCCGTCTTGCAGTGTCCAGTTATGCCTGCTGGATGCTGCAAGCTTATATGAGTTCATCAGTTTAGCAAAGAAATTGGTATGTACCAGGCTTGTTATCCCAAGGGGAGTCTCTGACATGCTTCAAACCAAATGCACTGCTTCAGGTAGACTAAACAAACAAATTTATTTACTACAGAAGATAGATTTTAAGCGATTACAAGTCAAAGCACAACAAGTCAGATTTAGTCAAATGAAATAAAAGCAAAACACATTCTAAGCTGATCTTAACACTTTCAGTACCCTTACAAACTTAGATGCTTCTCACCACAGACTGGCTGGTTGCTTTGATCAGCGCTTCAGTTGCTTGGTGGTGGTGTCTGTAGCGGCTGGCAAACATCTCTCCCTTTTATCATGTTCTTTCTTCCCCCTTGGCTTTGCCCCCCCCCCCCCTTGAGGGTCAGGTGAGCATTTCCTCATCGTAGTCCCACACTGACCAAGGGAAGGGGGGTGACTCACTCGAGAGTCCAACAGATCCTTTGTTGCTGCCTAGGCCAATGCCCTTTATTCCTGTGAGGCTGGGCTGGGCTTGTCCCATACATGCCCTGATGAGGTGTGAACTGCCCCTCTGTTCCTGGAGAGTTTTGCCTGGGCTTGTTTTAAGCCATGAGGACACATTTTCAGCCTCATTGCTATATACATGAAATTACAACCTATAACATATCATTACTATAACAACAATGCTCAGTGCATCATGAGCCTTCCCAAGACACCTGACATGACAAACTTTACATTGGATACCACACATTGGATGAATATAGTGGTGCAGGGTGTTCTCCCAAGATACAGAGTGTCACACCTGTAAACTTGGATCACAACAGATCCCATGTAGATTTACCCACTTCAAATTGCGATGCAGTCTGCTAGATGCAGATGCTATTGGCACTCGCTTCTCCACTGTCAGAGCAGCTCTCATTTTAGTATTGCTGCGCTTCAGGGTTCGGGAAAGCTCTTCACACAGTTCCTGGGAAGTGGCCTTATGCATTTGAAAGTTGTGCAGCCACTGCTCATCATCCCATAGCTGCCTAAGGATGCAGTCCCACCAGTCAGTGCTTGTTTCCCAGGCTCAAAAACGGCACTCAACCGTGTGAAGGTGATGCGTGACTGTTGCCAGCTACTACGAATTGCTCCGCTCTATGTCTTCCAGCAGGGCTGCTTGTGTGGCATCACATTGTTCTGCGTGGCAGCTCTTGTTTCGGCTGTGTAAATACTGCTGGATAAGGTGTGAGGTGTTTGTAAAGCTCACAACAACAGTGTACAGCTGAGCGGGGTCCATGCTTATCATGCTATGGTGTCCGCATGGGTAACCCAGGCTTACGAAAAAAGGCACAAAAAAGGCTTGGTTTGTTTGCCATTGATTTCAGGGAGGGAGGGAGGTAAGTGCATCATGGGAGTCTAACACCATGTTCCCATACCCACCCATGAAAATGTTTTGGTACCATAAGGCACTGCAAGGCCAGCCCAAAATTCCACTTGGCTACCAGCACTGCCGGATAGCTATCCACAGTGCAGTGCTCCGTGCATCAATGCAAGTCCTGCTAGTGAGGATGCACTCTGCCAACACAATGAGCATAGTGTGGACGCGCAAGATTGACTTGCTTAAATTAGAGGCTCGATGTTGACTTACATAAAGTCGACTTAGGCCATGTCTACACTACAAAGTTAAGTTATAGGTACAGATGTCTATCTGTGTTGAGGCTATCATAGGGCAGGCTGGTTCCAGCATATCTGGGGCCTGCTGAAGTTAACCCATACCCACAATTAAAATTGTGAGAGATTGTGCAAAGTCATGGAAAGATAGTAGTAAGCCTTGAAGGGAATGGAGTTGACAAGGAAGAGATCCAAATGAACTAACAGGAAATATGAAGCATGCAAGTGGCAGTCTTTAGAAAGAAGCCAAGGGAACATGAACAGTTTCAGTCAGCAGTAGCATTCAGGCTTCAGGAGCTGGGTCCCTGAAGCAAGGGAAGATGCCAACAAGTATGTCAGCTGCAGAGAGGGAACCCTGGCTCCTCAACCCAAACAAAAATATTCCCATTTCACTGCTTTCATGCCTCGGGGAACGTAGGTCAGCAGGCAGCTCCAAAATGAGCTGGACATGGGCAGAAATGGTTCATCAAAATCATGTTTGACTAAAACAGGCTTTTTCTTTGTCAGGTCTATTATGGAAGTAACAACGACATTGAATCTCTTTACAAACCCATGGTAATATTTGGTTAGACCAATAGTGGATTGGATCTGCTCTTGCAGCATATTCCCTGCATGTTTTATGTGATCTTGCCAGGAGCTAATGAAACTAGCTAATATAGACACACAAGCTCTGGCAAATGTTTGGAACCTATTCAACATCATCTCACTGTAGATATTAATGTTCTTCATAGTGTAGGTGTCTTGGCATTTAGCTATGAAAGCAATGTGGTGGTATGTCTCAGTTTTCCTTTTCATACAGCCAATCAGGGTTGTAATGGCTTTTCTGCTGTGAAAAGTTCTAAGGTTGTTTACAGGCACAAGCTGAGAAATATCAATATCATAAGGCTTTCTAACATAAAGTATGTTCTCATGTAATGAAACAGCATAACCATAAAGGTTTCTAGCACAAAGTGTGTTCTCATGTACCACTCCTAACATGTTCAAGGGATTTTTCCAAAAGATCATACGTATTGTACATTTTTACAGTTCTTGTTATTAGCAACAAATTTACAACAAGGGTTAACATGAGCATTAATATCAACATCAAATCTGTCACAAATGGGCATTTACGAGTATCCTTGTCATACCACGCCTTCTGTTCAGATAGTCTCTGAGGTCAGATTGCTCAATATCTTTTCTGAAGTTTTGTACATATTTAGCTTCTAGCTTTTCCTCTAACTCAGGATTTCCTTTATCTTAGGCTTTTAGTTTAATCACATCCTGGGGTTTTGGTGTTTTAGGGTTAACCTGGGTCATTTGCTGGGTTGGGTCCTTTTCTTTTTCCCTTTCCTGATCTAGCTTGTATAACAGAATTTATTAGCTGGCCAAATGTGACCTTTATGCTAAAAGCATTGGGCAAATCTTCTCTCCCCTCCCTCCTCCATCAGATAGGTAATCTGCATAGACAGAGTCTAGATTACTTGCTTGTTTTCAAATTTTCAACTATTGCCAATTCCAAGTCTTGATTCTGTCTTAAAGAGATACCACCAATTTTCACTAGCATGTCTGAACCACTGTTATGATGTCCTTAATCTCTGCTTCCACATGGAATCAAATGTACTCAAATCCACTAAGAGGCTATAGGACATATCCACGTATAGGGGTGAGAGTTTGCCGGCCAAGCCCTCTATTCTTGAGCGATCAACTACACAACTGTTCTGCTCTGCGGATTCAGCTACCCAGCCTCCCCTCTGAACTTGAGACACAAACTGTTAATTTAAAGACTTAACAGAGACATTCCTCTTCCAACAACATTGTCTCCCCAAATGCTGGCCAAGCAAAGCCACTTGCTTATAGGGCTGTTCAAACTCTCTAACAATTCTCTCTCCAGCTGAAGCCTCCTCTATGCTATCTACACTGGAGCTTTCCAAAGCAAGGTCAGTGGATCCATATACATCTGCAAGACTTTGGCAATTAGAAACTGAAACAATTCTCTCACCAAATAAACCACTGCTTTCTACAGAGAGTGATTCATTCTGAGGGTATGTCTACACTGCGAAGTTGTCGACAAAACTTTTGTCTTTCACGGGTACTTAAAAAAGCCCCCCTGTGAAAGACAAAAGTTTTGCTGATGCAAGTGACAGTGTGAACGCGGCTTTGTCGGCAGGAGCACTCTCCTGCCAACAAAGCTAATGATGCTTACAGGGCTGGAAGTATTTTGTCGTCAAAAGTGCTGACAAAGTACCGACAGAGAGTGCTTATACACGCTGACTTTTAGCGACAAGGCTGTGTTGACACAGCCTTGTCGCTAAAAGCTGCGTGGTGTAGACAAGCCCTGAGGTAACTCAATAAAATCATTTCCACGCCCCTCAGGTGCAGCAAACTGCTTGCAAAACCTACCACGAGGCTGCTTTTTCCCTTCAGGGGCTTCTCTAAGCAACAATTCATCTTTCACAGAAATTCTGCCCTTACCCTGTTCATATGGGGCTTGCTTTAATGAAATATTTTCCTGAGCGGCAACAGACTCTTTCTGGGTTTCACTTAAGTCCAGAACCAACTCTGGGACAACTGACAAATCCTCAACCAGCATAAGCTGAGAGGCACCTTCTGTTTGCTTACACTTTTCTTGTCTGATTTTCTCAACAGACAAAAGACTGGATATGCATTTCCCCTCAGCACGCACTAAACAATTGGAGAAATCCTCTCCCTGGTCCCAGCATGCATGGCTGTTTAGAGACAACTGTTTGGAGAGTGGGATAACTTCCTCAATTGGCAAGTCATTACCCTTAACAGACACAAGCTTAGGAACATTTCCTTCCTTGTACTATTCTCCACATTGGTACAGAGAAGGCATAGGGAATACATTCATACTTCTCCTGTGACTGGGTTATAATACTAACTTGACTGAACATAGCTTTAATATAATTCCTAATCAAAATATCTGCAGAAATCAAATTTCTGATATCCACTACCATAACATCAAATTCCTTCCACTTAAGGTGGATTTTAGCCAAAGGCACTCTCATAAAATACTCAGAGAGGGCTACAATATTCATAGTCTGCTCTGGCAAATAATCTTCCTCCAGACAAGGCTTGCTTTAACTAAAGTAATATCAGCTGTGGTGTCCCTCCATGCCAAGCACCCTTTTCCAGTTTTTGGATTCTCACACTAGACAGAAAAAGGAAGTCCAGCAACACAAGAAATAAAATGTTATTAAAAAAATGTAATATAACTTTTTTCATGCCTTTAATAAATAGCTTTAGGTCATTTGAATTTTTCAGGGATGGTCTTTTTTTAAAATTTAAACTGAACAAATTTGTCCAACTTTTCCTTAAAGCCACTGCCTTTTATAGTTTTCTTTTTTATAAAGTTATTTAGTTTATAAAATTATATTTTAGCTTTCAAAGAAAATGCACATTTGTAATATTTCTGTGTAGGTTTGATGGGGAAAGTATGGTGAAAAAAATGATGGAGCATCTGAGCAAAATGAGCCTTTTACATGAAGAAAATATATCCAAAGCTAAATCCTGTAGCCTTGTCTGATTCTGATTCTGCAAAGGGATTAGTAAGTATGGATCCTTACATGCAAGACCTCAGTTCTTGCCCAGGAAGTCTCCCATTGACTTCAGTAAAAGTGTCATCTGAGCAAGGACGGGGTGAGATTTCACTGACTTAGGTCTTGTCTACATGAACATTTAGTTCTTGGCAAGCTAGGGTATGAATCTACCCCACATCAGCCTGGCATACACTTACTATACATGTGGATCCTGCTGACATGCATTAACAGTTTGTTAGTGTACTTTGATCTAATCTCATTTCAAAGAGGACTTAGACCAAAAGTGTCTTAAGGGGATAGAGGTGAAGAGAAAGTCCAACACAACACTTTCAAGATATAGCTTGTAATAGTATAGCAAAACTTGAGATACAGATTTGATGTGATTAAGTTCAGTGAGTACAGATATTAAAACACAGAGTACTAAGGGCTTGTTTACACTTAAAACACTGCAGTGCTTCAGATAAGACGCTACCCAGGACAATGGGAGGGTTTCTTCCATTGGTAGGTACTCCACCTCCCCAAGAGGTGCTAGGTAGATGGTAGCTAGGTCAACGGGAGAATTCTCCAGTCAATCTAATGCTGTCTACATGGGGGGATTAGGTTGATATAAATCAATGGAATGGATTTTTCACACCCCTGAGCGATGTAGTTACATCAACCTAATTTCCTAGTGTAGATCAGACCTCACTGAATAATTTTTTAAAAAAATGTTTGATGTTGTGATGTTCACTGCAATTACATGTTTTTTTCAAACACATGCTTCTTTAATTTTAATTAAACTTTATAGCTTAATGAGAACTGATAATAACTATAGTGCCTTAAATATCAGAGGGGTAACCATGTTAGTCTGGATCTGTAAAAAGCAACAAAGAGTCCTATGGCACCTTATAGACTAACAGACATATTGGAGCATAAGCTTTCGTGGGTGAACACCTACTTCGTCAGACGCATGGCAGACATGCATGTGACGAAGTGGGTATTCACCCATGAAAGCTTATGCTCCAATACGTCTGTTAGTCTATAAGGTGCCATAGGACTCTTTGTTGCTTTTTATAGCGCCTTAATTTATCTTCCAGATAAAACTAAATATACCTAAATGTTTGCTTCCTTAACTTGATAACTATTTTGAAAAATCAAAGGGACTATATTAAAAAACAAAACTAGCCTAGTTTATGAATAACACATTAAAAAGACTGAACTCTTCAAACTGCTTTGGATTTTAAAAACTGTGAAGATTGCATTCGGCTAGATATATTTAAATGTTTTGCATACTTTACATGTAGATACTATATTAAACTGAACAGAAAATACTTCAGATCCCAGTCGCTTTCAAAAACGAATAAAGTAACATCACAACCAATACAAATTAGCATGCTTTTTTCCATCTAAGGACTCCAAGTTTGAATTTGAATCTTATCTTGAGTAAAAATATGGGTTACATGATTTAAATGGAGAGTTAATAAGAAAATAGCTCTTCCTATAATGCATACACTATACCAGACAAGAAGCAATAACAACAATATGTTTGATGGGAATTTTTCGTTCTCCCACACTAAACAAAAGAAAACAGTTCAGTATTGTCATTTATCTTATTTAGTTTTAACTTGCTACAATGGATATCATAAAGAGTATTTACGAGTGTTGGTGGGTGTTTAAGAAGCAATTTAAAATGGCAGACATGCAGCTTTCTAGCTGAGCATGGATGAACTTCAAAGCCTGCAGGGTTGAGCAAACAGACTGTATAGAAATCTAAATGACTGCTTGAACACTGGGTCTTTGGAGCTGTAAATTCAGGTGCTTACTTCTAGAATTTATCTTGTTCTGCATTCAATGATGCACAAAGGCTGGGAACAGCACAATAAAAGACTCTGTTATGCAGTTTCTTTGTTAGGTACCTTCCAATGCCATCATAAGTGACATTTTGTCATTTAGGATGAATTAAATATAGAACTTCATAGTATGGTTTAAATTAGATATGGCTGCTATTGGCACTTGGAGATAAGATAAAACACCACCCAAACAAAGTTTCTTATTTAATTTTATTTTAATTGTCTGCTACTCTGAAAATGACAGGGCTATTTTAGCATTTTGTAGAGTTCATTTACTCATTCAGCCTTATAAATATACTTCTAACAGATTCTGGTTGCTTTTTGTCCTGGCTTGGAACAGAACATCACATTACTTATTCAGGGTATTTTATATATATATATATTTCTCATCTATTTTTTATATTTTATGTATTAAGTCATGCATTTTAGACAGTGATTAGACAGATTTCTTTATGATTTGTAAGTAGCACATTTAAAAGGGGAATAGAGATTTTTATAAAAGTGCCATAATTATGAGAGAACACGGAATTCATTTAAAGATTGCATGAGAAACCTCAAAAAAAGCTCACTGGAGGTGAGGAGGATAAAAAACACGCTCAGCATGGAACAGGAATCGTCCCACTTTTGCAAACAAGGTCTATAGTCTGAACCAATTTCAGGGCCAGAATCCTGCACTGGTAGGGTGCAAAATGGGTGCCTCACAACCCTCGATCTGTACCACACTACTATTCATAACGCTACATGAATGATATAATTCAACTTATTTGTAAGGGCTAATATGTATTTTAAATCCCAGTTCTAAATCATTATACAAAATTATCAGAACATTATAATTCAACTGACTCTGTACAATTTTTATTCCACAGACTTATTATTGTCATTACTTGTATTGTGGTATCACCCAAAAGCCCCAGCCAGGATTAAAGCCTGTTTGGCTAAGTGCTGCACACACAGGAAGACATAGTCCCTGCCCCCAAAGACTTTAACATTTCACCTGAAACAACACACAAGAGACGGAAGGGTAGATAAGGAGGGTGAGAGTAACCAAAACATTCAAACAGAATAGTTAAGGGCACACCTAGATGAAGCCAATTTGTATGACAGTTTGTTTTCTTTTCTAAATAAACAAATAGTATTGGCTACATCTGAATACCACATTACTCATCAGTTGGCCAGTTTCTTGAAGACATGAGAACAGAAAAGAATACTGAATAGAGCATATGTGAATCAATGTGCAAGATGCATAGGAAAGAAAGAGTGAAGAAGCAGATTCAAGAGTATTCAAGCATGGCATCATTTGTAGAGCAGAGCGGGTAAGGAAAGCCATTCCATTGCCACCAGGAGACTCCACTTTTCCTGAGCCACCCAGTAGAAGGGTAAGATAGCTTTAGGGCTAGACTGCTTTTCACCAAAGGAATGATACAAAGCAGTCCCACACAATCAGGGTAATAGCCTCTTGTTCAATCTACACATAATTTTCCTCAACTGGTTTTTTTTTTTTTTGGTTATGTGCAAAAAACATTGTAGTTACTTACTATTTTCAAGTAAAACACAATTAAATTAATGTTAATAGATGAAAGACACAGAAAGAAGGAGAATATACAGCTAATTTGAACCTTACACTTTGTGTATCTATCTCTTCCCTATAATGTCCATATTTTTCAAAACCCATCTATTATAAATTTAAATGCACTCTTTATATGTTGCAGAAAAATCAACAGATAAAAATTAATTCCCCAGCACTTCAAAACACCATTTATTTTTGAATAATTTGAAAGAACGCATGTAAATTCCAGAATCCATCTCCCTTGCCTTATCTGCTGAACTAACGACAAGGTCACAGGAGCCCTTGTTTCAACCCTACTGCATCTTAGCATATCTGCAGCCCTTTTCCCACTCCCCGCTCACTTAAACTCCATTTTAAAACTAATTGAATATAAAATATTTGGCGTGTACTTATCTTAGTT
The DNA here is from genome assembly GCF_002925995.2 of Terrapene triunguis. Classification (NCBI taxonomy): domain Eukaryota; kingdom Metazoa; phylum Chordata; order Testudines; family Emydidae; genus Terrapene; species Terrapene triunguis. Next base: position 40,288,613 of record NW_020664417.1, on the reverse strand, counting down.
GGGCTTGAATCCCCAAAACAGCCAGTACAGGTATAACTTTAGTGATTCTGCTGAAGAGTGCAGAACGGAAGTCCTCTCCTATAAGAAGAGCTGAGGCCCTTTCCTCAGTTTTTGTGCACTGTATGATGTTCCCAGGAGTACTTGCCTAATCTCTGGTTATATAAAACTAGTCAGTTAATTGTGAAGCTAAATTAGCTATACATGCTTAGAGGGCTGGGTAGGCACATGGGTCCATCCACATGGGTCCCAAACCAGCAAATAATTTAAACAGATGCTTAAAGTTAAATATGTCCTCAAGTGCTTTGTTGGATCGGGGCCTTCATGAGTTTAGCAATGCAATATGTTGTGTATGTGCAACATTTGATCTTCAAATGTCTATAAATCAAAGGTGTCAAAACCACTCTCCTCCAGACTAATTCATTCTCCTTGCACACAAAACTATTTTATCTAAAAAAAAAAATCATATTCAGGAAAAGATCACATTTTGAGCATGAATTGAGGTACATTTTTTAAGAAAGTCACATATAACTAAAAACCAGTCATTTTAATTATGATGTCATAATGACAGGAGGTGCTACTACATCTACTATAATCAGTTTCTCTCTAGAAACAGTGTTTGTGCTAAAGCCCTTCCAGGAAATAAATCTAGGAATGAGGAAGGGGTGCCTGCTCCCCCAAGTGTTAGAGTCAGAATAATTAGAGCTGGCCAAATAGTTAAATTTTTCCCTTTTGGGGAGGGGGCAGGGGAGGCAACTTTTCAATGACATTGTTCAAAGAAGGTGAACAATTTTAATTGGCTCTATATCTGGTTAAATATGTGACAAAAAGTTAACTTTTTGTTACTTTTTTCAGTGAGCGCAGCTGATGAGTGTTGCATAATAATTAATATAGAATAAGCGGGTTGGTCATAGGCATACAGCAAATGAGTGCCAAACTCAGGAATTTAACACAGATCTCTTGGCTAAGGGCTAACCCCCTACATCAGGTTGATTCCTGATTCAATCTTTGTGTGTCTCCATTTTCTTCCTGTAAAATAGATCAAATAATTATTCTTGACCCTTAAATAGTTCTTTAATCATTGCACAACTCTTTGCAAAGGAGGGTGAATACAAGTCATCTCTTTTTACCGACAGCATCACTAAACTCCTAGATATGAAGCATTTCCCAGGGACCCTGTGGTTTAGCGGATAACAAGTTTAACCACATCAAAAAACTCTGCAGTACTTTCTCAGCTCCTTGATAAACTTCTTTGTTATTTTGGACAAGCCATTATGCCTCATTTACCCTTATCTGTAAAGTGGGAATGCTACCTTACTTCATAGGTATGGGTGTTGTGAGGTTTCACTGAATCAGAGTTGTGTGGTCAAGAAAATGATTTGGTTAGATTCTCTAGTGACTTTATGTTAGAGTCATGGGGCTGTAATCTGCCCATAAATGTCCAGCAGAGAATTCCTGTGGTGTAGGAGGAACTCTGCACTGGGAATGAAAGTTCCAGAAACAGATATATGCTTTTGCCTCCTCTGCTCTATTCTTGCACAAGTTTATAAAAGTGAGAAAGACATGCACCGACTCTTCCTCACCTATCCCAGTTGTATGGATACCAAGGGTATGTCTACACAGCACACTGAGCCCTGGCTCTGACTCAGGTTTAAGCCCAAGTTCCCCTTCTGTTCACACAGAAATCAATCGGACTCAGACCTGAGGACCCTGCTATAAGAGTGGGTGAGAGCCTGAGTCTTTCTGTGACACAGGTCAAAGCCCAGGCATTTTGCAGTGTGGATATAGCTCAAGTCTGGATCATCAGACTCAGGTCTGCAGAGTCTGCCAGCACTATCCCACAATTCCCTGGGTCTGTGTTTCCCAGCTCTTCTTTCCCATAACTTACCACTCACTTCCCAGGAGGTACCAGAAGCAACCTCCTGCTCAGTGTTTAACCCTTCATTTCCACATGGATTTCTTGTTTATGGGCCTCTTAAGTAATTAATTGATTTTGATTGATTAGATTAATTGATTTTGGTGTGTTTCCATTCAGGGTGGAACACACTGCATTCCCTTAGTGCCACCCGCTCCCTTTCCCCCCAACTCAGGACTGAAAATGGACACTGAAAAGAGGAAAAAAGTTAAGCAAGCTGTTATAATGTAATTTTTACTAGTTAATCATTGTTATAAGTATGGTCTGGGACCCCACAATTAACAGCCTAATATACCCATCCCATCTTGTACAGCACACCTTATATAATTGTCCACACTGATCTGGATCACGGTCTCCAAAATTCCTGGCTGTTATGAGTCCAAACAAAGCTGGAGCTTGTATTTGATCCATTTATGGCTTAAATATATTAGTCTAAATTACAGTGGATCGTGGCTGTTCATCTGCGTTTGGAGTCCTAATGGCTGGCAGTCAGTTAGATCTGTGCATGGATGCAAGGTATTTTTATGGAGGCTGTACTCTGTCTCCATGTTACATCAGTATCTTGTTGATTTTAGCATGAACTTTCACCCACTGCTGGATAGTGATGAAAGCCAACATCTCACAGGACAGGAACATAATGGTTCCTTATGTTCCAGAGCAGATAATGCTTATTAGAGATGCCTCTCCATTCTGAGATGTGCTGATCAGTCACTGGATGCCTAAGTATCTCCTTAGCATAACAGATTGCTGTGTTCAACTGGCCTGGAACACAACTTCATGCTTCTACTCAGAGACCTCCAGAATATCAATGTTCTCCAGAGCTTGTCCTGCCTGGAAGAACTGCAAAACCACAGCCACTCATTAGTCCTGTTGAGAAGTCCTTGGACCACCCTGGAAAAAATAAAGGTGATGTAGAAATCATTTCAACTGAATTTTGTTGATACATGTCTTGCCATGGTCTGCGATGATTTCAGTTCTTCCCCAAAGGGAAGTGGCCAGTGGTTTTTGGGTGAATAAAATACAGCCCTGTAGTGAGCCGGTGTGGCACCCCTCCGTCTCCAACAGGGCCGAGCTTCCTCCAATCCCAGCGTGGGCAGAGCCACCGGGTCCGGGGCCCGCCCCTCCGAGGTCACGGCCCCGACCCAGAAGTATAAAAGCCCGCCAGCAGAGCTCAGTGAGGCCCAGACCGCCAGAGAGAGCAGACGTCCCGGGCCGAGCTCCCGCTTGGGAGATCGCCGCAGGCCGCGAGCCGCCTGCTACCCCCCCGCGCCGGTCAAGCCTACCTCTCGCCAGGTACCCTGAGGAGGACTGGCCCAGCCTGCCCCGGACCCATTACCCCGAGGAGGACTGGCCCAGCCTGCCCCGGACCCGTTACCCCGAGGAGGACTGGCCCAGCCTGCCCCGGACCAGCTGCCCCGAGGAGGAGCCAAGCCTGCCCCATGCCAGCTACCCGGCGGGAGAGCTGCCGGACCGGTCCCCAAGCCCCGCACGCAAGGAGCCGATGCTGCTGGACTGGCCCGAACCCGGCATCGCCGCCGAGGTAAGCCCCGAGGGGGAACAAGGAAGTAGCCCGGGGGTAGCCGACCCCGGTCAGGCTGCAGAGGCCTGTGAGCCGATGTCAGTGTGTTTCGGTCAGGATACCCCACTGACAGGCAGCGACAGTAACCGCTGCTAGGGCCCCGGGCTGGGATGCAGTGGAGTGGGTGGGACTGCGTCCCCCCCTGCCACCCCCACTCACGGGTGGCAGGCTTCCCCCTCACCCAACGCTCAGGTAGGAACCTGGGCCCCTTAACTGCTTGTTTGCTCAACCCCTGCCCCAAAGGGCTTGAGCCGTGACTGTTTGTGCCCCGCCCTGACCCAGGGCCTGGGCCCCTTAACTGCTTGTTTGCTCAACCCCTGCCCAAAGGGCTTGAGCCGTGACTGTTTATGCCCCGCCCTGACCCAGGGCCAGGGCCCCTTAACTGCTTGTTTGCTCAGCCCCTGCATCGAAGGGCCTGAGTTGGGACTGTTTGTGCCCCGCCCGGACCCAGGGCCTCGGCGCCTTGACTGCTTGTCTGCTCAGCCCCTGCACCGGAGGGCCTGGGCTCCTTAACTGTTTGTTTGCTCAACCCCTGCCCCAAAAGGGCTTGAGCTGTGACTGTTTCTGCCCCGCCCTGATCCAGGGCCTGGGCCTGCTTACACAGTTAGTTAGCGCTCAGCCCCTACCTAAGGGCCTGAGCTCCTGAACTGTGAGCCGCTCAGCCCTTGCGTAAAGGAACCTGAGCTTAGACTGTCTACACTTTAGTGAGCCGGTGTGGCACCCCTCCATCTCGGAGGGTAGAGCCCCGGCTCAACCATACTACAAGCCCATTAATAAAAAGTATCATGGAGTGGGGAAATAATTTTTATCATGGTCAAACAATAAGGTGCTTTTTCATTTACCTTTCAAGGCCCTTCTATCTCTGCAGGGCAAACACATGTCACCAAGGGCCTGGGGGAGCAAGGAGAAAAAAGTCCAAGATGAGTTGATGGGAAATATTCTAGACAAAATGAATCAGCAGATAGACTTCCAGACCAGGCTGAGTATCAGAAACATAAGGATGAAAGAAGGGTGGAGAGGGAGAGAGAGGCTGCCCAGCACAAGATGATTCTGGCAGAAAGATTCACTGAGCATGACTAAGGCTAAGCCCTGGTCTATACTACGAGTTTAGGTCGAATTTAGCAGCATTAGATTGATTTAACCCTGCACCCATCCACACAATAAAGCCATTTTTGTTAACTTAAAGGGCTCTTAAAATCGATTTCTGTACTCCTCCCCGACAAGGGGATTAATGCTGAAATTGACAATGCTGGGTCGAATTTGGGGTAGTATGGACGCAATTCAATGGTATTGGCCTCCGGGAGTTATCCAAGAGTGCTCCATTGTGACCGCTCTGGACAGCACTTTCAACTCAGATGCACTAGCCAGGTACACAGCAAAAGCCCCGGGAACTTTTGAATTTCATTTTCTGTTTAGCCAGAGTGGCGAGCTCATCAGTACAGGTGACCATGCAGTTCCAGAATCGCAAAAGAGCTCCAGCATGGACCGAACGGGAAGTACTGGATCTGATCGCTGTTTGGGGAGACAAATCCGTGCTATCAGAACTCCATTCCAAAAGACAAAATGCCAAAATATTTGAAAAAAATCTCCAAGGGCATGGTGGACAGAGGCTACAACAGGGACCCACAGCAGTGCCACGTGAAAATTAAGTTGCTCAGGCAAGCCTACCAAAAAAGGCCGCTCTGGGTCACAGCCCCAGACACGCCACTTCTATGATGAGCTGCATTCAATTCTAGTGGGGTGCCCTACCACTACCCCACCCAGTCCGTGGACACCTGCAAGGGGGGAGTCTCATGCAACAGGGATGAGGATTTTGGGGATGAAGAAGATGAGGAGGTGAAGGAGGATGAGGATAGCGCACAGCATGCAAGCTGAGAAACTAGTCTCCACGACAGCCAGGAACTGTTTATCACTCTGGAGCCAATACCCTCCTAACCCTCCCAAAGAGGGCTCACGGACCATGAAGCCGGAGAAGGCACCTCAGGTGATTGTATCTTTGTAAATATAATGCATGGTTTAAAAACAAGCGTGTTTAATGATTAATTTGCCCTGAAGACTTGGGATGCATTCGTGGCCAGTACAGCCCCTCCTTTTAAATGGCCAACCCAATGGAGGCTTGGTATGGGAATGGAGGGCACTGCTGTTTGAAACCATTCCCACATGTTATTAAGGTCGAAGAAGCTGAAAGACTGTGGCTTACCATGGCTGCCTGCAAGCCGAATTCTGTTGCCCAGCCCTGCATGTGTGATCTCTCACACCAAACCGTCAGGCCCTCAATATAAGAGGCAAAATGAGACCTTGTACCGAAAGCACATGTGCTATGTAATGTTAACAGTTTGGTTCACCGTGAAAGAGTCTACCCATTGTTCTCTAAAATCTGTTTTTTTAAATACTACTCTCCCTTTTTTCCCTCCCACAGCTGCAAATGTTTCAACACTTCCCCTATCATCTCCGTCCCAGAGGCTAGCACAGATAAGAAGGCGAAAAAAACGCAGTCGCGATGAAATATTCTTTGAGTTCTTGCAGTCCTCCCGTACTGAAAGAGCTCAGCAGAATGCATGGAGGCAAACAATGTCAGAGTCCAGGAAACCAGAAAATGAATGAGAGGACAGGAGGGACGAACGAGATGAGAGGTGACGGCAGCACGATGAGAGGAGGCAGGATGCAATGCTGAGGCTACTGGGGGATCAAACTGATATGCTCTGGTGTCTGGTGGAGCTGCAGGAAAGGCAGCAGGAGCACAGACTGCCGCTGTTGCCCATGTATAACCGCCCGCCCTCCTCCCCAAGTTCCATAGCCTCCTCACCCAGACGCCCAAGAATGTGGGGGAGGGGGGGAAGAGGGGCTCCGGGCACCCAACCACTCCACCCCAGAGGACTGCCCAAGCAACAGAAGGCTGGCATTCAATAAGTTTTGAAGTGCAGTGTGGCCTTGTCCTTCCCTCCTCCCCTCATCCACCACCCCACCTGGTGCTTCCCTCCTCGCCCACCCCTCCCGGGCTACCTTGGCAGTTACCCCCCTATTTGTGTGATGAATTAATAAAGAATGCATGATTTTGAAACAATAATGACTTTATTGCCTCTGCAAGCGGTGATTGAAGGTGGGAGGGCTGTTGGCTTACAGGGAAGTAGAGTGAACCAAGGGGGCGGGTTTTCATCAAGGAGAAACAAACAGAACTGTCACACCGTAGCCTGGCCAGTCATGAAACTGGTTTTCAAAGCTTCTCTGATGTGCAGCACACCCTGCTGTGCTCTTCTAATCGCCATGGTGTCTGGCTGTGCGTAATCAGCGGCCAGGCGATTTGCCTCAACCTCCCACCCCGCTATAAACATATCCCCCTTACTTTCACAGATATTGTGGAGCACACAGTAAGCGGCAATGGAATATTGATTTCACTGAGGTCTAACCGAGTCTGTAAACTGTGCCAGTGCACTTTTAAACGTCCAAATTCTACCACCATTCTGCACTTGCTCAGCCTATAGTTGAACAGCTCCTTACTACTGTCCAGGGTGCCTGTGTATGACTTCATGAGCCATGGCATTAAGGGGTAGGCTGGGTCCCCGAGGATAACTATAGGCATTTCAACATCCCCAACAATTATTTTCTGGTCTGGGAAGTAAGTCCCTTCCTGCAGCTGTTCAAACAGACCAGAGTTCCTGAAGATGCGAGGGTCATGTACTTTTCCCGGACAGCCCACGTTGATGTCGGTGAAATGACCCTTATGATCCACTAGTGCTTGCAGCACCATTGAAAAGTATCCTTGCGGTTTATGTACTGGCTGCCAAGGTGGTCCAGTCCCAAGATAGGGATATGCATTCCATCTATCGCCCCACCACAGTTAGGGAAACCCATTGCAGCAAAGCCATCCACTATGACCTGCACATTTCCCACAGTCACTACTCTTGATAGCAGCAGCTCAGTGATTGCGTTGGCTACTTGGATCACAGCAGCCCCCACAGTAGATTTAGACCATTCCAAATTGATTACCGACTGACCGGTAGCTGTCTGGCGTTGCAAGCTTACACGGGGCTATCGCCACTCGCTTCTCAACTGTGAGGGCCGCTCTCATCTTGGTATTCTTGTGCTTCAGGGCAGGGGAAAGCAAGTCACAAAGTTCCATGAAAGTGCCCTTACACATGCAAAAGTTTCGCAGCCACTGTGAATCATCCCAGACCTGCAACACTATGCGGTCCCACCAGTCTGTGCTTGTTTCCCGGGCCCAGAATCGGCGTTCCACAGCATGAACCTGCCCCATTACCACCATGATATCCAAATTGCCAGGGCCCGTGCTTTGAGAGAAGTCTGTGTCCATGTCTTCATCACTATCGTGATCACACTGTCGACGCCTCCTCACCTGCTTTTGCAGGTTCTGGTTATGCACATACTGTAGGATAATGCGTGAGGTGTTTACAATGCTCACAACAGCAGCAGTGAGCTGAGCGGGCTCCATGCTTGCCGTGGTATGGCGTCTGCAGGAGAGCAGGAGAGCAGAGTTCCAGCGGAAGCGGTGGATGACGATGGATGCCACAAGAATAGATATTTATACCGAACGATGAGAGGACCTGCAAGGTGGATTCATGGCACCAGGAGAGCTGGAGAGCAGAGTTGCAGGGGAAGCGGTGGTTAGATGATGACGGTTAGAAGCCCTACTACACCGTCTGCTGAAAGCAGTATGGCGTCTGCACAGAAAAAAGGCGTGAAACAATTGTCTGCCTTTACTTTCATGGAGGGAGGGGTGACTGACGACAATGTTTTTGCCCCATCAGGCATTGGGAGCTCAACCCAGAATTCCAATGGGCAGCGGAGACTGCGGGAACTGTGGGATAGCTAACCACAGTGCAACACTCTGAAAGTCGACGCTAGACATGGTACTGTGGACGCACTCTGCCGACTTAACACGCTTAGTGGGGACATACACAATCGACTGTATAAAATCGCTTCCTAAAAATCAACTTCTATAAATTCAACCTAATTTTGTAGTGTAGACATACCCTAAGATTATGTCATGGAAGTCACTGAATCCATGACTTTCAGAGATCTCTGAGACATTTTCCACTTCAGCCCCAGGGCTGTGGGACTGGAGCTGTCAGCCAGCAGGGGCCCCCGCAGCTCCCAGCCCCCCCACAGCTCCCAGCCACTGCTGGTGGCAGGGGGACCCCAGCGCTCCCAGCCACTTTTGGGGGGCCCCCGGTGCTCCCAGCCACCGCAGGGGGACCCCAGAACTCCCAGATGTCATGGACGCTGGAATGGGGGACCTCCGAGCCGCCGCGCAGAGCGGGGGGGGGAGGGGGGGGCGACAGGACCATGGAGTTACAGCAGCAGTGGGTGCTGAACCTACCTCCCTCCCCATTTTCTCAGTTATTTTTAGTAAAAGTCAGGGACAGATCACAGGCTTCATGAATTTTTGTTTATTGCCCATGACTTTTACTAAAAATAACCATGACAAAATCTTAGTTTTAAACATGAACTCAGGTTGAGGATAGGGTGACCAGATGTCCTGATTTTATAGGGACAGTCCCAATTTTGGGGGCTTTTTCTTATATGGGCACCTATTACCCCCGCCCCCGTCCCGATTTTTTACCCTTGCTATCTGGTCACGCTAGTTGAGGAAGACAGAGCAGCAGAAGGAGCTGTTTGAGCGATTATCTTAACTCATGGCTATTAGACTGCAAGGTTCACTACCACCTTCAGTGCTTGCTCTAGCTTGTGCCCTGAGTCCCTTCCATGGTATCCTGTCCTGCAGATTATGCAGTCTTTTCAGGAGTTAGCTGGACTATGTCTCAGGCAAAGAACACTAGCACATGGAATGGACAAATGTATCCAGTGTGTTCATCCACTCCAGTTCAATTGCAGCCTGCACACATAAAACACACCCGAAAGGCCCAGGAAAACTGAAGGACAGGAGACACCCAGAAATAGTTGTCCATGTCATTTGGTAACATGCACTTTCCACTGCTTTGGCACTGAATTTAGTTATTGTGTTGTATGTTTTGATTGCAGCTGGTTTGCTTTTCTGGTTCTTACACTGGTATATAAATAGATTATTGAATTTTCACAAGCCTACAATAGCAAGTTTTATTATATGTAGTGATAAGTGGAACAAACATCACATGCCCATTCTCAATACATTTCATAATAAAATTTGATAACTGTCATCACAGTAATCCATAAAGTGTGAGTTCAGGGTCATGGCCAGCATTTATAAAATGCATAACACATCTCCGTACATTTCAGGAAAGTGTTTACATAATACCAACACATTAAAAAAAAATCCCACAGCTGCCCCACAGCCATAAACAGCACAACTTCAAATACCATTTTGTTCTCCTTCATGCATAGAACTGTGCAAACCCATTATATGGGCACACAAAGCATCTTTGATTATACTGCGTATGTGGATCCAGCACCAGTCATGGCAGGTGCACCATCTGGTTGAGTATGCCTGTTCAGGAATCCAGCAGCATCTTGAATCCATTCCTGGTGAGGTTTCCCCTTCTTGCAGATATTTTGCAGAACACAGAAGGCCACAATAATAAGGACTCCATTGGCAAAACTGGCATCCAAACTGTTTTGAAGGCAACACCAACAGGATTGCAATCTGTCAAATAGATTCATAGATTCTAAGACTGGAAGGGACCTCGAGAGGTCATCGAGTCCAGTCCCCTGCCCTCCTGGCAGGATCAAATACTGTCTAGACCATCCCTGATAGACATTTATCTAACCTACTC
>NW_020664417.1:40244264-40277994 GCF_002925995.2 Terrapene triunguis | reverse complement strand
TGCTTCTTGTTCTATCCTTAGAGGCTAAGGTGAACAAGTTTTCTCCCCCCTCCTCATGACACCTTTTTAGATACCTGAAAACTGCTATCATGTCCCCTCTCAGTCTTCTCTTTTCCAAACTAAACAAACCCAATTCTTTCAGTCTTCCTTCATAGATCATGTTCTCAAGACCTTTAATCATTCTTGTTGCTCTTCTCTGGACCCTCTCCAATTTCTCCACATCTTTCTTGAAATGTGGTGCCCAGAACTGGACACAATACTCCAGTTGAGGCCTAACCAGCGCAGAGTAGAGCAGAAGAATGACTTCTCGTGTCTTGCTCACAACACACCTGTTAATGCATCCCAGAATCATGTTTGCTTTTTTTGCAACAGCATCAGCAACAGCATCACACTGTTGACTCATATCTACATTCCACTACCATCCTCAGCTACTGAGTGTATAGTTGAACATTCTTTTGGTTGATCCTCTGAAATCAGGTATGGTTTCCTAAGCCATGGCAACAGGGGATAAGCTGGGTTCCCTAGAATAACAATTGGACAGTGACTCCATTTCTAACAATATCATTTGGTGGGAATAATGCCCCAGCTTGCATGTGAAGGTAAAGTTCTGATCTCTGGAACACCCTGGTATCATGCCCTCTGCCAGTGCATCCCATATTAGTGTCCATGAATCTGCCCCTGCAGTTGACCGGGGCCTGCATAATGATGGAGTAGTATCCTTTGAGTTTAGCTACCCATGTGTCCTTGCAAAGGGCAAATTATAAGCATGCGAGTCTCACCAGTGGCCCATTCTCTCAAAACCTGCAATTATTTCAGGAACATTTGTAGTGCCTGTGACCAAAAGCACACCTGTATTCTCACCCTACACACTATTGTAATAATCTTTGTAAAAATATGCCTTGTGAGTTATCATTTGAAACTTGCTAATAACTTCCTGGTCAATAATATCATGGTGAAATGTATGTAGAAACTTTATATGCAAAGTTATGAAATCCCCCGGTATGGTGTTTTTTGCACATGTTCAAAACCACACAGCACTGCCCAGGCAGAAGTAGTTCAACAGGCCTATCCTAAATGAAGAAATGTGAGTTTACTTCAATTTATATACAAGTCCTGAGACACCAGTGAGAGGAAATGGCAGGAGACAAAGCAAAATTTGCATTTCAGCAAAAAACAGGTGAGAAGAAAGACCATGGAGCCTCCATCACCACCGGACTTCATATAACATTCTTTACTTTTAGAATAAACTTTGCTTTGAGGGTTAACCTTCAGAAGAATCCACTTCACCGGACTGTAAAAGAAAGAGTCAGAGAATCCCAAGTTCTCTCTCTTTTAGATACATGTGTTCACTTTTATTTGCCTGTAATCATTTCTAACTTTATCTCCTATACACTTAAAATTCTCTCTTCTTTTGTTAATAAACATGTTTTTTTTAACCCAAACCAATGCAGTGCTGTGTTTAAACTGAATGGTTTGATAACTCCAGTTAAATTAGCAAACTTTTGAATATTAATCCTTTACCGAGGCAACAAACCTTTAATAGCTGAACTGTCCAGAAAAGGTCTGAACAGTGCAGAAAACAAATTTTTGGGAAAATTCAGGACTGGGAGTGTGTTGGGGTCACCCTTCTAGTAACCCAGGCTGGTGGAAGCCAGAGTGTGACTGGAGGGTTGCTGAAAGGCTGCTGGGGTCAGAACTGCTGGACCAGGGCTGCAGCTATACTCACAGACACTCAAGGTGTGACCTGCATGCTGTTAGGCTGCTTGTGAGCAGTCCAGGTTGGGAGCTACAACAGAAAAGCATTGTGAGGCACCCAAGGTTGCAGACCAAGCGGTGATGACCTCTCACTGGTCTGGTTTGCACCCTAAAATGTGACAATGCCTATCACCTTTGAGTAAATCACAGTCCTGATCACTTCACAAACCGCTGCCACAACAACCCCCACAACAGATTTATCAACTTCAAACTGGTTAGCCATGGACTTGTAGCACTCTGGGATAGCCAGCTTCTTGATGGCCACAGTGACTTGCTTCTGGACTGGCATGGGCTCCCTCATATGGGTGTCATGGTACTGTAGGGCTGGAATAAGCTGATCACAAATCTCCAGGAACATCTGCTTCTTCACATGAAAGTTCTGGACTTCAGTACTGATCATCCCACTTCCACATCACAATGGAATCGCAGTCTCTGCTTGTGGCCCTGCTCCAGAAGTACCAGTCTCCTTCCTGTAGAGGGGGAATCTGCAGCACAGGCAAAAGGCATGAGCAGCAGCAGCTGGGGCACAACTAGCATGTCAGTATCCCCCTATGAGAGGTGCCTTTAACATCAAAAACTGCCACCAAAATGTCCACCGGCATATTACAGATGCTTTGCCTGATTCCTAGAATAGGACTGACAAAGTGAGATGGAGATGGGATACACGGTGACGGCTCTGGCTGCTGGGAGCATACAGGCACAAAATGGCTTGGCTGGATCTGTCGGTGAGCTAAAATCACTCAAAACACTTTGTCAACTCCTGCGGGATGGACAGTCAAATTATCCCACAACCCTCTTGTGACCCATCATGAGCGCCTCCTGTCGGTTGGGTGCGAACCTGTACTCACTCTCTCACGTGCGCACTCTCTCTGTGCTCCCAGCATGCCCTTTTGGTTGTTAACCTTGTTAGGTGAGTCTTCAGTGCCCCAGCCCTCAAGCCAAGTCAGACACAGTCAATATGCACAAACTAACCACTTCTGGGGTTAAAGGTCCAACAGGACTTGTCACTGTGCCCTTGTTCAAGTCTTTACCCTGTCTGTGGGCTCAGCCTTCAGCAGCTTATGGGCTAGCTGTAAGTCTGTGCTTCCCCTCGTATAGAGCAGTGCCCCCAGGGCTTTCTCCCTGGAGATTCTTTACCTTATTACTTCATCTCTCCAGCCAGGCCACACCTTCAAGTTCAGTCCCCTTCCGGGAGGGTAACAAATGATTGGCTCTCTGCAGGGTCTTCAGCCCCACCCTTGTGCCTTTTAAATCCAATCCTGTTTGGGCTTCTAAACAAAACTTGACCCTTCTCAGGGCTTTGGCCACTTCGCTAGTGGGGGGGACCCAGGAATGCCCACCACTGACAGTCCAAATTACAATTAGCAGCATGTGCTGCTTTCTTTAATATTGCTGCTGCTGCATTCCCTGGGCTGCTTCCTACTCTGTCCCATCACCTTCACCTATTACCTTAGGGTTACTGACTTTGGGTTCTCTGTCTCTTCCCTACTTGAGCAGGGTCTCTCCCAGGCCTCCTCACCTGCAGAGTTTCACAATCTTCCAGTCCTTTCTCAGCCTTCTGGTCCCAGCCAGCAACTGACCAGCTCAGGCCCTGCAGCTCCTTTTTTTCTGAGCCTGCTGTGCTCTCATGAGTTGCTTCCCTGCAGTCTTTCTAGGAAGACCTGGAGGACCCACCTTCGCCGCTCCTTTTCTGGGATGAGGTGTGGTGGGACCAGGAGGACTCCATAATAAAGCCTGAAAGGGCCTGGTACACCCTGTCACACCACTATGAACCAAGCCCAAGAGCGGCTACTGCTGGAGAGGGTCATAGGAACCCAGGGACATGATAATATATGACCACAGAAGCTAAAGTTCTGATTCAGGTCTGCGTATTGCAGCATGATTGTGCCAGCAGGGTTGTGAGACCTGGGTTTCCAATGCAGTATGGACGCTCAAGCATGGGCTTGGAAACATTGAGTCTGCAGACACAGGTCACACAGACTCAGTCTTACTATGCTGGGTAAACAAAACTCAAGATAAGAGTGTATTTGCAAAATTCCAGCATATGGTCAAAATTCCTGTAAGTGTCCTCAATCCAGTCTATATATATCTGCACTATGGTGCCCTCTATGCCACTACCTCTGTTCCTACATATGTATACCTTTTCCTGTGCATTCAAGCTCCACTGATTATATTGGGTTTGGTTCTTCACACACAGGGATAGAGTTACACACACTTAGATTAATAAGGTGAGAGTTGCAGTTGTGTTTAAATAAACAAACAGACACATGGTGCCCTTAGCAGTTAACTATCCTAGCTTGGTTTCAAACATTAATGGGGACCACTTCCCCAACTTAGCCACTACCATATGCAAGCAGCTATATGAAGCTGCAAGCATGAGTTGAGATATTCCTAGAGGACTATTGTTGCACAACCACTCAAATGGACTGATCCAAAGCCCACAAAAAGAATCCTACTGACTTGCATATGATTTGGGTCAGGCAAGTAATGTATGTTACTATTTATATTTATCCAAAAAAATCCATTTATAATAAATGCCCTGGAGTTTAGACACTCCAAGAACATAAACACCAGATATCAAAAACCTTTAAAATAGTTATGAGAAAAAAAGATATATTTCAATAAAGTTAATAAGGTCAGAATACAATATATTTTTAAAATAAAGTAATTGATCTGAAAACACTAACGTTTTCCTTGATTTTAGGGCTTTGTCCATATGAGCTACAAAAATATTACAGCTTCCCATCATATTCTAATAAAATATTATATATGTATTGAAAGATGAACAGTCTATTAATTCTCTTACAACCATTATCTGATTATATTCAGTATTTTCTGCTTTTCTTTTAATGTTTGTATTTTATTTGTTTGCAGTTAATTACTAAAGAGATTTTCATGAAAACTGGATATTTGTTGCTTCAAAGTATTCCTGCCACTTATTCTTCACTAGAAGTCATATGGCCAAATTCAGACTTAGCTGAATGGGAGGTGTGCTACTTATGGTGGGGTTTAATTTGGCACATGAGTCTCTATTTTGACAGCATCTCCATCACAACTCATATTGTCACGAACAGAGGACTAAGACTTCAGAAAAGGAATAAACAGGAAAATCCTGTATTCATTAAATACTCACAGGTGGAAAAAATGTGTAGTGGTGCAGAAAATACTATATACATACATTATTTCATCTATGTCGAATTTTATTTTCAAATTGTCCCATGAGCCATACTGTATCTCAATAGTGTGGAATGAACTGACAAAGCTTTGTTATCAACTATTTTTCTGCAGGTCCATAAGATATGAGCTGGTTTATATATTCAGACATTCAATATTTTATTTTTTCAAAGATACAGAATGAGGGATGATCAATCTTAATCAATAGACTAATAAAGAATCAGTGCAATGGTCACATTTGTAAGAGCCATATCTTAATATGGTCTGGATCCAGATTATATAGATTATTTTACTAATTTATAGATTTCTTAGGTGTCATGTTAAGGAATGAGAAAATGAGGAGACAAGTTTCATAGAGATTGCTAATCTAAATCTGTGAATGTAAGAAAAGTTTAATGTTAGTGTTACTGTGATAAAACAGAAAGTTCCAATTGTTCTTAATTCTAATCCCAAAATGAGAAAAGCTGATAAATTTTGGTTAAAGGCAAAAAAAGAAAACCTGGATGCATTTCTTGTATCAAAGATGTTACTGATGGCATTAAACTAAAAGAAGGGCAATTAGCTTGCACTGAAATTAGGTTTCTGTATAGTAATCAGTTTATCTTGTTTCAAAACATCTTTGTACAAATTAGCGTGATTTTTTCCAGCCTTGAAAATAACCAGCAAGTCAAAGAAAACAGCATTACCTTACACTGTGTCCTCTCTAGTTCATATCCAGAGCTTTCACAGTATACCACTGAGCATGACAAAATGGATTCATCACACAAGTGCATACGGATGCAAAAGTATCAATAATTTGAGCCAACGTATGGCTATAAATTTCAACCTTATATGATGGAGAGAAAAGGTTTGGGACAATGTTGGTAATTGGTATCAATATAATTAGCAAATGTAGAATGTCCAAGATGACTCCTGTTATCAGCTAGGAATATACAATACCAGAAATAGGTTGTATAATTGGAATGGACATTAAATACCAAACAGAAAAAAACAAAATAGCTATTACACAGTTAGCCATTAACAGGAGTAATATGGGTTTGAAAAGATACTTGCATTTAGGTAAAAGCAGGTTTTTTGATATGCTGAGCACCAAACAAGAATAGGCCCATAGTGTCCATCAAATGAAAAAAAATAAAACAGCTTTTGCCTATGAAAATTGTAATAAATAAACAAACAAACAAACCAAAATGACAGATATTTCACATTTAATAATCCTGCCAATGCCAACATCTTCACCAGTTTCACCAGAAATTCCCATTCCCTCACCCCGCCCCACCATTATGTAGGTAACAAGTAGAAACTGAAAGCAATTTAATGAAAATGCACCTACTGATGTTGATGAGATAATGCTACAGTTTCAGTGAAATGGTAACAATTTAAAAGTACAAAAAGCAGTAATTTTAATACAATCTATATTTGCAGAGAAATGAGATTCAAGGGAGAGTGTTACTGTAATTTATTTTTAAGAGAGGAGATGTAATTACCCTTGTGCAAATTTTTGTACCCAATACATTTCTATAAAACTACCTTGAAATGAATATAGCTAAAGGCAGTTAAAATAAATATGACTATCAAGAAGAAAGAATATCTATTATGAGGATACCAAAAGAAGAATGAAAATTGGCATTTTCCACTGTGGAAAGAAGAAATATTAAGTAGAACAACAATGGCTCCCTAAATGGCTCCCTGAGGCAAAGAATGCAAGTGGGAAAATATATAAGAGCTCAGTATTTTTATTAACTCTTTTTATGCACAAAAAGAGATATTTGAGTTTACCTAAATATTAAGATTTTCAGAGTTATTCAGATACCCTAACACACAGTCCTGTTAAACACAGAGAGGAGCGTTATGAAAAATGAATGTACTTGTACAGATGAATCACCTGACTTATTTATTTAATGTAGACTTCCCTTTATAAATGTCCTTGATTGGGAGCAGGGTGTGTGTAGAAGAGAGAGAGGATGTGCATGGAGGGAGAGCTAAGAACAATGTATGTAAGATGTAAGGCAGAGATTTTTATTTATCCATATGTAAAGGCTGCTTAGAATAAAATAAAAATAAGATGACTGAGCCAGTACCACAAGCTACTAAGGAATGGGAAGCATGCAGGCTTGGATACAGTCTGGGAATACAGTTGGTCACTTTAGAATTGACTGATAGGGTCTCTGTGTGTATGGAACTGCCTGTATACGGCATGCACTACTGCTACTGTCATTGCAGGACCATTCAGCTGGAGAATGAGCCCATCAAAGAACTGCCTGCTGCTATATGATTTTGTTTTATTTTGGCACATAGAAATGAGAGGATTTCCATGAAACAAGAAATATAGTAGTTGACTATGACCGACAGTGCAAAACACTGAAACAGTAGTCCAGGGAGATCATTTGTGTGAAGAAAGAAACCAGAGATATTCAACCCCTGGGGCTTCCCTTGTGAGAGGCTATTATTATTTGTATTGATTTTAGTATGCAAGTTTTCTCTTTCCCTCTCTCTGCTGGCCCACAGTGTAACCCATAAATAATATATTGAGTAACTCTTTGACTGCAAGCATCACAACCACTGCAGCACATTAATTTGTGCACTGTACTACCCCCAGTTACAAAACTAGGAACATATTCTTAGGAAGAAAGGGGAAGGGAATGGAGCTCAAGCTCACCCAAAATAGGAAGGCAATCTAGCATTTCTTGCTGATTAAGTCAAGATCTCCTTAGCAGCAACTAAAAGATAGATGCATACATCTTTTCATGCTAATGCAGCTGATGTTGGGAGGTTTGTCAGGCTATTCCCTTCAAACTTCTCATAATATGGATATTATCAGGCTCAGACACCATATTGCTATATCACACTACTGCCAAGGATACCGTAGATCTTGTAAACTGATATCGTTACTTGTACTTCTGGTAACGACCCTCCTCATCTTTCCAATGCTGTGCGGGCCTGTCAGCGGTGACCAGATATAATTGTGGTGCATCTTAGGGGAAACGATTTGAGAATGCTTAAAGGGGTTGAACTAATGCTCAGAGCAAGGAGGGACATGGGGATGATCCTTGAACTTTTTCCAGGAATTAACATTGTTTGGTCAGAGATGCTTCAGCGCAGGGTCTGGCAGGGAGCCATGAGTTCCCCCAGGGTGGACAAGGCAAGGAGGTATGTGAACAGGGAGGTGGACAAATTCCTTGGGACCATAGGAAGGGCGGTAATTTCACATCCTGGCATAGTATATTTTTAACTGATGTAAAAGACAACATTAGGAGATGTCTGGGAACCTGACTAGGTGTGGGAGGAGGCAGACAAGATATTTGCTGATGCCTCCTTGTGGCAGATGTCCAGTGCAGGTACTCCATAGGAATGGTATACAGTGACCAGATAAATGGCTTGGAAAAGGACTTAAAAAGAGATGTTCATTAAAGGAATGAATGCGGGGGGGGGGAGAACTCCTATGATTGGTATAGCAAGGCGCCAACCCCCCATTTTTATAGCCCACCTTAACGGGGAGTGAGGAATGGTAAGGTCCCAGCAATGGATGTACTGGAGGGTCCTGGAGGGAATAAGATGGGGAGCTGGTAAAAACCCTTCCCTCACGGTAATTATGGAGTAAACATGGGGTTACCTGCACTGTACACTATTATCTGCCGGTAGTCCCAGACATCTAATAATAAAGTTGCATCCTGATTAAACCCATGTCAAATGTCTCCAGTCCTTCTTTTGGCATAGCCAGATAATGACTGCTCTCACCTGTAAGGGTGGGGTGAGGGGGATGTTTGGCTGGCTGGCCGAATGAAGGGAACAGTGTGTGACGGGATCCCCGGACTGCAGCTTGGGACTGTGGTACTGATGTGCAGCCTTAACTATCTCCAGCCTGGGTTGTCTCTCACAATGCCTTGTTAGTGACCAGCAGCAAATCCCTTCAGGTGCTGTTATCGCTCAGCACAACCGCATGTGCAGGGCTGCCCAGAGACTTCAGGGGGCCTGGGATCTTCGGCGGCGGGGGTCCTTCTGCTCCGGGTCTTTGGGGCACTTCGGCGGGGCATGCTGCTGAACTGCCGCCGAAGACCCGGAGTGGAAGGAGCCCTCGCCACTGAATTGCTGCCGAAGACCCGGAGCGGAAGAAGCCCTCACCGCCAAATTGCCGCCGAAGACCCGGAGTGGAAGAAGCTCCGGGTCTTCGTCAGCAGGTCCTTCACTCGATCCGGGTGTGTTCGGCGGACTGAAGGACCTGCTGCCAAAGACCCGCTGAAAACTCTGGTGGGGGCCCCTGAAAACTCTCATGGGGGCTCCTGCGGGACCCGGGGCAAATTGCCCCACTTGCCCCCCCCCCCCCGGGGCGGCCCTGCGCATGTGCAGCCCCACTCCCAGCTAGATTGCATGAATGCTCCTAGAGCCACTCATGAATCACACATAGAAAGGCACCAGAGCCAAATCCCCTCAGCTCCCAGCACTGTACCTCAGGAATATACTGTCTTGCACTGCTCAAGATGAGCAGTGCAAATTTATTAATTGATTCACCACGTCATCAATGGAAAGTGGATATACACCAGCCTTTGCAAACCTGAGCAGTTTTTCTCACCCCACTGGATATTGCAGTCCTTAATATACAGGTTTGTCCCTTAAACCTGGGCCAGCCTCCTCTGTTGGAGTCTTCAGTCTTCTTCCAAGTGTCTTGGTTGCTTGCAGCATAGGTGGGGGCAGGTGAAAGGTGAAGCATGGGCCTGCTGTGTTCTATTTTATACCATCAGTCCCATGTGCTTGGAGAACATAAGTCCAGGCATGTCTGGTTGGCATTGCTGAGTCCCCAGGCAACGTTGAGCAATTTCCTTGGTGTGGCCTCATGAAAGTTAGTAATTGAATTGTAGCTCTCTTGCTTGAGAATGGCTGTTGATGGGTTGTTTGACACCCCGCCCAGACGTTGGTTACTTTCCTTGCTGTTGTCTCTGGGGGGCTAATATTTGGCTGATTCCCACAACTTACAGCATGTTTTAGTGACAGCCATACAACACAATTCTCATAACTCCATATGCATTAATGATATAAATATATTGATAAAAAATAACTTTCAACAGATCATAACCTTTCCCCTGATAGCTCATACGGACTGCTTTATATGCAAGATCACAATTATATATAAATGAGGACTATGGGGGTTACAGAGTGCTCCCCCAAGGTACAGAATGTCACACAGTGCTTTATGGCTGGTGGGGGGCGGGGGAGATGAAAACTGCTGCAAAAAGAGTGAGTGTGGTCGCTGACTCATCCCCTGGGAATTCAGGGTTTAAAAGGGGCAGCTCTGTGCCTGAAGCCTCCCTTTTTACATGGACCAAGGCTGAAGCAGGACCCACCCTCCCTCCCCTTTTAGGTGGTAAAATACCAGGTTTGGTCAACACCTGCTGTGGGCATTACGCTATTTGCCCCTTTTTTAGGGGGGCTGGGAAGGAATTTTTCCCTTACCACCATATTGGCTTGGGTGCAGTTGGGTGTTTTTTCGCCTTCCCCACAGCGCATTTCAGGAAGGGCTCTGCTCATGCATGGCATGATGTGCAGTAGGCCACATGTTGTAACTCATTATTTAAGTGTAGGGCGGATGTCCAGTGCAGGTACTCCATAGGGAAGGTATACAGTGACCGGATAAATGGCTTGGAAAAGGACTTAAAAAGAGGTGTTCATTAAAGGAACCAATGGGGGGCGGTTGGGGACTCCTATGATTGGTACAGTAAGGAGCCAACCCCCCATTCATATAGCCTACTTTAACCCTCCTGCGAGGGGAGGGTGGATGTTATGCTCCCAGCAATGGATTTGCTGGAGGGACCTGGAGGGAAAAAGAGGGGGCGCTGGTAAAAGCCCCCTGGGTAATTACAGAATAAACATGGGGTTACCTGCACTGTACACTGTTATCTGCCGGGTAGTCCCAGACATCTAATAATAACATTGCGGCCTGATTAAACCCATGTCAAATGTCTCCTGTCCTTCTTTCGACATAGCCAGACAATATACATGTTATCAGGTTCAGGCACCATATTGTTATATCATACTACTGCCAAGGATACCATAGATCTTGTAAATTGATATCATTACTTGTACTTCTGGTAACAACCCTTCTCATTTTTCCAGCACACATGCACCAAACTATGTCAGTTTTTCCCTGCTCATCTGCTCTCATAATATTTGAGCAGAATAATTAAAATTAGAGATGAAAAAGATCTTGGATAAAATCCTGGTCCCATTGAAGTGAATCCCAGTTTTATCATTGACTTTCAAGGACCCAGGATTTCATCTCTACAGCGTTATGGTATCTGGCCTATCCTCCTTCCAAGAAAGTGCTATTCCCTACTATATATTTTCTAGTTCTTTGTTCTGTCTAGTTTTAAATGTCTGAAGTGATATGTCCTCTACCTAGAGTTCCAGAGCCTTGGATATGTTTAACAGTGTCCACAGCTAAAGTTTTGTCTGATTTAAAATAAAGATCTATGCTGTTTCATACACAAACACAGAACTCTGTTAGAGCTCCTCTGCTGGCTGGACACTCTCCAGGCTATTGAGATTGGGCTCCATGTGGTCTTTAAGCCTCCAGACTCTGAGCAGAATCAAAACACTGCCCATGGCTAGGGTCTCTAGGCACGCACTAGTCATAGAGGCTAACTGTCTAGCTCCTATGATTAGTGCTGTCCACTCAGCCTTCCCGGTAGCTTAAACACCCCTCACCCCATAGAACTTCATCAGCCATGTGAGCACCCTGGACTTACAGTTTCTCTCCAGGGGCATGTGATAGTGAAAACAAACAGGCAGACTTTGCACAGGATTCTAAACAATATTGCACTTTATTTAAGTAGCTCAAGAAATATATGGATCTATACAGCAATTTGTTTGCAATTTTAAAACAGCAAGAAATCTGGAAAATGCTATTTCTATAGCAATGCTGTCTTTCCCATGTCAGGGTTTGGGTTTTTTTTAAGCCAGGGGATTGGTTTTGGAAATAACACAGCAGCAAATTTTTGCAAACAAATGTGCTTCGTATTTTAGTGTTTAGCATGTACAGAGGAGGAACTAGATGCTCATCTGCAGCTGTGCTGAATACCACATCTTTTGTGAGGGGACACTAGTTGATGGGCATGCAATGTATTTTTGTGTTTGTCACATGCAAACACAGGCCAAGACTGACAGACCAGACATAGACTGAGACCAGCAGATGTATTATAAGGAAGAAGGTCAACCAAGAAATGATGTTGCGCATCTCAAAAGTATCTTTTCAAGAAGTTTAAGCTTGGCTGAAGGTATAATACAAAACTATTTAATTTTATAATGTATCATTCACACAAGCAACCTACCAAGTCACATCATTGACTGAATTTCAATTTCTACAATTAGAGAAATAAAGAGTTAAATAGGGAGATACTGCTGCCAGGGCCCACCCAGTTGAGCTACCATCACTGTTCCTAACAGCCTTAGAATTTGTCCCCCCTCCCAAAGCCAGCACCCCATACCCCCTCCTGCACCCTAATACTCTGCCCCAGCCTCGAGCCCCCTCCTGCACCCTAACTTCCTTCCAGAACTTGCATCCCTCACCCCCTCCTGCACTCCAACTCCCTGCCCCAGGATCATACCAGAGCCCCCTCACACACTGCGGACCCTTTGGCCCCAGCCCCAGAACCCGCATCCCCTCCCGAACCCCAACCTCCTGCCCCAGCCTGGTGAAAGTGAGTGAGGGTGGGGGAGAGCAAGTGAAGGGGGGGGATGGAGTAAGTGGGCGGGGCTTCAGGGAAGCAGGGAGTAGATCCTGGGTTGCCCTTAAATTCAAAAAGTGATCTTGGGCATAAAAAGTTTGGAGATCACGGACCTAGACCATCTCTGACAGATGTTTGTCTAACCTGTTCTTAAAAGCCGCCAGTGACAGAGATTCCACAGCCTCCCTAGGTAACCTGTGTGATGCTGACAGACCAGTGCCACAGACCAATTTACTTGTATGTGAATATCTAAGGGTATGTCTTCACTACCCGCTGGATCGGCGGGCAGCATTATTTCCTGCAAATGTAAACAAACTTGTTTGTCTGAGTGATTGGCTAAACAAGAAGTAGGACTGAGTGGACTTCTAGGCTCTAAAGTTTTACATTGTTTTATTTTTGAGTGCAGGTTTTTTTGGTACATAATTCTACATTTATACGTTCAACTTTCATGATAAAGAGATTGCACTAAAGTACATGTATTGGGTGAACTGAAAAATACTAATTATTTTGTTATTTTACAGTGCAAATATTTGTAATAAAAATAATAATACAAAGTGAGCACTGTACATTGTATTCCGTGTTGTAACTGAAATCAGTATATTTGAAAATGTAGGAAATATTCAAAATATTTAAATATATTGTATTCTATTATTAACAGTACAATTAATCACATGATTAATCGTGATTAATTGTTTAATCACTTGGCAGCCCTAGTAATAAGCCAGATAATGATTGGGCCCTGGCAGCAGTATCTCTCTATTTAACTCTTTATTTCTCTACTTGCAGAAATTGAAATTCAGTCAATGATGTAATTTGGTAGATTGCTTGTGTGAAAACGCTTCAAAAGTAAAAGTTCTTGCATAACTGGAATAGATGTATTTGCATGGCCTTTAAAAGAAGTTAATCCCACAATAGTACAGACACATTTGCTTTTTTAATACAATGAACTTCCGGAGTACTTATTCAATAAGATTTGTCCAGGATATTACAGGATATTGTAATGCCTTTCACTGTGTTTGGTCTGTCTGTCTGCTTGTTTGCTGTGGAGATTGTGTGGCAGTGCTGTGGGCCTCTGAACAGGCCAGGTGAGACAGGTCTGTTTGTGTCTTGGTAAGGCCTATGTGGCCAATCATCTCTCTATGCCTCAGGTATTCATCTGTAAAATGGAACATCCTTTCCTCACAATGGTGTTGTGAAGATAAAAAAAAATGTGATTGTGAGACACTCAGATACTATGTTAACGGGACCATATAAATACTTAAGATACATAAAATTAGTGTCCAAACTCACCACTTCATTGATAGCAAAATAAACAATGCCACAACATAACCAATTCCACAAGGGGCCTATTTCTAACTTTAGGTGCTTAAACACTTGTACAAATCTGGGTTTAAGTGATTTGCCCAAGTTCACACAGGAAGTCTGTAGTAGAGGGTCTTCTTTAGGGTCTGTAATCTCTAAAGTGCAAGACAGGGATTCAGCCTGTTCAGTCCCAACAATTACTCTACATTCCAGGCAGATACAGATACTTTGGTTGCTCAAGCGGGAATGTATAAGAGAGAGTTCACCCATTTTGTGGTTGTGTTATGTATCAGTGCAGTCTCAAACACCATAATTTGGCCCATCAGTTCTGTTTTTAAGAGAAAGTTTGAGGAAGCACTGACAATTGGTGCTAACTATTAATGGAACAATGTGACTGTTCCTGTTTTGACATGAAGAATACAGGCATCACTGATACCATTTACTTCAGAATGTATATTTGACACTTAACTGATTATGGACAAGTTTTTAAACAGTTGATATGTCATCGCTGGAATTATATTCCACTTATGGTTCTAGACATGTCTCACATGTTGTGTAGTCCTGCTATTTTCATTTCTGTAACCCCTATGATGGATGGCAATATATGAACTGCAATAGAGCACCTTCAAAAGAGCCATAAACAAGCACTTAGGAACTTAGTGAAAGATCGTATCATTTCCTAGTGGACAGAGTGCTTAACTCCATTAGTGCCATAGGCTGATTAAATCACTTCACATCACATTTCAAAAGCGTTTCAGCCAATTAAGTCAGCCCCACAGTGTTCAATTCATCTCTGCTTTTCTAGGGCCATAAAGATGTTGGAAACAAATTTATGAGCTAGCCTATAAGTGAAATGACTTATTGTACTACAGTTATGTTTAATACAGATTTGTGAAAATAAAAAAGGATGGGAAATATTATCTCTAATCAGGTGATTTTGGTGTAGAAAATCACTGCATCAGAAAGTCTTAATTGCACTCTTCACGGGTTTTTCCCAACTATAGCAGGAAAGCAAAGAACTAAGCAAACCAACCACCTGGAACACAGAGAGAAATAAGCTGCATTCATTTTCAGTCAGGTTTCCGTTATAGTAATATCTCCTTGTAACATTAACAGTTCACCTGAATACCACCAAGATGCACACAGAAAAGGATGAATTTGATTCCTGATTTAACATCCATCTAGCTAGCACATTTCAAAAGCATTTTTGACTATTAGGTCGTTCAATTCATTCCCACATTTCTAGCATCATACAGATGCAATGGTACTATCAGTGAAAGTACTGAATGATTCTACATGATTCATCACATGTACCTATATACCACAAAGAGCGTGCTATATATCACTAAGTCCTTGACTGAAATGAAAATTAGGATCACTTGCACTGAGTACATGGCAGACAAAAAGCCACCAGATTTGATATTAAGAAATGTAAGATGTCTATTAGAAACAATTCCTACATTCAATACATGAATTTTTATTTTACTCATCAGAGTTTTCATTCTGTTCTGATCTGAGATTGCCATTTTGCATAGCTGAGTGCAGGCTCTGATATGCATATTCAGGGGTCTGGTATTCATTTTGATTCATATTTGGAAACAGTTCACACCAAGATTTTGAAATGATCAACATTTGGACAAATTCGACAGAGTCCAGAGGAAAGCAACAAAAATGATAAGACATTTAGAAAACATGACCTATGAAAAAATACTGGAAGAACTGGGCATGTTCAGTCTAGAAAAGAGAAGACTGAGGGGGAACAATCTTCAAATATGTTAAAGGCTTTTATAAAGAGGATGGTGATCAGTCGTTCTCCATGTCCACTGAAGGACATGTTCACATGTCCACTCAGTCAAATTACAAAGGATGAATATAAACATCCTTTATAATATAAAATAATACAAGTATGTAGGGACAAAATTTGAAAAGCCAAGGCACAAAACGAGATCAAACTAGCTAGGGACATAAAAGGAAACAAGAAAACATTCTACAAATATATTAGAAGCGAGAGGATGACCAAGGACAGAGTAGGCCCATTATTCAATGAGGGGGGAAAGACAACAGAAAATGTGGAAATGGCAGAGGTGCTTAATGACTTCTTTTTTTTGGTTTTCACCAAGAAGGTTGGTGGCGATTGGACATCTAACATAGTGAATGCCAGTGAAAATGAGGTACGATCAGAGTCTAAAATAGGGAAAGAACAAGTCAAAAATTACTTAGACAAGTTAGATGTCTTCAAATCACCAAGGCCTTATGAAATGCATCCTAGAATACTCAAGGGGCTGACTGAGGAGATATCTGAGTCATTAGCAGTTATCTTTGAAAAGTCATGGAATATGGGAGACATTCCAGAAGACTGGAAAGAGGCAAATATAGTGCACATCTATAAAAAGGGAAATAAGGAAAACCCAGGGAATTACAGACCAGTCAGCTTAACTTCTATACCCGGAAAGATAATGGAGCAAATAATTAAGAAATCAATTTCCAAACACCTAGATGATAATAAGGTGATAAATAACAGTCAGCATGGATTTGTCAAGGAATCATCTCAAACCAACCTAATAGCTTTCTTTGACAGGGTAACAAGCCTTGTGGATAGGGGGAAGTGGTAGATGTGGTATACCTTGACCGTAGTAAGACTTTTCATACTGTCTCGCATGAACTTCTCATAAACAAACTAGGGAAATACAACCTAGATGGAGCTACTATAAGGTGGGTGCATAACTGGATGGAAAATCATTCCCAGAGAGTAGTTATCAGTGGTTCACAGTCATGCCGTAAGGGCATAATGAGTGGGTTCTGTTCAATATCTTCATCAATGATTTAGATGATGGCATAGAGAGTACACTTATAAAGTTTGTGGACGATACCAAGCTGGGAGGGGTTGCAAGTGCTTTGGAGGATAGGATGAAAATTCAAAATCATCTGGACAAACTGGAGAAATAGTCTGAAGTAAATAGGATGAATTCAATAAGGAGAAATGCAAAGTATTCCACTTAGGAAGGAACAATAAGTTGCACACATATAAAATGGGAAATGACTGCCTAGGAAGGAGTACTGCGGAAAGGGATCTGGGGGTCATAGTGGATCACAAGCTAAATATGAGTCAACAGTGTAACGCTGTTGCAAAAAAAGCAAACATCATTCTGAGATGTATTAGCAGGAGTATTGTAAGCGAGACATGAGAAGTAATTCTTCTGCTCGACTCCACGCTGATTAGGCCTCAACTGAAGTATTGTGTCCAGTTCTGGGCGCCACATTTCAGAAAAGATGTGGACAAATTGGAGAAAGTCCAGAGAAGAGCAACAAAAATGATTAAAGGTCTAGAAAACATGACCTATGAGGGAAGATTGAAAAAATTGGGTTTGTCTAGGCTGGAGAAGAGAAGACTGAGAGGGGACATGATAACAGTTTCCAAGTACATAAAATGTTGTTACAAAGAGGAGGGAGAAAAATTGTTCTTCTTAACCTCTGAGGCTAGGACAAGAAGCAATGGGCTTAAATTGCAGCAAGGGCAATTTAGGTTGGACATTAGGAAAAACTTCCTAACTGTCAGAGTGGTTAAACACTGGAATAAATTGGCTAGGGATTTTGTGGAATCTCCATCATTGGGGATTTTTAAGAGCAGGTTGGACAAACACCTGTCAGGGATGGTCTAGATAATACTTAGTCCTACCTTGAGTGCAGGGGACTGGACTCTCGAGGTCCCTTCCAGTTCTATGATTTTATGATTCTATGAAAATAAGACAAGCAGTAAGCAGTTTAGTTTGCTGCAAGGGAGATTTAGACAGTTTCTCCTCCCCTCCCCCTAACCTAATCATAACGATAATTAAGCAGGGAAACAGGTTGTCATATTGTCTGGTGTGGCTCACAACTATGAGTCCCAATCCTAGTTAAGACTGTTAGAAAATAGGGCAGACACCCCAAACTGATGATATATTCTACAATTAGATTTTACCAAGCCAGTAACAAATGTGAACTCCTGGATCACTATACCAGTCTTACCATGGAGTCACAGACAGTCACTTTAGACTCTCCAGCTTATTTTGCCACCCAGGTAATCTGGATTTAGTGATAAAAGGTTATATAAACCAATAATCACACCACATCAGGTTACTCCCCATCCCAAAAGATCAGTCACTTACCCCAGTTCAATTTGCTACTCTGGATATCACACCAAAAACAATGCTGGTGGCTAATTCTCTAGTAAACTAACTAAGACTTTATTAGCTAAGAAAAAAGAAATGACAGTTATTGAGCGGTTAAAGCAAGTAAAATATAATAACAGGTGAGTCAAAGTTTGTAAATCCAGAATGATAGGAGAGATGTAGTAATCTGCCAGTTTCCCAAAAGTCTTTTCAGGGAACCCAGATGTTTCTGTGGATCTCCACTTTGAATATGGTATCTTCCCTGTAAGAATCTAAACAGCCAGAGATAAAGGATCTTCCTTGGAATCAGTGTTTATAACTTCTTCTCCAGACAACGATCTGATGGCTAATCAAAATGGCTAATTGTTTGAAGTTAGCACTCTTCTTCATTTACATTTCCAAGGCTCCAATCTCCTTTGATGTATAATTTTAGTCACACAATGTAAATGTAATAACTAGTATAGACAATGTAAATGTAATGTAACAGCAAACTATTTTTCATTAGTTTTCATGAAGTTTACACATCAGACATCTTCTCTTCTTAACACTAACACACACTTTGATCTAGGGCAGTGGTTCTCAACCCGCAGCCTACGGGCCACTTGTGGCCCAATCAGCACAGAGCTGGCATCCATGTGACATCCTCAGAGCCATAGAGGTAGTATATATATTGTGTGGATGCATCCCACATTACCTGTGAGAGCTGATCTAGGGATATCTAATTACAGGAACATACATAAAGTAATGTGATACCAATCAACAAGGTATAGATAACTGAAAAAAATCCATTAACATTACCTTTGAACTATACTAAGACACAAGAGAATTGGCCTGATTACACTACAATATCTTTTGACAGTCCTTTGATTTCTATTAGCATATGAGTAAATTAGTCTGACTGCACAGTAATACACTTTACACTTCTTTGCCCTGGTCTACACTGGGGGGATCGATCTAAGTTACGCAACTTCAGCTACGTGAATAAGACACGCCCGCTTCTTGTTCAGAATGTCACCTGAAAGTAAGAACAGGTGTTTGCATGGCACTGTTGTAGCCAGATGCACTAAAGATTCATATGTCCCAGCAGGCTTCAACCACCAATCCAGAGGACATGTGGCCATGCCGATGACAGGTTCTGATCAATAACGATCCAAAGCGGTGAGGACCAAGGGCCGGCTTTAGTAAGTGCGGGGCCCGATTCGAATACCCGGCGGCGGTCTGGGTCTTCAGCGGCACTTTGGCAGCGGGTCCTTCACTCGCTCCGGGTCTTCCGCGGCACTGAAGGACCCGCCGCCGAAATGCCGCTGAAGACCCAGAGTGAGTGAAGGACCTGCCGCCAAAGTGCCGCCAAAGACCCGGACCGCTGATGAGTGAGTAAAAAATTTAAAAAGGTGCCTAAGTTAGGTGCTCTTCTTTAGGGCGTGGGGCCCTCTCAGGCATGGGCGCGGGGCCCTCTTAGGAACGGGGCCCGATTCAGGGGAATTGGCCTAAAGCCGGCCCTGAGAGGATCAATGCACATTCATTTTTATTATCTGAGTCAGGTGCCACCAGCAGAAGATTGATTTTCTTTTTTGGTGGTTCGGGTTCTGTAGTTTCCGCATCAGAGTGTTGCTCTTTTAACTCTTCTGAAAGCATGTTCCACACTTCCTCCCTCTCAGATTTTGGAAGGCACTTCAGATTCTTAAATCCTGAGTTGAATGCTGTGGCTATCTTTATAAATCTCACATTGGTATCTCTTCTGTGTTCTGTCAAATCTGCAGTGAAAGTGTTCTTAAAATGAATAACGTGCTGGGTCATCATCATAACAATATGTGCTCGGTCATGCTATAACATGAAATATATGGCAGAATGCAGAATAAAACAGCAGGAGACATGTAATTCTCCCCCCAAAAGTGCCAGGTGACATTGTAAATAATAAGCGGGCAGCATTATCTCCTGTAAATGTAAACAAACTTGTTTGTCTGAGTGATTGGCTGAACAAGAAGTAGGACTGAGTGGACTTGTAGGCTCTAAAGTTTTACATCGTTTTGTTTTTGATTGCAGTTATGTAACCAAAAAAAATCTACATTTGTAAGTTTCACTTTCATGATAAAGAGATTGCACTACAGTACTTATATGAAGTGAGTTGAAAAATACTATTTCTTTTATTTATTATTTTGCAATGCAAATATTTGTAATAAAAATAATAGTATAAAGTGAGCACTGTACACTTTGTAGTCTGTGTTGAAAATGAAATCAATATATTTGAAAATGTAGAAAAACATCCAAAATATTTAATAAATTTCAATTAGTATTCTATTGTTTAACAGTGCGATTAAAAGTGTGATTAATTTTTAATCACAATTAATTTTTTTTAGTTAATCGCGTGAGTTAACTGTGATTAATTGACAGCCCTACTTATTACCTATTCATAGTCTCTTCAAAAATCCAAACTGGATAAAGGAGGGACTCACTGTTTCATGAGGTACTTGCTCCAACCTGAAACTGTGATAAATTGTGACCACAGGAGAAACCCCTGTGTTGGAAGAACTAACCGATAACAAGAGCCCTTGTTTGAGTGAGGGAGTAATCACTGGTTAGCTTAGTAGTATGTACGTTTTTCTTTTTGTTGTTTTTAATATGTTTTCTCTGTATTGCTTTTACCTTAAGAATGAATGTGCTTGGTTAGAAAGATCTGTGTGGTAATTTAACTGTGGAAATTACACTGTTTACTGTCTCTGAAGAAGAAAGCAAAGTAGGCATGCTTAGGCAATCAGACTTTAATGGGGAATTCACAGTACAGGCAGGAAGCTGTGCAATTTGAAAATATCTCAGTCGGGAGGGAGAGAGATGCTGGATTCTGACCAAGAGTGATGTCTGGGAAGCTTAGAGTAGGTGCCCTTACAGGACCATAGACAGGGAAATACTGGTACATTTGCCCTGAACTGTGACACATACCATTCATTAAGCCCTTCTACCTCCAAGCACAGCATCTGCAGCTACACTCTTCAAAACTCCCGTTTTCTGCTCTTGTTCACCTATTATCTGTCTGCAAATTTCTGTGGAATATAAAGAAATTGTCAAATATATTCCTCACTTGAAATTATTTGTGAATTTCTTCACTGAATAATTCTTGGTCTGCAGATTATTTAAACTGTCCTTTACAATCAGATATAAAATTACAATTTGGTTTCAGTGAATATTTAACCATTCAAATCAAATATCAGCTATACACAAATATGCATGCTATTAAAGCAAAGGCACTCAAATGCCTGTGGTCAGCTAACTCAAAGGAGCCAGGAACATGCTCAAATCAAAATTTAGAATTTGAATGATTATTTGGGATGACTTCCCTCCTGCTCCCACTGTAGTCACTCCCTTCTAATACAGTCTCAGGCCCTGATCCTGCACTTAGCCATGCATGGGCACAAGTATTAGAGCACCTATGACAAGGTGGAGGAGAGTCCCATGAATTATAAAAGAGTTAATCTCATTTACTCACAGAAGAGATGACAACTAAGCAACACATCTTGAATTTTGGATATTAAATTTGGAACAGTCACAAAATAAAAAATAATTTGCTAAATAGTTAATAAATTTTTAAAAATAAAAACATTTGAAAAAACAGTAATCACAGGCATTCTACAAAGTAAAAAAAGAGATGAAATTAATTCTATAAATTATTTGTTATACATTATTCACTCTTCTCCAGTCCAATGCTGATGTCAGGAATAAGGAAGATGAAACAACTTTTAAATACACACTATACACTGGTGGTCTCTCCAGATATACAAATAGCAATTTACTGTTAGGCATTCTCAAAGTATCTATATGATAGGCCACCTTCTTGTTTAACTGAGTTCTGTTACTAGATAGAACAGTGCATCTCATTTTGTTATTTCAGATGACAATAGCTGATTTAATTATTAGTACAGGTCTGTCTCATCTTACGCTGGGGTTACGTTCCGCAGTCAGTGCCTAAAGCGAAAATCGTGTATAGTCAAAATTACATTGAGTGTAATGGTGGGGGGAATCGCCCGCACTACAGAAACAGTATTTAAAATTGTTATTTTTCTCTTTTTTTGTTGTTTTTGCCGACCGTGTAAAGCTGAAATCGCGCATGTTAAATGCGCCTAAGATGCGACAGACCTGTACCACCAGGATTTATGGTATAGTCGGTTTCTTAAAACTGTAATGTGGTTGCTGTATAACTTAATTGTAATGTTCAATAAGTCATTTTTCACTTGTAAATTCTAATTAATCTCAAGCGTGGAAAGGAAATAGAAGTATAATTTGAAAAAAAAAACCAACCAAAAAACAAACATTGCCTCCTTCTGTTCCTGTATATGTTTTAATGTGAATATAACCTAATGAGCCAATGTTAGTTCAATATTTAGCCCATATATTCTTCTCATATGGTTAAAGTAACAACCAATTTTATTTTTACAACCATTATACATGTACTGTAGCATGATTAAGACTATTGATTTGGTCAGCAACTGCTTATTCATGTCTAAAACAACCATAATTAAATGGACATAACATAAACTGTAATGCAGTAGTTATCTGATTATCCATAAGAGCAGCTGAAAATGTGAAATGAAGCTGCTCTCTTCCTAGAAGAAAATATCATATTGCACAATTGCCTTCACCTGAAGCATCTGGGATTGGCCAATACGAGGAACGAATACAGGAGTAGAGACACAATTGGTCTGTTCTAGTAGTTCATTTATGTTCTTATATAGTTCTATAAACAAACACAATCACTTCCTATCAAATTAGTATAACAACTACACATTTTCACAAAAGTTTTACAAACCACAGGGCAATATTCTCCCCCTTCATTTCCATGAGTGGAGCCAAAACAAGTAGTGTTTACAGAAGCAGGGCTAGTATTGCCTCCCGAGAGTACTCCAGAGAGTTTCCTGATACCGTACCTTATGTCTTCACTGGGCATACTTGTGTAAGACACACTCTAACTGAGTGATAGCCACCACTGTTAGCAGATAGACTGGAGTATATGCTTTTTTCTTCTTCTTCTTCTTATTATTATTATTATTAAGCAAAAAGATCCTGACTCTCATGCTGGAAAGAGCTACATGTCAATCCATGCCAGATCCTCTGTTAGAGCTCTGTGAGGTCAAGGGTACATGAGAATTCAGGGATGAGGTCAATGAGGTTTGGAGCTGTCAATCAGCTGCTTACTGCAGCAGGATTCTCTCAGCGCCCAGCAGATTTCCAATCAAAAATCCAAGGATATGTTCATGCTGTTTGGTGTTACTGTAGAGCTGCAGTCTACTGATGGCACTATCACTCTTCAGGACTTGTGCTGCAAAGGGATTAAAGGCCTTAAGGGGAACTTTTGCAATCTCAGTGCTTTTGTGTATCTTGGGTAGATGCACAGCGATTGAAGACTTAAACTTCTGCCTATTCCAGCAAGGGAAACCCTCACTGGAAATATGAGCAGGAAATTCCAGCTCCCATGTGAGAATCACCTCAGCTGGAGAGCCTATCACCACTGGCAGCAGCACCTAGTTCCTGCTTGCTGCAGTGCACAAGGGCTGACTGTTGAGGGTTCAGGGACACGGAGCAGAAGAACAAAACCAACCCACACAACCAACTCACTGTCTGTATTAACTCCAGGGAAGGAAGGAATAGGAATGTGTTGAACTGAGGAGGAAGATTAAGGCAACTAGTGAAAAATGACTATAGCTCTGTCTTCTTAATGGGGAGAGAGAAAAAAATCATCATTGGTTCCTATTCCCACCTCTTCACAAAGGTTAGAGAGATGAAAGATTCCTTTACTTCCAAACCGGGTCTTCTTACCCTACAGGAGAGAGACAAAAAATATGTTCTCTCTCCCATCTTGGTGGGGAGCAGGGTGTAGAGAAAGAAGTGGCATGTCCCCCCAACACAGACTCCAGTTCTCTTTATAATATAGTAGACCTGGAATGGTGCTGGAGGGAGAGAGAGCAGGACCTAAGTAAGAAATGAGTGCCATGCTGAGGAGCATGTTTAGAGAGAGCACTTTAGGCAGTGCCAAGGGTTTGGGGTCTTAGGAAGGGGAAGAGGTTTATTGTGGTGGAAGAATTAACTCAAACACACTGCACATTCTATATATTATCCTTTATGGGAAAGTTCTGTAGAATTTAATAATGTTGTAACAAACGCTGTTCTATTAAAAAGTGACTCTAAACCTATAGAATTTAATAGACAATGGAATCTATTTTTCTATAGCTTTTTTTACTCTAGAATTCTCTGGTAGGCATACAATTCTCTATTAAATTCTAGGATTTAATATGCATGAAATATTATGAAAAAGATTATGGGAAAAAAATAGAAAGGATCTTGAACTCTTCTAAGCA
This sequence comes from Terrapene triunguis, assembly GCF_002925995.2. Lineage (NCBI taxonomy): Eukaryota > Metazoa > Chordata > Testudines > Emydidae > Terrapene > Terrapene triunguis. The sequence goes on along the minus strand of NW_020664417.1, from coordinate 40,253,556 downwards.
AACTCAGTTTAGAATTTATCTTTTAATGAACAGAAGGTACTTCTTGTAATTGGGCTCCCATAGGCTATTCCTCTGGACATGCTTAAAAGTGATTGTTCCTGGAATTCCTTAGGGAAGGCTTAGAGTTCTACAGACCTCTCTAGCTCAGACTTGCTTTCACTCCTTTGCTCAGTTTCAAACGGAAGAACACACAGACAGACTGCTCCTCTAGCGAAAGGAACCGGTCATTATCCATGAGAGGAAACTTATAAATTCAAAGAGAGACACCTACTGTACCCTCAAATTATTCCTTTTAGTCTCTAGTGAGAAAAGGAACATCATGTGTGTGCTATAATTTTGCATCCATACCTATGATGGAAATGGAGCTATTGGAATGACTGATGCGGATACTCTGTCTGGGTAGTTCTACTGTATATGCATTCTGTTAGATGGAACTAACTCACAGAAGGTGTTAATACTTAAACACAAAAATATCTACAATTTATCAAAGTAATGCAGAAGTTTCTCTAATAGGAACCTATAACTGCAAGTAAATTCAGAGTTAAGATTAAAACTCTTGCTTTAAATGACCATGCTGAGTCTACTTTAGTTTTTAGTACCATTTATGTACTTTATGAGAGGTATGTATGCTCACCTACTGTTTGAAGACTTCATAAGAAGGTTGCAGTGTTGTTGTAGCTGTGTTGCTCCCAGGATATTAGAGAGACTAAGCAGTTGAGGTAATGTCTTTTATTGGACCAACTGCTGTTGGTGGAAAATACAAGTTTTTGAGCTACACAGAGCTCTTCTTCAGGTCTGGGAAAGGTACTCAGTGGCATAGCTAAATACAAGGGGAAACAGATTGTTTAGCATAAGTAGTTAACACATATTGTATATACTAGACCATTCAAAGGTTAAGTGACCAGTCAAGACCTCTGCAGTCTTAGGAGAAAACAGAGGCCTTAGTGAATTATAGATTGTTGTAATAAGCCATAAATCCAATGTCATAATTAAGACCATGATTTTCAGTATCTAGCAAAATTATGAATTTAAGCTCCCAGTCTCAACTTAAAGGTGTTGTGAAGGTTTCCTTTGAGGACCAGGACTGAGAGGTCAGATATAGAGTTATGTTTTTTTTTTTTAAATGTTCACCCATGAGTGATGTGGTGTTTGTCTTTTATAATTTTTCTGTGTGAGTTCATTCAAGAGAGTTGTGATTGTGTAGTTCCACTCACATAATTATTAGGGCATTTAATGCACTGAATGGGGCACACCACATGTTGTGATAAGCATGTGTAGGACCCATGGAACTTGAAAGGTGTGTTGTGTGGGGAACTGATCATCACAGCAGGGGAGATATGCATGCATGTTTTGCATCTCTTGTTTTGGCAGGGTGGTGATATACCTCATCCAGTGCTTTAGATACCCCAGTAACAACTATGTGGGCGGAACCTGACAATTCCCTCCTCCCCTAACAGCCTATAGAATTCAATAGCAGGAATAGTAGTCTCTATTAAATGCTAGAACTGAAGGCTGGTAAAATGTTCTGAACAAATATTTATGGAAAATTCTTGAATACTACTTAAACAAATTTGATTTAGAATTAACCAACTTGTGCACTAAAAATTTTGGCAGTGATCCCTTCACTCATAAATATCAAAACCTAAGTGGCTAACTAAATTTTCCCCAATATTCAATCAGTTTAAGGCCTGATCCAGAGCCTACTGAAGTCACTGGGAATCTTCTATTCACTTCAATAGACATTGGATCAAGCGCATAAAGAGTAAGTCAGCATCTGAATGGCAACAAATGCTAGCTGAGCAATATTAAGGGATACAGCTTAAAAACACACCCGAAGCCCATTACATTAGAACTGGGAATAAAATATTGAGTTTGCTCACAACCTTCTGAACATGAGGACAGTTGTAACTACATTACTATATATGGACTTATTTGGTTCATTTCCACACAGAATGGGGAATCATATATTCTATAATGATATCTGTAGTACACTTGAATCGAAAACATAGGAAATGCGTTTTGCTTCTTTTGTAAACAGAATTATCAAATGGTACTAAAAACTAAAACAAAATAATACACCTCCCCACTCTAATAATGTCTTCCTCTGTAATTGCTGTGACTGCAGCTGTCACTTTAGTAACTACATATTATGCATTAGAATTGTCCCTCTTCCACCAAAAGGTATTGTGTTCCTCTGCATCTACAGGGAGTTTCTGGGGTACTTTTATGGTGACGCAGTAATTATTATTGCATTCACTGTTGCTGATACTGTATGTCATGTCTCCCCACCTTCCTTTTAAATTATACTCGTCTGTCAACGGCATGAATCTCACAAACACCAAAGCACTAACCTCATATGCATGTTTTCTGTTGCCAAGCAACACTTACTTAGCTCAAATTTTGACATTTTGTCTCGTATGGCACACATCAGTCATTTATTTTTAGATGCAATCTTAGGCTAACTTCATTGTTATAATTTGAATACAATTGATATGTCAATGGCATTGATTGGCATGCACTGGATTTAGGATGTTGGAAGCTAAACTATATTTGGTGCAACAAGAAATATAGTGAGTGAAGTTGCACTTAGTAAGTGTTTTTTGAGGGGAAAATCCAACAGCCTATTAGCAAACACTAGCCACACTCTGGCTTCCAGTGGCCTTGGTTACTGCTTATAGGGTAACCCCACTTACATTCCCAGTCCTGGATTTTCCCCTCAAAAAACAATTGTTATCAGGTGAAAAGAGAGAAATAGGTAGGGAGAGATAACTTGGGTGTTTTTGCTCCTTATATTTCAGTCACCCTATGAAATGCATTTTCCTGTGAGTGACCCCTAGATAAAGTTCTTTCCAGCTGAGAGCAAGGAGACATGGAGTCTGGTAATGGAGATGTTGTATTTTGTTGTTTGCCAGTTTGCAGATCTGTTTGTTCCTGCCCCTCTTCCCTGCCAAAGAATGGCCTGTTGATGATAGGTGATGGCCCATCAGCTTTGATGATACCTAGCTGGGGCATCAATTTGTCCTTGAGAAACAGGTTTTCCCACTTCCCAGACTTGTCTGGTAAATCAATCATGATTTCAGCTTATGTTCATAACTTTACATATAATGTTGCTACATACATTTCACGGTGATATTATTGACCCGGAATTTATTAGTTTTCAAATGATACTTTACATGGTATATTTTGTACAGAGATTATTACAATAGTGTGTAGGGTGTGAATACAAGGTGTTCATTCTGTCACAGTATATAAGGCATATATTTTAGGCACTAATATGGGTATCGACTTAGGTACCCATGTGTGGAATTGGGTGCTCAGCTTTGAATGTTGGTTTCTTGGAAATGTGTCAGACACTGTTAGGTAAAAAGCAAGTCCTTACTCACCTCTCCAGCACCCGAGTTCATGCGGAGTTGGTATGGGCTCACAATCTGTCAGAGACCAGACACCAATTCATTGATCAACGGGCTCACACTATCCTTAGCTTAAAAGGCTTCAGAGTAATGTGGCAAGTTTATTAGGGGTGAGCATCAATATTTATACACAGAAGTAAACAAAGTGATTAACAGATCATAATGGTCATGCATAATCAATCAAGATTCTACAGGATAAAACAGGTTAAAATGTAGATTCAAAAAGACAAAAGGGGAGATGGCTACTTAAGGGGAGGGGGGTGTCATGAGTAGTTCGCAGGTCAGAGCTTTGATTAAAAGTTCAGACAGAGACATCAAGTCTGGGTTAAGTTTAAGCTCATCAAAAGTTCAGACTCAACAACACCATACTAGGTTCTTGTATCCTGTTAATGGAGCCACTCCTTACTACATTGTTGGACTTTGAGAGAATATGTGACGATACCCGAACTAAACCTCTCATAATGAGTAGTTGTATAAGGTGAGCCAAAATAAGGTAAGCATCTAGGAGCTATGTCAATCTTATCTGAGGCCCCTAGTCTGCAGTAGTCATGGTGGCCAGTGGGGAAGAATGGCTAATAGGTCTGCATTGTAGCAGATCCCCTAGACCTGCTCTTCTCATCCCAAATCCCTCTGCAGCATTAGCAGTAGAAGGAACCTTCAAGGTACACAGTTCTGCAGCTTGCCAGTAGTCCTGACCTAATAAGAGAGTTCCTGGCATCCTTTCCCCAAACAGTAAAAGTGCACTAGTTACACTGCTTTCAGCATCCTTCATGTCCCATATAATTCTTTGGTTGCTTCTAGGTATTTTGAAAATACCAAGTGATAGTAATTATTTCTACTTTGGTCTGTTTCTACTTTTCACCTTCTCCCTATATAAGGAAGTTTTGCCAAGCAATGAATTTCAAGGTGTGATAATAAAGCTGCCAAATAAAGACACTGGATCAGAGTCTGAGCTTGGGTATGTCAGTATGAAGCTGGAGTAATTCTATCATCATCAATGAAGTTACTTCACCTTTATGCCAATTTAACTGAGATCAAAATAGTTCATTTCATTATTTTATCAGAGCCTGGCAATGGATTATATAACATTTTACTCTGTAGCTTAACAAAATATGCAGGAAGAAATTTGAAAGAAAAACAACTTGCTTTTATAGAAAGGAGGTGTTGTCTGGACCATTTTCTTATAAAGGGAGTTACTATAAGACTTAAGAGTGTGAAATAAAAAGACTGAATTGTAGTTTTACTGATTTATGTTTAAAAGCAATTCTATGGTGGCCATCAGTGAAGTCCAAATATATCTATATTGACTTAAAAAAACCAAAACAAAATAAAAACACATACCTCTTATTCAAATCTAAAAGATGTAAAGAGCCCAGTCAGAGAGGAATGTCAGATTGAATTCAAATAGCATTTGGTGTTCAGATAGGTATTTATTCTTTCTAATTTGCAAGGAGGGTTAATTGAGTCCATGACAAGCAAGGATTATAATAGCTTTGCCCAATGGACATTAAGTTGCCAGATGATCTCTTTCTATGGCTTTCATCAGAGAAGAATCTATTATATACAAAGAGAAAACTAATAAGATGGACAATGGGCTAAAATTAGGATGTGTACAATGAAAATGGTAAGGTGAAATATTCATCTGTTACCATTAGATTGGCTGAGGTATTGAGAAAACTGACACATTTGTGTAGCAACAGTGACAACAAACTAAAACACATGAAAGCTAACATAAAGGAAGCTTCATTTGCATTCAGCTTTGAAAATATGGAAATCTTCATCAATCTTCAGAAAAGATTTTTTTTTGGTGTAAATGTCAAGTTTTGATTTGTTATGGAAGAGAAGGGCAGTAGATGCTTAAATGGCATGGGGTTGGGAGGAAAGAAGGGGGAGGACAACTTTGAACTTGTACAACTGTGTCAAGAGAATACTGAATTGTCTGCTTACAGTGAGCAATTTATCATTCTTTAAAACACAAAGATGTAAAAGGTAAGTATCAAAGTGCTGTAGAAAAGATGAGTGAAGCTGAAGAGCTTGGTAAAACAGAGGAAGGCTTAAAATTATCCTGGGATGGATTCCCTACGGAAAGAATAAAAAGTTAAAGGAGACTAAAAGCAATTTTCCAGACAAAAATGGAGGCTGGGGGGAAACTACTCAAGAGAGATTTACCTAAAAAATGGCAACACTAATTAAATAATACGTTTCTAGACATCTCATTGTCCACAGAGTAACAAGAGGAGTTAGAGCTTAATGTCACTGACATTTTCTGGAAGCAGGTTTAATTTTTTAAGAAGCCATGAGAAAAATTATATATTCCAATTACCTTTTAGGTTACATCCAACAGTTAAAGTATATTGAAACGGGATGGATTGAAACACTGCACCAGTTATGTAGTGGAGCATTGTGTGGGGAGCACTGCTCCCATGAGACAGAAGAAAGAACTCTCCCTCTCCTTTTTTGGAAGAGGAGGATGTGCAACTCAGTGCTCCTTCTTTCTTTTACCCCTGATTACATCATTGTTTTGACTCTAGGGCTGCAATCCTGCAAGCTCTTAGTCTCACTGGTTTCAATGGCACTGCAGAGTGTATGGTTGCAGGATTCTATAGTTGTTGAATAATCAAACAGCTACTTCCTGTTTAGAGATCAGCTTTTTAAAAGTGGTTTGTTTATTTTTCCAGTTACAAAGTAAGGAGTGAAATACATCTGATACCAGCTTTATAAAGTCATTTGGTACTATATTGAAAATAGAAATGAATATAATTTTATTTTGTACCCAAATCCTGCCGTTAGAGAAATTATCCTGGAAAGACATGATAAATAAGCATTACAAAAATCTCCTCCTGTGTGACATGGAATTTTTTTTAAAAAGGTACAGAACATGTGTAGTCTCTAGAGGCCCATTTATAAAAGCCAAAGCATGAGGAAAACTATTTCTACAGAAAGAACTCCAATCATTTTGAGGCTACATGTCAAATGCAGGACAAACCTTGGTGAATGGGTAGAAGTTAAATTGCAAATGTTTCATCACCTGATTCAAGGTCCATTAAAGTCACTGGGAATACTACTATGGGCTTTGAATCAGGCCCTAAATATTTAGTAAATGACTCATGGGAAGGTGATATTAAGATATGTTGTTTAAATAATATTTAAACCTATGTACGTAGATTTGTGTTTTGTAATAGTGTTATAGGAGTGCTTGGAATTTTTGAATAACCTATTTTGGTAGAGCTAACTATGGTACTTTTAGTACAGTAAGCAGTTATTTAACTACTCTACCCAGAATCTTTAACTGTTTGGAAAGTGAAAAATAAAATAAACCATGTTGAACTGGCAGACTGTTTAGGTACATAAGTAATGCATAGGTACAAAAAACTAGACAGTTGAACGTGTCAATGCTGATGTTTTATTGAGGTCAGGAAGTGAAAACTAGGGAGTTTAACAAAAGGGGATTCTTTCTTTTGCACATTAATTTACAGACTTCATTTGTGCTGTAAAGATATTGCTTAAGGGACTAGAAAGACCCAATTGCATTCTAAGTGGTAGATGACACAATGAACGGCTGGCCACATTTTGTGACTAAGAAGACTTTTTAGTTCTAATTTTATTTATTTGTACTGGGATAGTGCCCAAAGATACCAATCAGCATCAAGATCCCACTGTGCTAAACGTTCTACAAACACACAGGAAGTCTCAAGCACTTGTACAAACAGTTTACCATCTAATTTGAAACAAGATTCAACAACTCAGTGTAATAAACACTAGGAGAGAAGTTGAGGATAGTGATAATAAAGTGTGATGGTTACACAAGTTGGTTATGTGCACAGCTTGATGGTTCTGAGTTGTTTGTAAGGTTTTTTCTTTTTCCTGTTATAGATAGTATCAGTTATCTATGAGTACTGGTCAATCTAGTCATCATTACTCAGCTGTGTCTTATAGAGTGAGAAAAGATTGGCTTTCAATTGAACAGTGTAACTTACTTTGATGACAATGAGTGATAATACTTCCATGCTATTGAGCCAGATTATTAAAGGAGCTATACAGAACGCACCATAGAATGGTTTATATGAAAGCCTTGGAGAGAAGCTATTTTCTGTCTATCTTAATTAAGTTTATAGAGTGAAAAATCACCATGGAACCTCTAATACATGAAAATAGTAGTACATTCATATTGATTTCACCGAAAAAGATAAATAATATTTTCTCTTAATGGTCAACAGTATCTCAAAGTGATAAAAGTAATCCCATTGTCCACAAGCACAGCAAAAATGATAGCAGCACTATGGAGTGTATTTTCAAGGTATGTGAAAAAGTAATATCTGAACATGTATAACTTTGTGTTTAAAACAATAGCCAATACTTTATACTTTATGTAATACAAATACACATTCTTAATCATTAGGCAAAATAATCCTCTGAAAATGTACACAGCTAAATGAGTGACCTGATTTTCAGAGGTGTGGAGGAACTGTTACTCTCAATGACGAGTGAGCATTTCTGAAAATCACACCTTTCTTTAGGTGTCTAAATATGGACTAAGATGCCTAACTTTAAATTCTCAAAACTGACTACGTTATCCTTCATATTATACTGTATAGTATTTAGTAAACAGTTTCTATTTCAGAAAGAGGAGTGTAATGTAAGAACGTGCACAAGGAAACAAAATTTCTTTCCACTGAAGTCACTGAGATTGACTTCAAAATTTGGCTTATACAATTTCAGGTCCACTCTAGTGGTAATTCTAATTATGATACTAAGTATAAGAGTATCCAGAAACTTTATCAGGAAGTTCAGTGTGTCTGTATGTAGAGAGTGAAAAAAGATAAAGAATGATGACCTGTAAGCAATATATTCCAAAGCCTCTTTCCCTATCTAAATAGCTAAAATAAAATCCCACATGTACTGTACAAATAACTCAAAGAGGAACAGTGTATGCAAATATTTCTCAGGGGTGGGGACAAAAGGGACTGCCACCAGCAAGAGTTCAGGACCAGCAGCCCTTGCAACTGGATATGGTTAGCCAGGAAACCTGACCCACCACACCCCTAACTTGGGCTCTCTGAAAATACCCTTTGTTAAGCCCCAGGTCTCAACAGCCCACTCTTACCCCAGCAACATGGGTTAGAGAAGGAAAAGCAGAATCACCTTTCTGGGCTTGGCTCCATTCCTCAGAAGTAGGTTCTCCAACAACAGTGGGGCATTGAAAACTCCAGCTGGGGCTCACTGTGCCTCTTAAATAACCTCCAGATGTGATATCAGCAGGCCAATTTTTACAATCTGAACTCTTGGCATTCTTCTCTACATGCTCACTAGCTTTTTATCCCAACTTCCTTCCATGCCTCTCTCCACCACTCTTTCCAATGCTAGCCTCATTTCCCCTGCCTCTCTCTATCCATTCTGTTTCCTGCTATCTATCCTTCATACCCTTTCCATCTTTTCTCCTATTCCTTTGCTTGTTTTTACTTATCTCTCCTGCGGTTTCCTCTATCTCCATCCCACCCCATAATAGACTAAAGAAACAGATATGAATACATTAATTTTAAAAAGAAGAAATGGAACAGAAAAGTTGCATGCTCATTAGTACCCTGATCATTTTGTTCATCATACCCCTGGTCCTGCTCCCCTTTGTCTGTTCTTTTCTTTTTAGGTGTTCATGCTGTACAGGACAGGAATAGTGTCTTTGGGACAATGGGGTCCCAATATTGATTGAGCCATTTGAGTGCAACTCCAGGATAGATAATTAAAGTAATCAACAATAAATGAAAACCTTATTTCCCCATAGCAAATTATCAATGATTTTTTTTTTTTTTTTGGTTTAAGGCAAAACAAATAGAAGTATATCTGAGCCTCTAGCTATTATCTTTGGAAAATCATGGGAGACGGGA
>NW_020664417.1:40218947-40243864 GCF_002925995.2 Terrapene triunguis | reverse complement strand
GGACTTGATGACCTCTCGAGGTCCCGTCCAGTCCTAGAATCTATGAATCTATGATCCATGGTCAAAGATTGTTAAAATTTTTGATCCATGCGTATGATTGTCCTATTTCCCTTCCTTCTCCCTCCCCCCTTCTTTTTAGTGCTGGACACAATAAATTATAGCTAAGTCACATTAAAATAGTTCATCAGCATATGCACATGCTTCCAGTTCTAGCTGAGTAGGTTAATCTTGTAACAGATAATGCTTAAACAGCATCAGTAGCAGTTGCTGCAGAGCTACAATAAATTACAATTAAATGTGCTACAAAAATACAGTTGATAGTTTGGATACGAAAGTATAATATGAAATCCGATTTTGACTAGTGGTTTGGACTTTAGTAGAATGTAAGGATTATTTATTCATGGTGTTCCATGCATTACCCCTTCACACACTGAATTTCATTGCAGAACCTTTAATTTAAAAAGAAAACCAACTGCTTATTACTAAAAGTTTAAATTTTTGTTTGAATCCTTATCAGTGATAGTAGGAACATGGCTGAGGGAGTTTTTAAGACACTTAAACATTTCAGTTTAAATATTTCTTTATAGTATCACACTTGTGGAGGTTTAAGTTATATGTTTAATTCTACCCTCCATCATCATCATTATGCAGTGCACATCTCTGCATACCTAGCCAAGTCAGCTTTTTGTGCTTACATATTCGTGCCATATAGTCGCTGATTTTGCAAGATGTATTGTGATGTTACTACACATCAGAGGGCAGGATTGAGCACTACATCATGATAATAAAGATAACTAGTGAGACAGGGTTAGAGTGATATTTTCTTTTCTTTCTTGGTAAGCAAATTAACTTGCATCACTTAGGACAATTACAGGAGTTCAAGGGGTGAAAGGATGAGAGCATGCAAGAAACAAAGAAAATTAGATTAGAAAGTGTGGAAGCCAAAAAGAGAGATAAGCAAGACAGATAGAAAGGAAAGAGAGGGGAAGACAAAGAGAAAAGAGGCAGGAAGCTTGGGTGTGAGAAGAAAGCACACTCAGACATGTGCTAGAAGGGACTTTTAGGAGCCCCTTGAAATTCTTCAGCCAAATTGAAGGAAGGGTAGGGGGTGATGTCCATGCTTCCAAATGCTGCTGCTTCCCCTTGCACTATGTCTTTGACTAATTTTAGTTCAAGTGGGAAAATAAATAGATCTCCAATTCTCTTGTTCGTCTTCTCTGCAAGCACAGGTGCACCTGCAATTTGTAGTTTATCTAGGTTGGAGTAAGAGGCATTTTCATGGAAGCCTCTGGTTAAGATAGTGGCAGCACATAAATCAGTTGGGGCACAGAGAAAGATGAGGCTTGATCCTAGACAATACAGGTGCAGAGTGTGGGGTGGATAAGGCAAATAGTGATGAGCAGTACAGGCACAACAAAGAGCCCAATTTTGTAGTATTGAGTATGCTGGTATGCATTCCTGGAACTAGAAGGAAGACCAAAGAGGGGAATACCTTAGCTATGCGCTTAGTTGCATGCTAAATCACATCTCGCCACAGAAGCAGCCACATCTTGCCCCTTTTACCTCTACATTTAAGTCTAAGATAGCAGGCCTGCAAAAGGCATGAGACTCTGTGCAGCTAGCTATGCCTAGTATTCAGTGATTTGTGGCTATGCATAGCCTCCACTCACACTTTTATTGGAAGGCCAAAGAAGCATGCTATCTGCTTCTCATTTCATAAGAACTTACAGGAGCAAGGGTAGAGTGGGCACTACGATCACAGTGCATCATAATGCATTCAGCCCCAAGAAACTCATCTAGCAAAAGGAGGCTATTCCCACAAGAGTTGTTAAATTTGCATTAGCTCTGTTCTCGTTCCATAAGATGTGAGAGAAGTTAGCTAGAGAGCAAACACTGCATTGCCTTCTGAAAAAGTCTCTCAACAGTCCCAATAAACTGTTTCACAAAACATCTAGCATATTAGAAAAAAGTTCTAGTGATTTTTGCAGTGCCTCCCCTTCCCCTATGTCTGCTCTGATGTATATGTCAAAGGCGTTAATATTATTATAAAAATAATCTCAATATATTCCTACATTGTGAAGTTAACATGGAAATATTTGTTATAATGAACTGAATCCCCTAAATCCTGAAAGACCACTCATAGCCTCTCGTGGTTTACTATTAAATTCAGTTTGCCCTAATCTGCTATGGTGATAGACACAATATAAACAAACGTGTGAGGAAGGGAAGATGTGTCGTTAAACCAAAAGCCTGGAAGTCAAGAGATCTGGATCAACACTTTTCAAAAATGAAGACTAAAGTTAGGCTCTTATATCTGTATTTAGGAATCTAACTCTGTGGCCTGATTTTCAATGATCCTGTGCATGCACCAGATCCTATTAAAGTTAAGGGGAACTGATCAGTGCTTCCTGCTTTTAAAAACCAGGTCACTTTTCTAGGTGCCTAAATATGGATTAAGGATCCCAGCTTTAAGCCGCTATTTTTAAAATCTTGGCGCAGGTCTTTTTTTTTTAGCTCTGCAACAGACTTCCTGTGTGGTGCTGACAGCCTTGCCAATTCTAATGATTTTGTAACAAGTCTCCCATTATTTGGTATTTTACTTAAAGCAAGAGTTTCGAGAAACAAGTGGTTATGTGAGAAGCTCAGGTTTAATAAAAAAAAATAGTTGTGAATGTTTGTGGTTGGCAATACTGCACTGGGCAGATCACTTAACCTATGAATGCCTGAATTTCCTCATTCCTAAACAGGAAACAATACAATAATAGTACTCTACCTCATAGGGTGTTGGGAGACTTAATTTACTAATGTCAGTAAAGCACTTTATTAGCACAGATGGAAGACCATACAGAAGTGCACACTATTTTTATTAATACAGGGGAAGAATAAAATACACTGTATGTGGCCTTTACTCATTTTATGATATTCACAAGTGTGGATTTTCCTTTTTGTTTTTGTTTAGATGGTAGACACATAGGATAAATTGTTAATGGATTGTAATTTATTACTTGATTGCAACTTGCATATTCTTAAAAGTGTTGTTTCATTTTTGTTTGAATTGGTGAATAATTAATATGCAAAGCTTCTTGTATTTCTTTATCAGTAACCTTTTGACCGGTCTGTTAGCTAAGCAGTGTGTAAGATTGCTCATAAAGCGTGAAGGTATAATGATAGCAATCATGACTGCAGTTACTCTATGTATCAGATGGGTTTCTGGGGTGTGAAGGCTTTTAAGTAGGGCCTGTTGATTACCGGGAACTTTAATTAAAAAATAAGTCACTTGATTGTCAAGTATCAGAGGGGTAGCCGTGTTAATCTGGATCTGTAAAAAGCCACAAAGAGTCCTGTGGCACCTTATAGACTAACAGAAGTATTGGAGCATAAGCTTTCTTGGGTGACATGCATCTGACGAAGTGGGTATTCACCCACGAAAGCTTATGCTCTAATACTTCTGTTAGTCTATAAGGTGCCACAGGACTCTTTTTCGCTTTTCACTTGATTGTGTTGCTATTATTCACTGGCTAAATTGAGGAATAGTCTTTAACTGGCTACTGAGATGCTCAAATACTGCCAAACATACCGCTGTTGTATGAAAAATTTATTCCCCAAATAATACGCAACCAAATCTATTTGCAAGTCACACATTGTCATCAATAACCAGGAAATCACTACAGGGTATGCAATGACTAGACCCCTAGGCTTGAAAGCACAATGTCCGCACTGCTATTTTTAACACGCAACCTCAAGCCCCGCTAGCACGAATCTATCTACACAGGCTGGGAGGTTTGCTCCCAGCTGCATTGTGCCCATAGAGAGTGGGGCATGTTCTAGTTCAGAGGGTTTTTTTTCTGCACCACCCCTTTGGATAGCCCATGTGCACTCTCCTTGGCCCTATTTGAGTCCCCCCTTTCTCCTGTTCCCAATTCTGATCCCATGATGCAGGGGCAGGGGAATCCCCACATAACCAGGAGAAGGCTCATGCGCCCTGTTCGAATCCCCACTGCCTAGAGCAGCAACTTGTGCGTATGCGTGGTGACTCTGCCCCTTCCGAGTGCACTTGTGTTGGAGGTGAGGCCTTTTCTGTGGGGCCAGGACACCTGCATGCATCTGCTACTACCATGCTGATTCCTAGGGCAGCCACGGGAATGAGAGGGAGTGGTGAGTATTCTCCAGCTGAGGAGATCTGCCAGCTTTGTGACTCCTTTATGCCCACAGAGCAGGTATTCAGTGGTAGTGCAAGAGCCCATTAATTGGAGCCTTAAAGTCCTGTGTAGAAATATGCATCAGAAAACCAAAGCTTTTCAGCCACAAATAGTTGACAATAAGCAAAGGGACACTGTCACCACAGAAATTTAAAATGGAATGGAAGGTGGAGAATACAATGTTTTTAAAAATAGTATTTAAAATAAATTAGACAAAGCCACACTGTTGCTTGTTCAAGATTAATTTGCATTGACTTAAAAATAAAGAAACTGGAGTGTTAGCCACCAATGCATATGCAGAGTATAGCATCTCTACATAACATTGCAGAATCAAGTGGATATTGTTCTAAAAAGCCAGGACAACTGGTATAGAGTGTCAAGACCATCTCTCTGGTGTATGCAGTCATTTGGAATATAGAAGGCGCTATCAATCAGTGAATTGAAGGATTATTGATGTGTTAAGGGATCTAGCCTATTTTGTTTGTCTAAAAAGCCATTTAGATGATGAGTACAGGTCAGGATGTTTGAAATTTAGATGCTACTTTCCCTTTCTGCATGCCTACCAGCAACAAGCAAACTACCAGTTCCCTTCTCCTCTATGTTGAAATCCTTCCTGAAAACTCATTTTCCAAGCAGTGTCCACAGTAAAGTCATAGAACATACAGAGCTGTTTAAATAACTGATTTTTGGCTTGTTGGCAATTCTGAACAAAAAAATTGTTTTGGGGTGACCCAAAATGAATTTTTTCAAAATTTTTGGCAATTAAAAAAAAAATCATTGTGGTGTTGAACATTTAATTCAACCCAAAACTCAACATTGCCTTTCAATTTTGAGCTTTTAACATTTTCATATTCTTTTAATAAAACAAAAGACATTTCAAAACAAAAAGTAGCATTGATTTAGAAAATCAAAATCTGGTATTTCAAACAAATGTTGAAATGAAATGTTTGACTTTTTTGGAACTAAACTGAAAAATGCATGATTGTATTGCTTAACCTGCCCCTCATCCCTCTCTTCTGTTTGTCAACACCACTCCTTATACCCTATCTAAAATGCACATTGTCTTTCTGTGTATTCTGCGAATCACCTAGCACACACTGGGATGCTAGTATATAATTAATGAAAATTAGCATATCTAAACCATGGTGTCCTAGTTTTATCATATGCATGAAAAAATATTGCATCATAGAAGTAGCTTCCAAGTATTGAGGCCAACAAATTTTGAACACACCAGGGGAATACCTTTAAAAGAAGTCCTGCTTACAAAAAGCACATTTCTTAAATGACTCCTGTTGATGGATTTGACTCCTACAATATAGTACATGAAGACCTTTTGTAACCTAGTGCCAGTGCTGCTCCACCAGTGATAGAGCCATGGTGGGTACATAGGAATATATACAACTATGTCATTTGACCCTGCGCAGGGCGAATCTTCAAGACTCGGGGTACATCTACACAAAAATTGAAGGTCTGATAGTGCAGGGAGGCATAGTCATGCTAATTTTAATCTAGGTACCACAGGTAACAACAGTAGCAAATGTGGTGGCAGAGACTTCAGTGTGAGGAAAACCTCAAGTACATAGCCAGGTTCCCCAGCCGGCTTGTACCAAGGCATTATCCTGCACTGATGTCTGTGCCTCCACATCTTCGCTATTACTCTTACCTGCTCTAGCTAAATTAAAGCTAGCATGGGTATGCCTACCAGACCTTCATTTGCTGAGTAGACATACCCACTGCGGTTAAAATAGCCATGAGCAATGTTTACACTAGCACTTCCACCATAGCTTCTACCAGTGGAGCTGCAACAGTTGCAGATTTCCTAAAAAAAATTGATATAGACACATTTTAACAGTCCATCAGAGATTTCAACATTAGAGTATCAAAGTAAAAATCTTATTGCTAATCCGCAATCCCAACCATGGGAATTATTAGATTTTAACTGATAATTCCATCTCCACCTTCTGTATCCAATAATGTAATTCATCTACATTCTCTTGACCTCTCAGAGCACTTGTCCTGGCTGGCATTCTTATTAGGGATGACTAAATATCATCGCTGTTTCATGCCCATTTATGGAACTAATCAGGCAGCAGGCGTAGTGCAGTTGTAAATAAGGAAAAGCTAGTAGCCGTAAAGCTGCAGTACGACTCCTCCAGGACAACATTGCCTTTGGCAAACAGGCCTAATATTTAAGAAATTTGGAAAGCTGTAGTTTGAAGCAAAAGAGTTGTGTTTCCAGTGCCAGTGTTATTTTTAAAAATAGTGTTTCCTTTATAGCACCTCAATTTTTTTCTTTAACATGTCTTTGTATTCTTACAGTAATATTTAACTTAATGCTTTATGGAACTGGGTAGGAAATGATGTGCCAGTCCTGCAAAGATTAAAGCACATGGCTAATTTAACACAAGTGAATAGTCCCATTAAATCAATTAGATTATTCACATGCATAAAGTACTCACATGCTTAAATCTTTGTAGTATTTGGGTCTTCCCGTGTAAATAGGAAATAACAGATAGTCACTGAGAGATTTGGATTATCACTTCACAAGAGAGTTTTTAATGGATAGCTATCAACTCTACATGTGCAGTAGTAATTCTGTACTGTGTATAAGGAATTATGGGAAAAAAGCCTGGATGCTACAAATAATTGCATAAATATTAAATTAAAAGATATTAAAAACCTCGTGCATTGTAAGTACTGTTAAAACATTGATGGATAAAACATAGTACTTCTGCAGTGCACATTTTATTAGGAAGCATAATTAATATTATTTTCCAAATGGTCACAGTAATCCATATTTGCCATATACAAGAGCCTAGCAAATTTTATCTAGAGGCGGAAAAAGCACCATATAAAATATTTTAAAATATATAAAAAGATGTACATTGTTCTCAGTTCCCCTCTATATTGAGAATTTAATATCAGGTTTTAGACTGGTGGGGATTAGAATTATTTTTTGAAAATCAATGTTTAAAACGGAAAGACACTTAACGGCAGAGTTGTCAAAGTGAGACAATAATACAATATAATACTTATCTCTGATTATGATTACCTGTACTATTCCCAGAAGGAAGTCTGTGTATATATACTACAGTGTAATCAAGATAAAAAATTTATGCATGCAAATAACAGCTAATCTTATGGGTTTTTTAAAGTATTAATGCCTTAATTTTAATAACCTGTTTTATGCTTTACAATAGCTACCAAGACTTTATGTGCAGCTTTACTTATGCTTATAGTAACATTAATAAAATAAAATACCAGCATATTTGTTAGTATTAGGGTAGCATATCAGAACATATGTGGAGTGGCCAGTAAGACACAGGTAAAGAGATGCTTTTACAATTGGTGGCTGGATGTTCTTGTTGCCTTCTCTTTCCTCCTGTTCCGATTGGTATGGCATGCAAGGATTATTTGGACAAAGGCTCGACTCTGTTATGCCTGTCAGCCTGGAGTGTAAGTTTGAGGAATGCACAGGCCTTTAAAATTCCCTGCAGAAACA
Source organism: Terrapene triunguis (assembly GCF_002925995.2). Taxonomy (NCBI): domain Eukaryota; kingdom Metazoa; phylum Chordata; order Testudines; family Emydidae; genus Terrapene; species Terrapene triunguis. Next base: position 40,236,163 of record NW_020664417.1, on the reverse strand, counting down.
GTGGCTTTTACTCAACTTCTCCAGCTGTGTGGTAGCCTCAAATTATGAGTTGCACTCCACAAGAACAAAGAAAAACTAGTCCACATAGCTTTGTCTCTTTGACAAAGGGTAAGCATTGTGCCTATAGAAAAAACTGAGAGCACAAAGAAAACTGGGCATACCTGAGTGTGAAAGGGATGTTAGTAAATCTGGTTTACTGATGTAAATAGTTGGAATACAGTACAAATACAGCAATAACATGTTTTTAATTAGGCTGACTTACTCTCTGGTCTCCTATATTTCATCTGATATATATTTAATAGGATACTTTGGTTGAAAAGAAATGGAATCAGGCACTAATCATTTTAAATAGGGATGTGATGACAGGATGGTGTTTTGGATTTCATTAAAACATTCCCTGTTAATTTAAAGCATCGTTTCATGGGAAATGTAGTTAACAACATGCATTCCTAATTAAATGGAAGCTAATGTTATCCAAACAATTCTTGTTTAAAAGTAGTTCCTACTCTCCTATGATAATCAGGTGAATAAAATAAACATGCAAGAGTTCTGAACCTGCATTCTGCCAGACTCAACGCAAACCAGACCCACAGGGGCACTGAGTTCTAATTTGATCTATGCTATGCACTGAAGGAGGGAATGGTCCTGGGGAACAAATACATGTGCTCTCAAAATCCTATATAGTTTCTTACACTGCTGTCATAACCATAGTATCTAAATGTCTTCCAGTAGCATATGGCACATCGTTATTACATCTTTTACACATACTTCAGTCTCTCTCTCATCCAATCCCCCCATGGGGAAAATTTTGCGTGCAGTATAGTGTTTTGTTTTGGTAGTTTTTTGGCTGATTTTCTTTAATATGTACATGTCATTATATGTTTATAGAAGAGAAGGCAAGGTTGAAGAATTGCATCATGTACATACCGGTAGAAAGAAAGGAAGGTGCTGAGGAAGAGTAATTTCTAAGGCCTTGTCTATACTACCACCGTAAGTCAACCTAAGTTACGCTACTGCAATTACGTGAATAACGTAACTGAAGTCGATGTGGCTTAGGTTGACTTACCATGGTGTCTACATGGTATTGTTGGGTGATGCTCTCCCACTGACTTACCTTATTCTTCTTGGGGAGCTAAATCAACACCGCTACATCAATAGCAGCAGTGCCAATATACCGATAAGTGTAGACATGGCCTAAATGTGGAAAAATATTCTTGTAGCAGAAAAAAACCTTAGCTAGGGAGGAGGGACAGACTGTAGCTTGAGGAGGGCAGACAACCTCTAGAAGCAGACTTTACCTACTGGATATTTAAACCTGTTCTTTTATTAAATACAACCTTGGATACACTGCTTGTTTTACATTTTGGTCAGTTTATGTTTACTTTAGTTACTTGTCTAATGCAAGGGTACTTTCATATCACTGAGAAGCCCAGAATGTCAAACATCTGCATGGCAAATATTTTGTTTTAGTGCTGTTGATCTTATGCCCAATTTACATTCAATTACTAACACACTTCATCTGTGGCCAGTCAACTAATAAATACTAATTCAGATAAAAATAACTTATTTTAGAGAGACTCAAAGTCACATTATATCTCGGAGCCCAAACAAGTGTAAAGCAGATGCTAAAGCTGCTTATCTCAATCCCAATGATTTAATATATTTTCTTATATTTATTGGGAAAAATATAGACAGCAAAGAGAGCATTTAACCAGCTAGTTTTAACACTTTCACAGGAGCAAGTATTTCAAACAAACTATAATTAATACCTGGGAGGAATTAAAAGTGGATTTGAGGGAAAATATATTAAAGACAAAGAACATTAATCTCTCAAAATAATTAAAAATAGGCTTTTTGTTTGCTAATGCTGTAAGTTCTGGGTTCAGAGAACATTGTTTCTTTGAATTAAGGAAAGAGAGAAACCAGTTATATAGCACAAAGAAAAATGCTGGCTAAACATTTGTGGATTCTGTAGCTTTTCAAAAATCCAGTAGCATTTTATAACTTAGCTTGTCTGTAAGCTTAGCTTGTCTGCAAGCTGCAGGCTGCCTGGAGCCTCTGCTTCCCAACCTATCAGCCTGGCCCCAAGACATGCCTGTCCACTGGCCCGAAGCACATGCAGCTCTGCTGCCAAGCCCCCATGCCGCTGATAAGCACCAATGCTTGGGCAAGGATGCTGTGACTGGTGAAAGTGGCCAGAAGTGTCAGTTGCTAGGGGAAATCATGAAGCAGAAGATTTGACATGGCTCTTCCATCTCACATGTGAGGAGCGCAAGATGCAAAGTTTAAAGGAAGTAGGTGGGACTCCGCCCTCATAGGGTTGGTGAGAGGGCTGGCTCAGGATACAGTGCCCAAGAGGACCCCAATCTCCTCTATAAACAAAGCAAATATTGTCCAATCCCTGGATTATAGGGCATGACTGGCCCCAATTGCCCCTATGCTGAACTGCAGTGGTACCACCTGTGACGTTGTGCAGTCTATATGGTTTTATAAAAACATGATAATAAGTGAATATAATGTAACTGGGATAGTTTTATAAAAATTTGATAATAAGTGAATATAACGTAACTGGGATATGCTTCGTGCAAAAGGTCTCTTGTAAGGTATCATTATAAAGCTCAATCTACTGAGTGTGATCATCCTATTTGTAGAAATATACCACTCTTGTATCTAAAACTAGAAATATAAAACATAACTCTGAGGGCCTATTGTAATTATGTAAAGTGTGGGCCATTAATGATGGTTTGGAATCTTGATGACTCCCATTAACAGGACCATTATCCGCAGATGACTGTGTTTACCTGTGAGTCTTCCTGTATATGTGTGTGCTGGCAAGTGAGTAATGAAGTCTTGCAGTGACATGTGATCATGTCACCTGAACTGGAATCCATCTTTAACCTGGTGCTTTTCCAGTGAGGGGGGGTGAAAACCCAGAGGGACAAAGGGTTCCCGCCTTATGCAAAAGATATATAAAGGGGTGGAAGAGAACAGAGGAGGAGAGGAGCCATCATGAAGAATCCCCTAGCTATCACCTGAGCCGCAACAAGAGCTGTACCAGGGGAAATAATTGTGCCCAGGCCTGGAAGGTGTCCAGTCCGAGAAAAAGCTTACTGAAGCATCTCTGAGGGTGAGATTATCTGTATTCAGTTTGATTAGACATAGATTTGTGCATTTTATTTTATTTTGCTTGTGACTTACTTTGTTCTGTCTGTTACTACTTGGAACCACTTAAATCCTACTGTCTGTAGTTAATAAAATCACTTTTTATTTAGTAATTTACTCAGAGTATGTATTAATACCTGGGGGAGCAAACAACTGTGCATATCTCTCTATCAGTGTTATAGAGGGCGAACAATTTATGAGTTTGCCCTGCATAAGCTTTATGCAGGGTAAAACAGATTTATTTGGGTTTAGACCCCATTGGGAGTTGAGCATCTGAGTGCTAAAGACAAGAACACTACTGTAAGCTGTTTTCAGGTAAACTTGCAGCTTTGGGGCAAGTGATTCAGACCCTGGGTCTGTGTTGGAGCAGACTGGAGTGTCTAATTCAGCAAGACAGGGTGCTGGAGTCCTGAGCTGGCAGGGAAAACAGAAGCAGGGGTAGTCTTGGCACATCAGATGGCAGCTCCCAAGGGGGTTTCTGTGATCCAACCTGTCACACCACCCATATCCCAAGGGTGGATTGAGGGCTGCCATCTTGTACTTCAAAGTTTCAGTTTTTCTAGGAAAAGGACAATGAGATGTCTCTCCTTGCAACTGTGAAAGGGACTGGCTGACTATGGACTTTTAAGTTTTATCCTCCGGAAAATCAAGAGCTTCCAGAGGCCTAAAGCGGCTCCTAGACTTCTGCTAATGTTGCCCCCAACCCAACTAAAATCAGAAATGGCATCCCATTCTTAACAAGTGCAGATTCCTTGGTTTCAGCAATTGCAGTCTGTCAAAAATAGGTGATCATCTACTCTGCCCCCGATGAAATGTAGACAAAATGCTAATTCTAATATCATGAGCTCATGTCAATGGCCAATATAGAGAATGAGAACACCATTCTAATCTTGAAACATAGTTTTGTAACAATGGAGGTCAATTGACAACACCAAAACAAAAGGTTGTGGCATTATCCTTGAGTCCTTATGCCTTTCCAAAGGTGTATGTATTGAATAAAAACAGCTGACATGTTGTTCACACTGTTCTAAGTGTCCCATCTGTTAATCATAAGACTGTATCAGCTAACTATGTTATCTTGTGAGCAAAACAATCTGTGCACTGTGACTGCAGAGTCAGCAACAAAGCAGTTCCTCCCATGTAACATTCACTGATGAAGATGGATTACCAAAATGCTAGTGGTCATGTTTCATCTCAGTTACAGAGTTCTACAGGTTGAGCACCTTGTCAGTTTGGGGAAAACAGTGAGAAGCCCTACCCCTCCAACTTGTTCCCACCATCTCCACAGTCAATCATCTGAGTAGTGCTGTGCCGAAAACACAGCCTGCCTGCCCTCTGACAATAGTTCCACTTTCTGAAGCAACCAGAACCTCCTCCCCTTCACCTGTCACCAAAACTGCTCCACTTCCTTCCCATCAGCCCCAGTCCCGAATTTCTTCTTCAACTGCCCACATTTTTTTTCTCTCTCGCTCCATATGCCCAGCCACCACCCAGGGAAACATGCCTCTTTCCTGATTGCTGCTCCTTCCCTCCACCCTCATTCTCCTTAAAGTTCCCCTCTAACTTAATGCTCTTTGAGGGGAATAGGGGAGAAGATAATTGGTGAAATAAAGGTGCTGAGAACTGCTGGGCTAGGGCATTCTGAAAAATAAATAAAGGCAGAGTAGAGGTGGCCAGGCTATTGAACTGACTAATTTCAAGTGTGATCCGAGAACAGATGATATTGGGGGAGAGGGTAGGGGAGAGAGCCAACAAGTGAATAGTTTGAAGTGGGGAGGGGGCCTCTTCATTAATAAAGGAGGATTCAGAATTAATACATTTGGGGGGCAGAACTGGTTAATTGAGGGAAGGAAGGGCTCAGTCTTGGTCAATTGACTGGGGGGAAAAGGGGCAGAACTTGACAACTGATGGGAGATGAAATGGGCAGGAAAGGTAGAAAATGGAATAAAGTAACAAGGCAATGGGGTTTTTGGTGTGTGTGGGAGCCAAAGAATGGTTTGTGTGAAGCAAAAACTGAGGAAGAAAGTATACTTGGTTTTTTTATGTATAAAATGTTTGTTCTGAAATGTTTTTAAATATTCTTAAATGTGGGAAACAATACTTGACATTTCAAAATCAAGGGGGAAGATGTCAAACAACACATCTTAGGTTTGTTTCATTTCTTCACGGTTCCCCAACTTCTGTTTGTCTAGCTACAGGCCTCATGTTGAGTAACCTCTGTTAAGTCAATGGGTTTATTTTGCATACAATGTCCAATTGTGCATACCTTTATTCACACTGAAATAAATTAGACTACTTATGTGAATAAAAGGTACCAATACAAGAGAGTTTGTGGGATTGGGTCTTTACATCTGTGTAAAGGAGATGAAAATCTAGAGCATTAGTTATAACAGCAAATGGCACAATTTTATAAATTGAGTAAGATGTTATGAAACGACTGGGGCAAATTCTGCCTTTCTTTATAGCCTCACAATTCCTTTTCCATTTAATAATTATTTATATTGATAAATAAGTAAAAGCCCTATATACAAAGTTGTGATTCCAACAGGGATAAAAAGAAAAGTTGAAACATTTTCTAGCAAGCTCTTTGAGACAGCAGGCATTAATTTTATTGGAAACTCTCCAATGTGTGTAAATAAGGCAGAAGATAACCAAACTCCATGTTTTAATTAATTCACAGTTGGCAGAATGAATTAGAAAAGCAGCAATTAGCACTTAAGTACATATAGGACATAGGTTAACTAAGGAAAAAAGAAGCATAAAGTTGTACTGCACAGTATAACAATATTAGAAGCCTACAGAACTAGTAAAAAATTCTCTGACCAGTTAAGGGTAACAATGAAAAAAAACCCTCCTTAAGTGCTCAATATTTTACACTGGCAAAAATATTTCAGACATAGGAGCCTTAGGGTAGGCTCCTAAGTCCATATTTTGGCACCTACATGTAGGACCTTAGCCCCTAAGGGCTCAAGTGCCATTAACTTCATTGATTTCAATGGGACTTGTGCTTCTATGTCATGCAGGCACTTTTTGAAAATCCTATCCTTCTGTATCCAAGTATGGTTTCAGGAATCTAACCTTAGGTTTTTATTTATGAAAATTTTGGCCATTGTTCTTTAGGGTGCCAACCCTGCATGGTGCTGCTGAGTATCTCCTGTGAAGTGTTAAGTGTCTTCAACTACCCTTTGTATCAGTGGGAAGTGAGAGCGTTCAGTAGGAGGCCATCAGCACATAGCAGGATCAGCTCCGAGAAAGGGACAAGCTGGACGATGGCTACTGATTAAAAGGATTAGAGATAAGGACAATTTAAGATCTTCAATATCTTCGTGTTTAGATAAAGAAAACTTATTTCACTTCTCAGCCTCACAGAATATTTTGTATGAGATTCCATAAATGTCTGAGTAGAATTTGTACACGTCTATGTAATAATAGAACTGGATAGCAATGTGAACTGGAATATAGTGGTATTAAGGTAATAGCAAACATAGTTCTCTCCAAACAAAAATATTCTTTAACACTGTCTATGGGCCTGATGCTATGGTGTGCCAAGTATCAGCTGAGAAGTACTGAATGGCCTTGAATCCCATTGGCTTCAGTGCCACAGTTTAAGTGGCTTTCCCTAAGTAGTGGCCATAGTTATCCATCCACAATATCTTCTATTTCATGGCTTTTTGGTAGGTGGGCATTCCCTGCAATGATTTTTTTGAGATTACATATGATCTTCTGGGACAAACCATTCTGGTAATTTTGATCCCAGTATAGCGAAGGTGTAGGACACCACAGGATAGAAGGATGCTTCTTGTGTTCCCAATATCCAGTTCTAGTCTATAAGTCAGCTCCAGGATGTGTATAGCTCCAGAGACTCCTTTTGAGAAACCAAGGAAAGTGTAAATAGGGGGATTAGTCCATTGTATCAGATACCTTGTCAACTGGGACATTAAAACCTTCCAGGACAAAAAGTCTTGGGAACTTAAAAACCAAGTCAGATTTGCATGAACAAATGTAAGACTTGCATGGAAACAGGTGTGATATTGTATCTCAGTGCAAAAATTTAGAGGACTGTTTGAAACTTTAGACTTGTCAGTGTTTGAAAACCTGGGCCATAGATACCAAAGGTTACTTCTTGTCCACAGTCCTTTGCATTTGCAATAACTCAAGAAGATTTCTAAAATTCAGAAACATATCACTGATAAGGTATGTGAGTGTTCAGAGAATGGAAACACTGATACACTTGCAACTACAGTGCCTTAGATATACAACCCTATCATAAACACTAGAGATGGGAGGATCCCAGAGCTCGGGCTGCAGCCTGAGCCCGAATGTCTACAATGCAATTAAACAATCCCTTAGCCCAGTCAGTTGGCATGGGCCAACCCCAGGTTTTTAATTGCAGTGTAGACATACCCTAAGAGATTAGGGTTAATAGAGATCTGGTTAATAATTAGGTGCTTTTCTCCCCATCCAAACAAAGATATAGATTGTTCTGTACTACTCCAGCCCAAGTTGGGTGCTGGGGGAAATACACCAATTAAACATCCACTTCACCAATTATCAGTTGCAAAGAGGACAGAGGCACAACAGACCATTGAGGAAATATATCAACAAGGCATAATTGATCCTTCAAAACTGTCCATTGGCCTCATCCATAGACATAGTTCTGGTTAAGAAGAGGATGGCAGAATCCGATTGATTCTGTGTGGACTATAGAGAATGTAAAGTGTTAAAGCATTCTTATCCATGTCCACATATAGGTGATACCCTGGATGCTCGGTCTGGTTTTCCACACTGGAAAAAGAGGGTTTTGGCAAGTGGAATTGGATCCAAAAGACAGGACACTAGTGCTTTCACAGCAGGACAAGGCCTGTGGCAATTTAAAGCGGTGACTTTTTGGCATGTGCAATGTATCAACCACATTTGAGAGACTAATGGAAAGGGAATTACAAGGGATGCCTCTCTTAGCCCGTCTGTTACAACAATATGATATCTTGGAACATACTAAAATATCCAAGCGAGCACTAAAACATTAGCAAATGGTCTCTGATAAGCTGAAGGCTGCCAATTTGAAACCGGACCCAAAGAAATGTGAGTTGTTTTTAAAAGAGGCATTTTACTTTTGGCTACACAATTAATGTGGAGGGAATATCTACTGGAGACTGCAGGACTGGCCAACTCTGCAGATGCTCTCAGATGTGTGGCGTGTTATAGGGCTTTACTCCTACAAGGTCTATTAGTCAGTTTGCCAACATTGGAAAACCACTGCATAGATTAGGTGAGACAGGGAAACCATGTCAGTAGTCAGCAGAGTGTGATGTAGCATTTTCAGAGTAGAAAAAGGCTTGTGACTGCTCCTGTCTTGTTCTAGCCGTGTTTCAAAACCCCTTTCACACTGGACACATATGCTTATGGTTTGGGAGCAGTTTTGACATAAAAACCCTAAGGATTTGAGAGAGGGGTAGCTTATTACCACAAATGGCTACATTCTCCTGAGACAAATTATTGCACCACCTAAAAGTAACTCCTTGCAGTGGTTAAATCTATAGATAGAACATTCTTATTACTATTTGTATGGAGGAATTTGTGGTCAGGACAGATCATGACTGAAATGACTCTTCAAATTCAGGAATCCTGAGGGGAACTTGCTAAGTGGTTGGAAAAACTGCAATGATACGATTTACACACAGGCCTGGCCATAAGCATGGTAATCCTGACAACCTTTCTGGGGCTAGTTGCAAACACTGCCTTAAGTAGGAGAGCAAGGAATTAATTGCTCGAGGGAATGGGTGTGCCTCTCTTCCTTTAATTCACAGGAATGTCCATGTTCCTAGTTCAACCTCTGGAACAATGGGGGTAGATTTGCAGGAATGGATTCCAGATCAATTAAAAAGAGAGTGTTCCCAAAGAGAAGATCCTGATATCAGGACAGGGTGGAACTGGAAAAAAATCAACTGGCAAATCCAGACACCTTGGAATGCCGTGTCCCCTCACAGTTCCACAGTGAAAGCTTTCTGGTCACAGTGGGAAAGTTTGGAGTTTAAAGATGAAATAGTATATAAAAAATGGTAGACACTAGCTGGTTGCATCTGCAACATTAGAAAAGATTCTGAGCGTTTGTTGTGGACTTAAAACAGCTACATAATTTGGGGTTGCAAAACACTTAGTCAAGCTAAGAGAGAATTTCTATGGAGGAAAATGTAGGCAGGATGTGGAAAACTGGTACAGGAAATTTAGTGTTTTGTTTTTTGTTTTGTTTTTTGTTTGGCAAAGAAGGGTCTCCCTAAAACAGGAAGAGTCCGTTTGTAGCAGTATCTTGCAGGAGCACCAATGGAGTGCATTACCATTTATGTTCTTGGGCTCTTGCCTGAGACAGAGTAATCAATATTTCCTGATAGCTATGGATTACTTTGCAAAAAATGCATGAGGTTTATCCCATAAGAAATCAAGAGGCTGTAACAGTGGGAGAGATCTTAGTGAATGAATTCTTTACCAGAATTGGGGTCCTGGGTGAGTTACACACTAAGCAAGGGAGAAACTTTGAATCCAAGTGTTTCAACCACTTTGTGAGACTCTAGGAATTCAAAAAATTTACACCACTCCATCACACCCATAATCTTATTGGATGATGGGAAAGTTCAATAGTACTTTGGAAGTTCAGCTGGCTACCTTTGTAGAATAATCACAAAGGGATTGAGACCAGCATGCCCCATTCCTTTTTGATGGCTTCTAGGTACCCCAGCACTTCAAATGTTTGGGCATGAGCTAAGGACCCCAGCAAACCTATTATAAGGAGTTTCTGAAGTGGAACAGAAGGATTTGAACCAGTGGTGGAGCCAAGTTTTGCAATCAGAGTGGGCGATGGGTCATAGGAGGTGGGACACAGAGCGAGTATGTCCCACAGTCATGCACCAGGGGTGGCTCTTGTTCCCTGGCTCCCCATTCCAGGTGTTGTAATCTGACTCATGGGATCTCAGAGCCATTCAGGTTTGGTTCAGTGTCCTCTCCATCATGACGGAGGGGCTGCTGGGCCAAATTTAAGTGAGTGGTATTATGACCCAGTGCTTGGAATCACAGCACCACATTACCCCACTCTTCATTTTGTAATTCCTGGCGCAAGGAACCCATCCACACAGGACAGTTGCCACTGCTGCCACATGACTGCAGGGTGAGCTTGCTTGCCAGTCTAGTGTGAAAAATTTGTGTTGTACACCTCTTTTTCTCAATTGCATAATAGGGTTGAAAAGGCACCACACATACAAATAAAGGCCTATGGGGAAGGTCTTCCCCTTTGTTCCCCAATTAGTTCTACCACTGATTTGAATCACATGGACTACAGTCTCAAACTGAAGAAGTTCTCAACTTTGCTAAGCAAAATTTAAGGATGGTCTCTGACAAAATGAAAACAGCATACCAAAAAGTGATATGGGGAAACTTTTAAAAGAGGAGATCTGGTCTGGTTCCAAAATCCTGGAAGAAAGAAGGTAGGAGCCCTAAATTGGATAAATTTTGGGAGAAACCCTATACAGATCTGACAAAATGGTTGTAGTGACTTGGTGATGAGTAGACCAGAGTCAAGACAAAGCCTTTATTATGAACAGGAACTATGTACCAAAATAGGATAACAAGACTTTGTGCTGCTCTGTGTAGCTGCAGCCTGCACCTGCCCTGTCCTGAGCTTCTTGTTTCTTCCCCAGCAGGAAATGTCTTACAAGAAACCAAAGATAGTATCTAGATTTTATGGGAAGTGTGGCATCTCTACCCTTACTGGAGGAGTTACTCTGCAGTACATCTTCCTTTTTTAGAATCCTTTTTTAGAAGTTACGGACTTAACTAAGACACTATTAAACTATCAAACTTTCAGTGTTTAAGCAAACTAAACACAACCCTAACATGTCTCAGTCTGTCACTGAGGCTGTTTCAGCAATCTTCCTGATCTGCTGTATTGCAAACACTCTTTAGTGAAATCCTTGTCTATAACAGACAGTTCAGTCTCATGGTCAATAACAGGGTCAATCTGTGAGCTGTTTTAAACTTGTGTCTGCTCTCACTGCACTTGTCTTGGCCAAATTGTCAGCTCTCTTGAGCACATGCTTACAATTCCTAAGATTTTGCCCTCATCTGTGATTGCTGAGTATGAGAAAGGTGAGTTCTTTAATCACTTTAGCTTGTTTTTTTAACTGTGCAGGAGGACTTGCTTCTTTATTGTAATATTTTACCTGATTGTACTTTCCTAGTCTTTTCTCACTATCACAGACTCCTTAGTCATGCTTTGTTTTTGTCCCATAGTCTGTTTTAGTGGAGTTCAGCAGTTTCCAGGTTACAGCATTGCAGCCCTATTATTAAGTGGTGCTAAATATTAATCTTCTCTTGCATCCTTTGCTTTTCATAGATTTCAAGGCTAGAAGGGACCATTGTGGATATCAAATCTGACCTGTATAACACAGGCCAGAGAAAATACTCTAAGGATTTTTTTAGGATATCTTTTAGAAATATATTCAATCTGGATTTAAAAATTGCCTTGACAGAGAAATCACCCCGACCCGTAGTAAACTGTTCCAATGGTTAATCACTTTCACCATTAAAAATGTATGCCTTATTTCCAGTCCGAATTTGTCTAGCTTCAACTTCCAGCCATTGGCTAGTGTTATACAATTATTTGTTCCCCATGTAGGTACAGTAGAACTTCAAAGATACGAACACCAGAGTTATGGACTTACTGGTCAACCGGACACCCTATAAAACGGGAAGTGTTCAATCAGGCAGCAGCAGAGTCAAAAAAACAAAAGCAAACCAAACCCAGGAAATATTCTATTGCCTCAGGCTTTAGCCCTGGGGCTCATGGTTTAAGCCTGGGTGGGGGGGGGGAGGTTGGGGCTGCAGCTGCAGGGTGGGGGAGTCAGAGCTCCGGGGGGAGGGGGGCCGGATGCTTCTGACCCTCCGGAGCACTGGGGTTCCGGCCTTTAGACTGGGGGAAGTGCTGGGGCTTGGGGCTTCAGCCCCATGGCTCCATTCCTGGTACTCCCAAGTATGGCATTTCCATTGTTTGAAATTGACATTTGGTGTTATTCATTTTTAAGTTATTAGCTCTTGCAATCTCCAGTACTCTTCTCAGTCCTGATGTTCAATGGCAATGCTGCCCCAAATTATGTTATCAATGTACACCTTTATGCCTGCTAGACCTGCTAGCATCTGGCTAATTGTAGGATGAAATACTTCCTAAAGACAGCACATGCCAAACAGTGTGTTGAAAGTGTAGATATAGGCACTTTCACTGTTCAAGGGGATCAGCAAAAATTCAGCCAATTCATCTAATTTGTTGAAGAATTTTCTCTTGCCATCTTAGGTAACAGTTCACTTCTTGTGGGCAAGTGGAAGTGTCCTTTTTTAACGTTTTTATTCAGTTTCCTAGGGTCCATACACAGCCATATCCCCCTCCTTTTTTTCTCTACAGTTATAAGGAGCGAACCCAATATGTTGGTTCTTCCATTCTCCAAATGATACCATTTGCTATCATGTTTTGCAGCTCTTCTTCTAGACTCTTTCTTGAGACACGTGGAACTTTTTGTGTGGCAAGTACCACAGGTTCTGCATCTTCCCTATATCATGTATGTTATTGGGAGACACCCATTTACTGTGAATACATCTTCATATGATACTAATAATATTTTTATATCTGGGTCTATGTTGTCTCTCTGTGGTATATATCCTCTTAATAAGACCAAGCACCTCACATGTGTTTAGGTCCAAGGCTGGCTGCTTGCCTATCACCATAAACTCTTATTTTATCATGTTCACTTTGTATTTAAGTGACAATGTGCACTCTCCTAACACTGGAGTTGTTTCTCCTTTATAGTCCTTCACAGACACTTTTGACTCTTATGTGCTCCTTACCCCTCTCTAGTTCAGTTTCTATTATTGTATTTATCTGTTCCCAAGTGACTATCTTATGGCACATAAGTGTCATTTGTGCACATTTTAATTAATCAAGCTTTTGAGTTTCAGACTACTCCATTACTATGCTTAAGCACTCTCCTGCTTTTTCCGGCACATTTTAGCAAAATGGTTGCATTTATTTATTAAAATTTCTACATATTTTGCTGAATGCTGGGCATTTTCTATACTCATGTTGGTTGCCACATGACTGGCATTGTTTCCTGCCTTCCTTGTTTCTGTCCTTGACCAATTTAATTTCTGTGACCTTTTCCCTCTAGGCTTTTCATTTGTGTTTCTGTTTATTCTGATGCTTGGCATTTACATATTGACTTTTCTCAAATCAGATTTATCCACCTTAATAACCATTCATTGTCTTCATTTTTTATTGTTACACTTCAGCACAATTGACTGCCCTGCACCTTTAAGCAGGGGGTTGGGAGGAGTGTGGAGGGAGGGTATTTGGCTGTCCAGACGAATGAAGGGAATAGTGCTCTATGGATGTGGGAGGGGAGAGGAGGGGGGAAAGGGAGATGAAAACTGCTGAAAAAGTGTCAGCATGGTCACTGACTCATCCCCTAGGATGCAGGTTTTAAAAGGGTCAGTTCTGCGCCGGAAGCCTCCCTTTTACACAGAGCAGGCTGATATCTGGGTTTGGGGGGGGGGGGAAGAGGAGGGGAGGCAGCCAAGATAATTGTTGGCGCCTCCTTGTGGGGGATGTCCAGTGCAGGTACTCTATAAGAAAAAGTATCCAGTGACCAGATAAATGGCCTGGAAAGGGACTTAAAAAGAGGCGTTTGTTAAAGGAACAAACAGGGGGGCGGTTGGGGATTCTATGAGGCAACCCCCCACTCTTATAGCTCACCTTAATCCTCCTCTGAGGAGGGGTGGATGGAAAGGTCCTGGCAATGGATTTGCTGGAGGGACCTGGATGGAAAAAGAGGGGGAGCTGGTAAAAGCCCTCAGGTAATTATGAAATAAACACAGGGTTACCTGCACTGTACACTTTTATCTGCCTGCTAGTCCCAGATATCTAATAATAAAGTTGCAGCCTGATTAAACTATGTCAAATGTCTCCTGTCCTTTTCTCGGTGTAGCCAGACAACTGGTCTTTAATGAGTGTGTCTTTTAATATTCCATATTCGTAGGACGACTTTTTGGTTTTAAAAGTCTGTGACAAGCTCCTCTATTGTTTCCCATTTATTCTATATTTTCACCCTGAATCTCTCTCTCTCATAAATAACTTTTTTTCTAGAAAAGCAATTATCCTCAAACATTTTCACTATTTCTGTAGACCTTTCCTCTCCCTTCCCACCACCATCTGCATGAAGTGCATTGTAAACATCTAGGGTTTCTTTGAAGAGCAGGGCTTGGAGCCTTGGAGCTTTGGCACTTGCCTCTTTCTCCAAGCAGTCTTGCCAGTTTCATTCCCCCTATCACTGCTGACACCAGTCTGCCACCCCAGGCAGCTACCTAGTCTGTTTATAGTTAGAGTGGCCTCTGCAAGCACTCCTAATCCAATAATACCCAGTGAAGCTCTCCACCCAACAGTTCAAATTCTTGAGTGGCCTTGGATGTACCTTTGCTTTGGACAGAGACTACTTAATACTGGAGCTTAACTGTGTCTACTATTTTAAATGAAGGGCACCATTTGCACCCACCAACTTCGACAAGGATTACCTGTAACAATATACATCATATCTGAGGATTCTAAAGATAGATGAACTGCTTTTAAAAGAAGGTGTAAGTATTAATTATTGGCCATGCTTTAAAATTGATCAATTATGAAGTGGGATTTTAGTTAGCTGAAAAATATGTTAATAACAATGAATGAAAATGGCCTTCAGAGTGAGACATCCGTGCTGTCTATTGCTTATGCTCTGCTACTGCTTTACAGTACAACAGCTTTTTTTTTTTTAAGATGCACCCAGAAAGAAGTTTGATTTGAATATGGGAATACTACTTCTACTTGGGCCTGATCATTTAAGGTTGCTGAGTCCCCTCCAATTCTCATTGACTATGAGCACTCAGCCTCTTTCAGGAACAGGCCCTTCGTTATTGAGGATTAACCATTTTTCCCCTTCCTATATTTTATTTTCAATAAAACTAGCTGTTTAGACAGATGCTCAGAATCAGATATATAGTCTCACATCAAAGCCTAAAGCAAGGAGTATTGATCATGAAAACACTGCTCCATCAAAAAAATAAAAGTTAACATTCTCCATTTTAATCAGATCAATAGTTCTGGCACCTCCTTCCCCATGTCACCTTAGAGTCCAAACAAAAACTCACATATAAGATCATTCATCATTCATCACGGTGTAATTTAAAAAGAAGTTCACTATTAAATACATAAGGACATTTTGAAAATCAGGCACATCCTCAAATAGATTCAAAGGAGATGTAAATTATTAATGTATAGCAAGATATACATATAATATGTAATGTTACCAAGCGTATTAAATCCTCTTTTACCTGCAACAAATAATTGAACTTGGACAACTATTGAATGAACAAACAACAGGACTAGGGCAAACTACTGATTAATGAAGAGCATAACATTATGCCCCCTGAGCTTTGATGCAGTGCTATAAATCTGCTTTAAAACACTTTATACACTTAACAGGACTCTGACCCCTTATTTTTATTATTCCTCCTCAATTAAGCTGTTTGGGCTTCTGACTTAATTTGCACCAGCTGTGGACAGCTTTTTATCCTGTGTTGGCCAGAGCTGCTGATCAAAATGTGGGAGAGAAGAAATTAATAGTGATTGGGCAAACTATTCATAGCAAACTATTTATTTGCCAGATTTAACACTTTTGTCCTATTCATGGAGTTGATCATAAACAGACTTTGATTTTTTTATTAATATATGTGGTTTGTGTGGTTGATTCTCAAAGGAAGAGGACAGGAAAAGTGTGTAGAATTAGGAGGAGGTGGGTTATCAGAATATGGATTTCTTAGGCCACATTTAACCTTTCCCCTTCTAAACCATTTTGATAAGACCCTGCTTGAGATATTACTGTTAATAAAATTAGCCTATTTTAAATACCATAAAGTGCAACCAGATTTATAATGAAATTGCTGTCATCAGATTTACATGGGGTATGTCTGCTCCAGGAGATGGAGGTGAAAAACACTTGGCTGCATGGGCTCCCTGCATACCTCCCTTGGAATGTATTATGGAAGATAAGATCTGTTACAATATATTGCACATCATTACCAGATATTTCTATAGATTTGATGTATTTTTCTTCTCAGAGGTTTGTACGGCACTTTCTGCCCAAGATGATAGCCCAAGAACCAAACTAGCATGTTTGAACTCATAGACCCCTACAAATAACACAAATTATGTATTATTAGACTGCTAAATTGATTGGCCTTAATATAAATTTTATGCAGACTGAAAACATATATATACAATTTCAGGAATGCAACATTATCAAAAAAATCCCACCAAATCATTGCATTTGTAGAAATGTGACTGTTTCATTTTAAACCCACCAGAAAAAGATTGGGTATGAGGTCTCTAAAGGACCGAGAAAAAGAGGATCAAAAATACTCTTCTGTTTTAATTTGAATCATAAGTCGTACAGCAATGTTATAAGGGGATATCTTGGAAATGGCAAACTATGTATTTTGGCATAGAGTCTATATGTACCATGCAGGATGTTCTGATCTTAAATGCCTGTGTGGATTCCCCCCACACCTAATTTTAAAGAGCTACATTTATGAAGCAATGTCTTCATTTAAGGTCAAGCAAAATCTTGAACGTGTTAATCAAAGTGAATACTTATTGTCATATCTCAGTTCTGACATTTAAGAGAAACTCTTCATGCAAATTAGATATGTGACTGCATTACTAGAAGAGAATATCAAATACAGAACACAGAAATACAATGAAACCCACTATATTGACTGAAGCCCTTCATGTGCTTCCTCTCAAGTGCAAATTAGACTTAGATTTGTCCCCTTTGTAGTTTAAGAATCTTTGGATGTATGCTGTTTGGTGCATACTGATGTCTATACTAAATAAAAATTAAAAGTATTATATGAAAATACATTTCCTGCTTGTGTGTTTCCTGTACTTATAAGTGTATACTCAGCACTGAAGTGCTGATATGTTAAAC
>NW_020664417.1:40182693-40208947 GCF_002925995.2 Terrapene triunguis | reverse complement strand
TAACAGTTAATTGCCAAGTACTTTGCCAAGTGAGTAAAGAGCTGGTACATTGGTTGTGTGTCCACAAAAACGGTGGCCGTTAAAATCAGGAATTGGGATGATCTATTGTTAAAACCTACTTGAGATTTTAGATGGAGCTGCATGGGTCTTGGCTGGGGAGAATATTAGTCAGAACAATGGTTTTCTCTTTCTCTTTTCTAATAGGCTATGACATTTTTAATTTCTACCTGGAAGGAAGGAACCACCAAGGAAACTTGGTTTAACATCTCTCAAAGGCTGTCTTTATTGCAAAGCAAGATGTGTGTTTACATTAGGATAGTTACCTTGATGTAAAACCTAGTGAAGACAATGCACGGTAACTTTTACTTCCTTGTAATTAGTTGAAGTGAATCCTAGATATGGGTTACAGGGTTAACCTTGATTAGCTACAAGCTAAAGACTACACATTTCTTGTCTCCAGTATGCTTTGTCATCTAGATAGAAGAGTGCTGCATGGAGGTAGCTAATATTGCATTAGAGTTTTTAGATATATAAATGTAGGGTTGAAAGGGACATTGAGAGGTCAGCTCATTCATCCCCCACACAGAGGAGAATTAAATATGGCTAGACCATCTCTGATGGACCTGTTCTTTAAAATCTCCAATGATAGGGATGCCACATCTTCCTAGGTAACCTATTCCAGTGCTTAACTATCCTGCTAGTTAGAAAGTTTTTCTTACAAACTAAAACAATTAATTCTTCTCCACAGAGGGTAGGACATGGAGAACAATTAATTGCCATCCCATTTTATATATCTGAAGATTTATCACATCCTCTTTCAGCCTTTTTTCCTAGACTAAACATGCCCAATGTCTTCAACCTTTCCTCCTGCAAAGATTTAAGATTGGGAATATTCCCATGAAGTCTTTGGGATTAATCATGTGTTTGAATTTAAGTACATGCTTAAATCTTCATGGGATCAGAAGCTATATTAATAATAATGTAGAGCTAGTTTATTAACCTCTTATTCATGCTGTGTTGTTACATGAATATTTCTACTGATTTCTATGGGATTATTAACATGAATGACTGTACACCAATCTGACCCTTTTAATTTACATAATTATATTTATTTGTTAAGAACCAATAGTCTAGCTGGCCCTGCATAGGACACAGAAAGAGGACTTGGCTCCTGCACTAAGTAGTTGATCACCTAAATGCCCATAAGCTAAATTTCCAATATGCAACTTGAGCCATCCATACCCATCTGACAAAGAGGAGGAATGTGCGAACCATCCTGAATCAAAGTTCATTTACAAATATGCATTTCAGGTTGGCTTTTTTTCATTTGTTTTTTTTTCTTTATCCCCTACTTATTCTGCAACTCTAATTTCAATTTGACTTGTGTGCATCAGGTATTGAACAATTATTCGTTATTCCACTCTAAAAATTAATAAAAATATTTTTGATTAATATTTCAGCTATCTTCAGTTTCTTGGGAGTGTGCTGCTATGCATGTCATTGGTCTTGATAGCCTTCGGTCAACAACCTATGAAGCAACTGATCCCTCCCACAAGGAAACTCAGAATCAAAATAAATACCTTGGAAGTTCTGCTCAAGTAATACCGGCTTTTGATGTATTTATTTTTATGCCACTCTGATTATGCTACATCCCTTTCTTCTGATGTACATTTCATCAAGTGTTCTTAGACATAAAAATAACTATTTGAATTTTAAATGCTACCTTAGAGCATAGAAAGAAACACAAAGAAGCAAACCATTCATTGTTGGAGACTCTTTGAAAAAAGCATGTGTGTGTCTGAAAGGCTCAAATTTTCAGTATTGTCTGCATGATACTGTAAGTTTTGTGGCAAGGAACTTAATTTTGTATATCATAATGAATGTGTTTGTATTCTACTGATTTGATTAGATCTGTGAGCTCATTTGATACCATACAGAAAAGAGTATAGAACCCAGGCCTCATTCCACTGAAGTCAGTGGCAAAGTTGAATCAATAGGGGCAGGCACCTCATGTTTATATTTTAAAAATTATCTGTATATTGATTGGAATTTGTAAATCAATAAAAGGCATAAATCATTATATACTATAGGTGTTGCAGATAGTGATTCCTGTAGTTAAAGTTACATGACATTTTCCCATTATAAGACCCTGTTTTCAGTTTCTTATGATTTTGCAACACTTTAGCAACTAGAGCAGAAATTCTTCATGCTAGGTGTCTGCCTCAGGCTGAATTTTTAAAGTTCCCACGAAAACAGTTCAGCCATTTCTCTGAATAAGCTCAGGGGAAAATAATGTTGTTAAATTCTTGCAACCATTTTGTTGAGAAGTTCTAGTGTTACCAAACTTTGGTGCAGGCAATTGAAATTTGGCATGTGGGTTTGCCCTGGTCTTAAGGATATGACTTTTGCTGGTCCTTTGAAAATATGCCCAAATTTGGCCAAATTATCAGTCTCTGAAAGTCTCAGTTAGGGTATGTCTACACTACGAGGGTAGTTCGATTTCACTTAAATCGAATATGTGGAATCGATATTGCAAAGTCGAACGTGTGTGTCCACACTAAGGACAGTAATTTGACTTTGTGAGTCCACACTAACGGGGCAAGCGTCGACATTGGAAGCGGTGCACTGTGGGCAGCTATCCCACAGTTCCCGCAGTCCCCGCTGCCCATTGGAATTCTGGGTCGAGCCGCCAATGCCTTCTGGGTAAAAAAAATGTGTCGAGGGTGCTTTTGGGTAACTGTCGTCATCCGTCCGTCACTCCCGCCCTCCCTCCCTGAAAGCGCCGGCGGGAAATCAGTTCGCGCACTTTTCTGGTCAGTGACAGCGCGGACGCCACAGCACTGCGAGCATGGAGCCCGCTGCGACCATCGCTGCAGTTGTGGCCGTTCTCAACACCTCGCAGCTTCTCATCCACCTTTCCCAGAGGCAGATACAGAGAAATCAGGCGAGGAGGCTACGGCAGCGGGGTGAAGATCTGAAGTCTGAGAGTAGCACAGACCTGTCAGAAACCACGAGACCCAGCGCCGAGGACATCACGGTGGCAATGGGTCATGTGGATGTTGTGGAACGGCGATTCTGGGCCCGGGAAACAAGCACGGACTGGTGGGACCGCATAGTGCTGCAGGTCTGGGATGAATCCCAGTGGCTGCGAAACTTTCGCATGCGGAAGGGGACTTTCCTGGAACTTTGTGAGTTGCTGTCCCCTGCCCTGAAGCGCAATGACACCCGGATGCGAGCAGCCCTGAGTGTCCAGAAGCGAGTGGCCATAGCCCTCTGGAAGCTTGCAATGCCGGACAGCTACCGGTCAGTCGCGAACCACTTTGGCGTGGGCAAATCTACCGTGGGGGTTGTTGTGACGCAAGTAGCCAACGCAATCGTTAAGGTACTGCTCTAAAAGGTAGTGACCCTGGGAAACGCGCAGGTCATCATAGATGGCTTCACCGCGATGGGATTCCCAAACTGCGGTGGGGCTATAGATGGAACTCACATCCCTATCCTGGGACCGGACCACCAGGCCAGCCAGTACATTAACCGAAAGGGCTACTTTTCTATGGTGCTGCAAGCACTGGTGGACCATAGGGGACGTTTTACCAACATCAACGTCGGATGGCCGGGCAAGGTTCATGCCGCTCGTGTGTTCAGGAACTCAGGTCTGTTTAGACGGCTGCAGGAAGGTATTTACTTCCCGGACCACAAAATAACTCTTGGGGATGTGGAGATGCCTACAGTGATCCTCGGGGACCCAGCCTACCCGCTAATGCCCTGGCTCATGAAGCCCTATACTGGCGCCCTGGACACTGAAAAAGAACTCTTCAACTACCTGCTGAGCAAGTGCAGAATGGTGGTGGAGTGTGCTTTTGGCCGTCTCAAGGGGAGATGGAGAAGCTTACTGACTCGCTGTGATCTCAGCGAAACCAATATCCCCATTGTTATATCAGCTTGCTGTGTGCTCCACAATCTCTGTGAGAGCAAGGGGGAGACCTTTATGGCGGGGTGGGAGGTTGAGGCAAATAGCCTGGCTTCTTCTGATTACGCCCAGCCAGACAGCCGGGCGATTAGAAGAGCCCAGCGGGACGCGCTGTGCATCCGGGAGGCTTTGAAAGCTAGGTTCCTCAGTGAGCAGGGTAACCTGTGACTATTAACTTTGTTTAAAGAGAAGCTGAACCTGCCCCCGTTTCTTTACCCAGTTTATGTTGACTATCCTCTCCAGCTACATACCCCCTTCACCCCCTTCCCAAAAAATAAAATCAGTTCTATTTTCTTAATGAACACCGTTGTCTTTATTACTGTTTTCACGGGAATGTTTTAAACCTGGGACGCAGACTGTGGTGGGGGGCGGGTGTAGTGTAGTGATGCAAATGATGCCTCTAAACTCCAGGAATGACAGGCTCTGCAGTGGTGGACTGGTTGTTTCAACGGAGCCTGCCAGCCGTCCTGGGCGGGACTGCGTGTATGTGTCGGCTATGTGACTTTCTGGCAGGGGGAGGAGGGTTACAGATCCCCTGCTGCGTGGCTCTGTGATCCAGGATAAGGACCACTGCATAAGATCTGTAACTGCCCTCCCCCGCCACAAAGTCACAGAGCAACCTCCCCCCCCCCCACAGAACATGAAAACCACCTCCCAGACTGACCAGGGTAACTAGTAACTGCACTGTGTATGTGCCCTGCTGCTGGACCTGCCCCCACCTCTGTACCCTGCTAAAGGTGACTGTCCTGTCCAATTACCAACCACCTTCCCCCCCTTCACACAGACTCTCCTCCAAAAGAAAATGATGGAAACAGTAATTAACAGAAACGTATATTTTATTAGTAACTACACATGAAACGGGGGGGTGAAACTTGGACGGGGGCTTGTGTGAGGTGGGTAGGAAAGGACTTTTCAAATTTTGGGGAATGAGAGCCTTCTAGTGCTAGAGCACTCTGCAGGGGTGGAGTGAAACTTTTCACGGCCCCTGCCGCCCCTCCTTCTTTGGACTTTGGGTGAGGGGGGTATGGGACTTGGTGGCGGGGGAGGGTGGTTACAGATGCACTGCAGCGGGGCCCTCTCCTCCTGCATCCGGTCCTGCAGAACATCCACAAGGCGCCGGAGCGTGTCCGTTTGCTCCCTCATCAGTCCAAGCAGCGTTTGAGTCGCCTGCTGGTCTTCCTGACGCCACCTCTCCTCCCGTTCCATGACTGCTCGGTGCATTTGGGACAAGTTCTCCCTCCACTGTGTCTGCTGGGCTGCCTGGGCTCGGGAGCAGCACATTAGTTCTGAGAACATGTCCTCCCGCGTCTTCTTCTTCCTCCGCCTAATCTGCGCTAGCCTCTGGGAGTGTGATGCCAGGCTGGGTTGGGAGACAGTCGCAGATGTGGCTGTGGGAATGGGAAAAAGGGAGTGAATTCCTCAGAAAGATAAATGTAGTTGTGAACAAAGAACATAGTCTTTCTCTGTGAACAAGACCATGCACTGCACCTATCACATGCGCACTCAGGACAAGGTCGAATTTTCAGCCCTCGCCTTCAGTGCCTGTGGTCTTGCAGTGGCGATCTGAGAAGCGGGGCAGGACACCGGAATTTGTGTAGCGGGCAAACATAGTAAGCCGTAGACTTGTGGCTGCTTAAAACTTTGATAGTAGCACTGGCCTCCTTTCACACTGAAAGCAATGCCAGTCTCTGCTGCCAGCAATTAGGCAAGCATGAACTCTGCCCCTGTCCCACCCCCTCGCGGCTGTCCCAGGGAAAGATCCCTGTATGCTGCCCCTCTCCCTCCTCCACCGCATGGCTGTAAAGCAGTCCCAATACTAACATTCCCCTACCTAATTCAAAGCAGGGCATCATGAGCGACATCACCCTGATGAGGATCTCGGACAGCGAAAAGGAACGGATGCTTAGGGAAAGCCTGCAAAAACCAGGGCTGTATGCCGCCATGCTCTGCAGGGCAATGATCCCTGAGTACTTGATTGTCTCCTGGCGCGGAAACGTTTTGTACCACGGAGGACCCAATAAGGTCGCTCTCCCCAGGAACCTGATGAACAGGCTTGAACATTACCTCCAGGAGAGCTTCGTTGAGATCTCCCATGAGGATTTCATCTCTATCCCCGGACATATAGACCGGATTTTGGTGTAGCTGCACTGGCAGGGACTAAAGAGTGGAGCATCTTGGGCAGCAGAATCATGAAAAACCGGACATTGTTAGATTTTTTTTAAATAGTTGGGACTAAATAGTTAAGCGCCTAGGGCAAAGAAATCATGAAAAACCCATTGTTAATATTATAAATATTCCAGTTCTGTTAAAAATAAATGTTTAGATGTTTAAAACACTTACTGCTTGATCCTTCCCCTGATTCTGTGTCCGGGGTAACGGCTGGGGACGGTTGGTAGGGGATCTCAGTAAGGGTGATGAAGAGCTCCTGGCTGTCGGGGAAATCAGCGGTGCAAGCGCTGTCGACTGCCTCGTCCTCCTCATCTCCTTCCTCATCTTCCCCGTCCGCTAACATGTCCGAGGAACCGGCCGCGGACAATATCCCATCCTCAGAGTCCACGGTCACGGGTGGGGTAGTGGTGGCGGCCGCACCTAGGATGGAATGCAGTGCCTCGTAGAAACGGGATGTGTGGGGCTGGGATCCGGAGCATCGGTTTGCCTCTTTGGTTTTTTGGTAGCCTTGTCTCAGCTCCTTGATTTTCACGTGGCACTGCGTTGCATCCTGGCTGTATCCTCTCTCTGCCATGGCTTTAGAGATCTTCTCATATATCTTTGCATTCCGTCTTTTGGAGCGCAGCTCGGAAAGCACGGACTCATCGCCCCACACAGCGATGAGATCCAAGACTTCCCGATCAGTCCATGCTGGGGCCCTCTTTCTATTCTGGGATTGCACGGTCACCTCTGCTGGAGAGCTCTGCATCGTTGCCAGTGCTGCTGAGCTCGCCACGATGTCCAAACAGGAAATGCGATTCAAACTGCCCAGACAGGAAAAGGAATTCAAATTTTGGATCTGTGTGGCTGGTCAGAGCATTTGAGCTCGGACTGCTGTCCAGAGTGTCAACAGAGTGGTGCACTGTGAGATAGCTCCCGGAGCTATTAGCGTCGATTTCCATCCACACCTAGCCTAATTCGATATGGCCATTTCAAATTTAGCGCTACTCCTCTCGTTGGGGAGGAGTACAGAAGTCGAATTTAAGAGAGCTCTATGTCGAACTAAATAGCTTCGTGGTGTGGATGGGTGCAGGGTTAATTCGATGTAACGGCGCTAAATTCGACATAAACGCCTAGTGTAGACCAGGCCTCAGTTAGCACATAATCAGTAGAGACTTTTTATTTTGACAGCTAAATTTAGTAAAGATTTCATCAGCACTGGGTATGCTCTTCCCAAGGATGCAGGGGCTAAGCAGAACATTCCTAGCAGTTGCTCCTCCACGGAGCAGCACTGGGCTTGAGACTTTAAGAAGGGAGACTGGCTCACCTGTGCTATCCAGGCCATTCCTGATTGGCTCAGCCAGTGAGAAGAAGACACCCTCATTGGAATACAGACGGCAGACACAGATTGATGAGGAGCACAGGTGCAAAGGGGAAAGTGGCACTGGCTTGGCAAAGCCTGGGACAAGAAACAAGGAGAAAGGGAGTTGGGCAGAGGGAAGTGGACCAAGATTGGATGAGTATCCTGGGAGCCATGGGCGGGAGGTGGAGGAGACTGGTAAAGGTCATCTCCAGGGGACAAATAGCTTGGGGTGGAGAATTGGGAATGGCTAGGCAAGGATGGGGTGGGGTGGGGCCTGGGGAGAATGGTACTGGGATGGGAGCCAGAGCTGGGTAAGAGGCAAGATGGAAACTGGTTGGAGGGGATGGGGCAGAAGAGGCTGTGCCCACTAGAGCACATTGGCAAACTGTGTGTCTCACCTCTCTTTTGCTGGTCCACATAAACAACCTACTACTGCTATCAGCTTCTCCATTAGTTCAAATGGCAAAGGTCTGTGCAGTAGATCTTAATGTTCCAACCGTGCCACAGAACCATGTGGATGTCAATTTGATAACACATGATGAAATGTGGGTTTACAGTTTTTTTTCATTAAAAAAAAAATCCCTTAGGAAATCTCTCTCTCTCATACACACACATCCTATGTTAAAAGCACTGGTTGAGTCAAGCCTGTGCAATCTTAATTCAATCCCCTTGTGTACATACATTATGCTAGTTTTTATTTACATGATTGCATAATTTTTTTTGCCACAGGACCCCTACCTCATTCAGTGCACAGGATGGACCTGGTCTGGGGATATAGGGTTATATAGAGATGTTGTCACCTGTAGGACCCCTGCCTCATTTTTTCTGCAATCCCCTGCCTCATATATTCTACACCTACTAATTTCTGGGAGAGAAAGGATGGTCTTATGCTTATGGTAGTTGGGGAATTGGAGTCTCTACTACAGAATCCTTATGTCAAGCTGGGCAAGTCAGCTAAATCAAACTTTCCAGAGGGAGGCACATGCACTTGTCTTTTCTTTTTCATTCCTCATTTTCTGGGTGCCTCACTTGAGGCCCCAAGGACTGAAATAGATGAATGCTGAACACTTACAACTTCAAATGAAGCCAATGGGAATCTGTGCTTTGAACATATAAAATGCCAAGTATTTTGGAGAGGGAGGAAGTCAGGGCCTAGGCATCTTTAATTGGGCACCCAATTAGTGGAAATTTGACCTTAATATCTCTGTGCTTCAGCTCCCCATCTGTAAAACTACTATATAACAACTTCCCCCATCTCATAGAGATGTTGTGAAAATAAATTGTTTACAAAACACTCATATATTATAGCGATGAGTGCCATAGTAAAGCCCAGAAGGAAATCAATAATTCTGTATTCAGAGCAGAGTCTGAATAGTGTGAAGTAAATAAGGCCCGGAGCCACACATTCAACAATGAGGAGAACTGAGCACAATCCATCCTGTGCTCTGAATGGGACAGCGGTCCTGGGGAAAATAGTATTGATCATGTAATTAAAGACTGCATTATACACTTACAGAAGGCGGTAAATTAAAGTGGCAAAGGTAACTTTAATTGTGGTATTTTCTAATGAATTTGCAACCTTAAAATGTTCTTTCAGTGTAGGGGTTTTTGTTTGTTTGTTTTGCTTTTAGTAAATATATGCAAAGTGCTGCAAGAGCAACTGACAACCTCTGAAAATCTTTTAACCACTTAAATGCTGTCCTATGAACTTGACAGATTGGACAAAAGCCTTACCCTTTAGTGCTGAACAATATGTCAGGTTAACCCTAGCCAAAATATATTTTATACTCTATTATATGCATTCAGAGCACCAGAGAGAGAGATCAATTCTGATCTCACCCTGGAATAAATATGGACCAACTCTGTGGAAGTTTCTGACTCAGAATCTTCTGAAGATGCGACTAGTGAAGTAGTTAAGACATTATTAAGTTTATGATATGTAGTGTAAAATAAAAAGGTAAAATACAAATAAATATGTTGTTTCATATTGATATTTCATTTCATAAATAGTTTTAAATTACATGTTTTCTTGCAAGACAATGTTTACACTTTTATAATAGAAACAGATCATTACAAAAAACAAATGAAATACTAAACCTCGTGGTAAAGTAGTGACTTAATGCCCTTCCCAATGTCTGCAAGTAATATTAATCCTGCTTTTCAGTAGTCAGTTGTACACTTAAATGTGTGCGGCCCATGTGACATTTAATTGCCTGTCCATTTCTTGCTCCTTAGAACTTTCCTTGGGTATAGTTAGAATGAAGAGAGCGCTTCATGTGGAGTCCCAGGTTAATGAACGGTTTTGATACACTCTGAAGGGTGCCTCTGTCCAAATCTTTCTGGGTGGAAGAGGGGTAATTTTGACATGCTTCAGGAAGATATGGTTAAAAGCGAGAGAAATTGTGGTAAAAGGAGATCTATCTTTGATTTCTACATGTCAATCTAGCAACTTTGACTACAGAAACATTTCTTGTTAGTAGCTCTAACAAAAAAATCCAAAATCTAAGTAATTACAGAATAGTACCCCACTTGATGAAAAAGGGTGTTATTCTCTGATGTTCAAATCTATAGAAAGCCATGCTATAGCAGTCCATGGCTTAGGACGTTTTCAATACAGAAACTACACATCTGGCTCAGTTTTCAAAAGCCTTCTATGGATGGAATAAATAATAATAAATAATGGTATAAACTAGTTATGTATTTTCGTACGAGAGAGGATGACCTTCATAACTTACTCGAAATTTTACTTCTCATTACTTATGGGTCATTCAATCAGTGGTAGAAATAAATTATATTGTTCCACTGCCCTTTGGTATGTATTCCCTTTGTAAATGGATATTTTTCATTGACCTGACATATTTGTAACAGTAATGTGTTTTCAAGCTATAAATATTGATAGAGCAACAATGTGAATGTTTGCACTTTGAATATTTGATCGGCTCCTCAAACACCTATGGAATGAATATTAGCAGCTCAAGAAAAGCTAGTTATTCTATTTATCTCCCAAAAGGACAATTCATGCTTCAGGGGGTTTTAAAATCTCTTATTAAATGACTTGTTTCTCCTAAACCAATTATTTAATTTTGAATGGTTTTAGCAGAGGTTGAATTTCTATTCCAAATCTTTGAGTACAATACATCTCTGGCACAGATTACAACCATAGGGAATGGAGTAAGACCAATAAGTAGGATATTGTACAGTAATGTCAGCTACTCAGTGTCTATGTGTCCCATTGGAATCCATAAATAGACCCCAAATATCAAGGTGTCTGTTATCTAATCTTTAGTGCAAAACACACAGGCAATAACTGCCTAGAGCAATTTTTAATCCTGACTAAGCCATGGACTGTGTACGGTTTGAAAAGACACTTGACCTCCTTGTTCCTCAGCTAATCCAGCTGTGAAATTGATAAAAGCAATTGTATAAAAACAAGACTTCTATAGAAAACTGATGCTGCCTCCCATCTGGGACAACAAATATGAGTGAATAAATGACCAGCCTAAAAGGTGTCAAACTGAGTTTAACAGCATTAAGATAATAGATATTTCACTTTAAAATTTGGGTTATCACCACACTTGTGTAACAGAGGGTAACAGAGTTAAGTCCACTGAAATGTAGCTCTACTTCTTTCACAAAAAGGACAGGGCCACTTCCATTTGCATTAACAGTTGGGAAAATTTGGAGCCCCACTGAAGTCAGTTGAGACTCTGCAGTTCAATGTGATCCCAGTGAGACAGACCTTATCAATTTACAATCATTAGGGCCCTACCAGATTCATGGTTCATTTTGGTCAATTTCACGGTCATAGGATTTCAGTTATTTAATCTGAAATTTCACAGTGTTGTAATTGTAGGAGTCCGGACCTCAAAAGGAGCTGTGGGAGGGTCACAAGGTTATTGTAGGGGGGTTGCAGTACTGCTGCCCTTGCCTCTGCGCTTCTGCTAGCAGCAGCACTGCCTTCAGAGCTGGGCAGCTGGAGAGCAGTGGCTGCAGGCCAGGAACCCAGCTCTGAAGGCAGAGCCGCCACCACCACCAGCAGTGCAGATGTAAGGATGGCATGGTATGGTATTGCCACCTTTACATCTGTGCTGCTGCTGGCGGAGCGGTGCCCTTAGAGCTGGGCACCTGGCTAACAGCTGCCACTCTCCGGCTGCCCATCTCTGAAGTCAGCGCAGAAGTAGTGGTGGCAATACCGCAATCCCCTTAAAATAACTTCATGACCCCCCTGCAACTCTCTTTTGGGTCAGGACCCCCAATTTGAGAAATGCTGGTCTCCCCCGTGAAATCTGTATAGTCTAGGGTAAAAGCACACAAAAGAACAGATTTCATGGTGGGGATGCCAGATTTCACGGTCCATGATGCATTTTTCATAGCTATGAATTTAGGAAGGCCCCAGCAATCATATACTCCTTACCCCCTCTCCCGCGCAAAACAAACAAACAAACAAACAAACAAACAAACAGTTTTACCTATGTTTTAAACAACACCTTAGATTATTGAAATTGAAAGGTTTTTTTTTTTAAGCAATACACCTTTTAATCTATTTGCTGCTTGTTTAATTTTTGCTTTTCTTTCGGTTTGCACAGTAAAATAAAATAATTGAAGTATTTCATTTTTGTTTATCATTAGAAGTCTAGATTTTGCTATCACACCATGGTGAATATGGAGTCACTCATGGAAACTGATTTATTTGGGATTTATATTGCCATACCTGACAGCAGCTTTTGTCCCTTTTTTCACTATTCTATTTTAACATCTTTATCTCCTTTTTAGAAGATACAGTTGCAATGTGCTTACATAACCTTCTCAATACCTGATCAAGTTACATGGCTGAATTTTTCATTTCAGACAAGTTAGAATAATTTATGAATTATATAAATTTTCTGAGAGATTCATGTTAACAAATTTCAGCCTGTGCTATGTTCACACATTTTAGATCTATTCATTATTCGCTACTCTTAGTGTGTGTTTTGTTACTTAAGCCACATGGTAGGTGACTGGATGATTGCAACTTTTTATACAGGTGAGTGATGAACAAGCTAACAAATAATATCTGTTTAGTACAAATTTTTTCAACTAAACCATTCCCAATAAAATTAATGGAAGTCTTTTACACAAATAAAGTAGTGGTCAATTGAATTATCTGACACAAAAGATTAATATGAATTGTTGACCGGGAGCAGGTGAACTTCACATTTTTTAATTTGTAAATCAAATGGTTTTATTATTGGTCATCTCTCTCTCTCCAAAAAACACAAAAACCTCCCACAAAAAACTATTCTTAATTCAGGCTGTCTTACATTCAGCCTCTTCAACTGACACTACAGTTTGTGCATTATACGGTAATGCATCACTCAAACATTTGGTACTCAAAAGCAAAAGGTTCCTGTTCCCTTGCAGACATTTCCATCTAATTAACGTAATCTTCATAGCAATGTGGGTTGCTATTTCAACAGAAACTCTTTGGTGAAAGGAAACTTTTTAAATGCCAGCACAATATGTCATGTATTTACCACAGTCTGATAATGTCACCATCTCATCATTATAACCTTTTATAAGATCCCAAATATAGACAAATGTATCTTGGTTTCAACCACAATGAAATTTTCAATAATGCAGTTTGAGATGCAGTATAGATTCAGAAATTCTGAAGTAACAAGAATTATTACGGTGTCTGGCCACATTAGTACAATATACAGTTATTAAAAGGTTTGTCAACTCATCCACCCTAAAAAAAAGTTATCCAAATTTAAGAATAGTTTCATTAGTATATTTAAATGAATCCAGTTTTCAAAACTGGATGAGCACCACCTCTACAGGAATTATTTTAGTAGATCTCACAGGGGTCTCAAAATGTAGTACTAGAGAAAATAGGCCTTCAGCATTTTTCCTATAACATGTTTCCCATATAATGGCTTAGTATAAAATGTTACTATACAGCTATTTATTTTAGTCCAGGAGAGGCCATATAACCTTTCAATTTCAGCATTGCAACTAAAACAAACGAAAAAGGAATAGTTAGGTGCATTTTATTCAGAAACTAGTCATTAGCTTTTTCCATTTTTTCTTTTCCATTTAAGAATACACAAAATAGCTGCAAATGTACACTTTAACAAAAGGGATAAAAAAAACTACCCAGACTTTCAATCCTGGCCCAGTATCAAATACATTTTAAAAACCTAGCAGTATGAGGGTAGATATTGTTACCCTTAAAATAATTAGCTTTTCATCTCCCATATATTGGACAGAGGGCAGGAAATGGCAGTAGAACCATACAGTTTTAAGTAAATAAAAATACCTCATTATTAACATTGGAAAAAACAGATACCTTTTAAAATTCATCATCCCTGTCAGCATTTCATATGTTACATTAATATATGTAAAAAGCAGCTCTACATCTCAGACAGTAGTTAAAACTACAGCTGTTTTTTAGGCTTTTTTAAAAGTCAGAAAAAAAAATTAAAAAACTTTAACAAAGTCATGCTGGTAAAATCTGAAGTTCACAAATACACTCACAAGTCTTTGTACATGCATCTCTTGTAAACACGACCTGCAAATATCTAAACTGATATAAGTTGGAAGTATTTCAATTTTTTTTAACTGCTGTGCAGTTTGGTCAGCATACCAGAAAAACAGGATTTTCTGTTCATTTTTTAGCAGCTTTTGATTGTTTGTGGCTGCAAGAGTTCTGTACATGATGGAGGAACAAAAATTCACACTATACTGTGTGTTTCTCATTGTCTTTTGGTTCAGATCCATCTATATACAAAACCCCAGGCTCAAATATCGCAGCACTTTAGAGAAACTCTGGGCCAGATCTGAATCTGAATTTTGTGGCTCAGCCTCATCTCTCCTGCTGTAGCTACCTGAAGACAGAGTCCAAGCAAGCAGTGAATTTTTCAGATAGCAGATCTTTTCCTCTGACTTTCATTGACATAAGATACCAAAATAACTTCAGTGTCTCCCATTGGCATGCATGTTTGTCAAGTTATTTTCCAAATATATAATATGCCAGTCTGGAAAAAAGAATGGGTAGCACTTCTGCGTGGCACATGACTGGATAAAATGCATACTAAAATTAAAAATAAATCCAACAGTACTACAGTGCCAGAGCCAAAGTACTAAGTTCCCATTTGTTTCATAAAGGGTGCTTACGAGTTTAGGTAGTGCAAGCCCTTACTCTGCTGCATTGCCTTGTCAAATAATTTCTATAAAATTAGACTTCAGAATTTCTGTATCTTGTAATGTCTTCTTGCAAGTCTTTCCATTTGTTGAAACCTAGTTGACTAAAGAACTAGTAGATCCACTGCTTTTCAGAATGTACATTGCCTCCAAATGTGATAAATGGATGGATTATATAACTACTTCACCTCCTCTATGATGACTTCACTGATTATTACCCCATATTCATCCCACAGACTTCTAATCAGCTTGAATAATTTAGCTTCTATCTCCTCGATTAAAAAAAGAAAGTTTGCCATGGGATTTAGTCAGTTCCTACAGCAGACAAACTGGGGATGGGGATTTTTAATCTTAGAAAGGA
The DNA here is from genome assembly GCF_002925995.2 of Terrapene triunguis. Lineage (NCBI taxonomy): Eukaryota > Metazoa > Chordata > Testudines > Emydidae > Terrapene > Terrapene triunguis. The sequence goes on along the minus strand of NW_020664417.1, from coordinate 40,193,926 downwards.
ACTTTAAGGGTTTAAATAGTGCTGTCATATATAGATTTACATACTTTGTGATGAACTAGCATACTGCATGCATTACCCTGTCCTTGAATCCTTACTTCCCAGCTTCAGTCTTCACTTGCACTTGTATACAACTGGCATAGTTAACATATAGACGACTAGTACCTTGGCTTACTGCTTGAATTTCATGGAGAAAAACCTTGGCTAATGTTCTTGGCATTTTGCTTGCCTGAAATTTTCCTTTAAGAATCTGTCTATAATTAACTAAAAGACCATATTTATGAATCTCTCATTCGAACCTCCACTAGCATTAATGTGCCTGAGTATTTGTAGAAGTCTAACCAAAATGTGACTACTACTGCAATACCTCCCAAAATAGAATAGAATACAATACGTCTTGGCAAAAGAGTGAGAGTAAACAGCATAGAATGATAAAAAAGTCACTTTTATCAGTTCATTTGAGACTCATCCATGCATATGATGGGATTTATGCAACATTATAATGGAAGCTAGGTGTGCGCATCAACTGGAGAAAAGTCCCCTTTATTTCAGCAGAGTACAGGTTGAACCTCTCTAATCCGGCACTCCCTGGTCCGGCAACGTCCATGGTCTGGCATAGGTGCCAACTCTGTGGGTGCTCCGGGGCTGGAGAAAAAACAGTGGGTGTGGAGAATCCACCAGTGCCAAGCTGTCCCCTGCGCCACTTGCATACCAACAGCCCCGTGCTTACCATCTCCTCCTCCTCCCTCCCAGCACTTCCGGAGCGCCGTGAACAGCTGCAGCACCCTCCGCATCCCTATGTCCTGCGCCTATGGAGACCCACTGGCATATTGCATTGACCTCCCTTGGTTCGGCAAATTCTCTGGTTCGGCACTGTTCAGGTCCCGAGGGTGCCGGACTAAAGAGGTTCAACCTGTATTTGTTTGTGAATATATTTCTATTGCTACAACTTTATGTTCACATTTCAACACATGCACAGAGGCCTTTTGTCTATTTTTAAAAAGTGGGGGGAAAAAAACACATGGAGAGATCTTACAAAGACTGATGTTTAGAGAAACAGTATAAATCTATATACGGGCTGGAATTAGTTTGTTGAAAGGATATTTTGGTAGCATCTAGTATAATGATGTGTGTTTGAATGGACTCAGGATAACTGGACTTAAACAAGCAGAGGTTGACTATCTAGGTTACACCAAGAGAATGTGCTAGCCTTATTGTTCATTTGCCATGATTTTTGTCCTGGACTTTGGATCACTGGTCTAGTATTGTATTGCTATCTCTTGAAATTACAAATTGAAACTAGTAAATTTGCAAGTACAGTACTTACTAATCTGATATTGTGCCTGCCCATTGTGCAACCAAGAACACACACTTAAAACTGCTGTTTATTTCATATTTCTGAATATAATACTACTATTCATATTAGGCTATAGTTAGGTTCTTTACATTTAGGTTCAGAACAGTAATAGTATAAATGTTAACACCAAAACAATTAGCTGTATTATATTGTCTTCTATTTTTTTAAATACACCTTCAAGTATTATACAGCTGCTGACTAGTGTTAGACAAATACTACAAAAAAAAGCGAGTCTGCCAATATTTGTGAGAAGAAAAACAACAGTATTTATAGGCCCCTGTAATTCAATATTTGGAAGGTTATGTTTTATTCACACAAATATGCAGAGGAAGCTTCCACACATGAAGAAATATGCTTCTTTGTGTGGGAGCATGGGTATTCTGAATTAATATTTCTGCAAGAAAGTATATTTAGGCCTAAAATGGCCAGTCAGAGAGCAGAAATCATATTAATGTGGTGAACAATCAAGCAGGCTGAATAATGAATAGCAAATAACCACAGACTACTTGCAATTAAACAGTTCATGAACAATCCCTAGGCTGAAATTTGCTCTCATAAAATATTAGTCAATGACAAATAATGAACATGTTTTTAAAAAACAGTTGGTTCTTTTTGCAAGTTGTCTGGGAACAAAATGCTAAATTTGTCATTGTGAATAACTGTAGGTCATTCATGAACAAAGAAAACAAAACAGAAGTAAGGAAATAAAGGTTAATAATGGACAAAGCATAAACTCACAAGTGGCCTTGTCAATAACATGTACTAGTTGATTAAGAAATAGCAAGAAGAGTAATTTGTGATAAGCTTGAAGCTTTGCTTTGCTTACTAGCATACTTTGAAGCTCCTGAACAGTTCATAAGCTGTACAGGGATTGGTTACAAAAATTAGTAGAGCAATCATAAAGTGTGTGATACTATGTATTAACCAGTAGTATTAAGTGTGTATACAAGCTGATTCATGATTGTGCACATTGGATGTGTGACACTATACTCATTCACTCAAGCATAGTTTGATTGTATGCCAAAGACACCTCAGTGACAAGTCCAGCATTAAACTGGATAAAGTATTTTCCCATAACTGGATGAGGTGCTCCAGATAAGCTGAGTAGAAAAGGTCTCTGAGGGAATCCAGTTATTAGCTCAAGCAGCTCTACCTCTGACAAAGGCAGGATACTGGAACAGATGGACCAGTTATTTGATCCAGTAGGGCAATTCCTATTTTTCTGGGGCCCCATTCATATAATAGTAGTGTAAATGTATTATTTTACTTAGAAGAGTTTGGATTGATGATTGTTTCTGGCATAGACCCCGTTTCATAGATTTTCCCTAATCACTTGTGTGCACTGTAAATAATCCCTTCTCCTGATGTACTTGAGTTATGCATACCACTGGCAGGAACACATGCAGACTATCATAATATGATAACCTACTGCCTCATTATATCAGGTAAGGTGACAATGTTTTGGTTTTCAAAACTATGTCAGTTATTTCCTGATTTGTGAAACCAAAAATCAAAACTTGAGGCAATTCAGATCCAGGTTCTAGATCATCTTACCAACTAAATTTGGGGGAGAGCATAGTTTGGAAGAAAAGTTCCCATTTTTGGTCTATGTAACATTTATAAGACATGTATTCATTGAATATGTAATGACATAGTAGTTTATACTTAGGGAGCTGAAGTGGAATGTATTTGCCCATGTATTTTGGTGGGAGAATAAAATGAACAATTTTGTTACATTGATTTCAGTTCTTTTATCACTAAGTACTTGAGCTGAGAAAAAACACTTTCATAAATTAAAAGAGAGAGGTCAAAGAAGCAAAATATTACACTAAAATATTGTTGGCTCCAAGCAATTAAAGGGGTAATCCTAGGGTTGCCACCCATCCAGGTTTTACCTCGACAGTCCAGTTTTTGGCTTCTGTATCTGGATGCCACTTAAGGTTGTCAGGTGCCTGAATTTTGATCAGAAAGTCCAGTAGAAAAGGGGACCTGTCAGTGTCTAGTCAGATGTACTGACCGGACACCAAAAGCCTAGTTACCATGGGGTGGGGCAAGGCACAGGATTGTTAACCCATACCAGCCTCCTTGAGACAATCCAGCAAGTGATGGACGCGGAGGAAGGGGGAGGATGTAGAGGAGTGAGCAATGGGGGGCCTTGGAAGGGAAGAGGCAGACCAGGGGGAGGGCCTTGGGTGTCCCAGTTACTGGCAGTTAAAAAGGTGGCAACCTAGGTGTTCCTCATTATACATGCACATGTATGCAAGTGTTTTTTATGGAAAGCAATTGTTTCTTAATAACATAACTCCATTCAGTGAGATGTGCCATAATCAACTTTTTTATTCCTTTCCCAGAAGTAGGGAATTAGAATTATTTTGAGAGTCTGCTCTTCTTACTTTGGGCATTTAAGATTATGATCCTCAGTTCTATCTTTGAGATGTACCTTCAAGTGCTCTCTTTTAGGTAGCAAAAAAGCAGAAAAATAAGATATTCTGTCTCTCTGGCTTGAATTACAAGAAACATTTTTTCTGGTGGTCACTGTCTGCTCTCTTAACTTCATGATGTTCCAAGCTTCACTTCAGTACAGAGTACAGTATTTGTAGAAAAATGTTTCTAAGGAAAATGGAAAGGAACAGAGTGTGTAGAGGCTATTGTAGCCAAGTTTAATGGAAGAAAAATCACAAGATGAGAGCTTCAGTATATGCACACAAGTGTTGTGAGATTGTATAGTATTAACAGGATAATACATAACAAGATAGGTCTGATATTATCATGCGTTTTTGTCCTTGTGTCACAACCACTCAAGAACTAGCAATATTCAAGAAAAACACATTCCCTGGAATGTTTGATTGTAGTTTTTAAATGGGCCTGCTGGTCCCCTATATTGCACCAGTTTTCTCCTGGTGTAACTGTAATTAGATATAAACAGAGTCCAAAAATGTTATTGGCCTCAGCAGAGCAAGGATGGTACAAAATTGGTGTAGGGTAATGGAGATCCAAGGCACCAAGAAAGGTTTTTAATAGAAATATCTATTTTATAATGTTGCCTTGTTATGCTAAGAAAGGATTCCTATACACAGTGGAACAGCTTCAGTGGGTGAGAAGGAAAGAACCTCAGCACAGAGAACTCAGCTGGGAGGAAGGAGACTAGCTCAAATTGCTGCTCCACATCAGGCAGAGTAGGGATTTGAACCTAGGTTTTCCACACCCTGGGTGAGTGCTTTAGCCACTGTAACAAAGACAAGTGGCTACTAGCTCATTTTTGTGTGTGTGAGAAACTCCAGAAGAGGGTTCACCGCTGCGAATCCTGAGCAGAGACAGATGACTCCCTGCAGCCCAGACTTACCAGCTTAACTTCCTTTGAGGGATAGGGTTTAAGCTACAACCCTCTCCTTGGCATTTCTGACAAGCTAATTTAAGCAGCTCCTTGCTCAGCATGTGGGCTCCTGTGAATTCCTTTTTAGGCACCTAACTCTCCCCATATATTATACAGGCATGTGAGCCTGGGCCCCTAACTCAGGAGTATGAATTATACTAGGCAACAGGGGTATCTGAAAGTTAGGCAACACTTAGTCTAGCTTCTAGAGCCTGGGAAAGGTGCTTGAAATCAAAATATGTGCAGTACATTGCAATGATTAATCATCAGATGTTGTTGTGGGTACTGATTAAGTCTGCTGGTGCTCCCACACTTCCCACTCTGCTCAGAGCACCTGAGCTGGCCAGGATAGACCACAAAGCAAGCATGGAGGAAACAGGACTAACAAGCTAGAAGATACATTTATTTAGCACAGCTCCTGATCAGCCTTCTCTGGTGGTGCTCCTATGCCCACCTCCAAATCATTCCACAAATGCCACAGCCTTCTCTTATGCTCTGAGTAATTACCATTCTGGTACAGTTACCCCTTCAGATGCAAGGGGGTGCAAATTACACTCATTAAAGATTATTCATCACCATTAAGTATCATTAGCCCTACTATGGGCTTTTTTATTTCACGTTACAGTTTGCAGGATATTTGAGTTAATTCTTTTAATTTACAGATGTTTCAACTGTTTTACTTGCGAGATACACAACAGTGACAAGAGGGACCCATTATGCACGCCCCACTCCACCTCCAACAAGGTAGAAGTCCCACAAGTTTCAGCAGGCATATTGCCCGAATAAGGATGGATTCAGTATTGCAAGACTAGGTATGTGGAATAAAATAAAACTTGATATACTAGTTACAGAGTGAGGGAAACAGAGACTGCATATACATCGACAAGAGAACACTTCATTTGTAGAAGAGTTAAAATTTCTCAGACTAGGCTAAATTCTCCTCATTTACATCAGTGTAAATCTCAAGTTACTCCAGATTTACACCAGCACAGTCGAGAGCTGTATCTGTCTCAAAAACATCAAAGATGACAGTGTCTCATTGCCCTTATCATAACACCTAACAGCCATTACTTAATATATGTGAGCAAATACTGCATTGATTTACACCTCCTGCAGTTTCAATGAGAGCTTTTTAGGTATAGATTCTCTGCTATTTAATTACTTCATGCTCTCTGAAACTGTTTAATAATAATTTAAAAAAAAACTATAGTAATTTTGTCAAGTACTGTATATAAATATACCTCTGGAGGAATTTATTAGGAACCCAGAACTGTCATCAACCCCATTTTTATGTCTTTTGAGGCATCTAAGCAGGTATGTTATAAAAAAGTGTTTCTTTTCTGCTTTCTGCAATTACCACTTCTAGCTTTTACTCAGTTAGGGTTTTTCCTTTTGATTACACTTACTACTTAATTTCTTCATTTCTCAGTCTCTGTTCTCACTTCTTCTTTCATCTTTTCTCACCATTTTGTTCATTTCCCCAATGTCTTTTGTTATCTATTGTAGTTATGCTTTGTTTTTTTGTTTTTGTTTTGTTTTTTAAATTCCTGCAGACAACCCTGGGATGTAAATATTCTCTTCCTTATTTTTTATGCATATTTTGTATTATACAAATAGTTTCTCATCTTATCCCAAATGAATAGAAGGCTAACAATTTTGATAAATACAAAATGCATCTCTTTGCTAGTCAAGTACCTTGAAAATAATTATTATTGCATAATGCTACATGCAGAACTGTTATTAATGTCAACAGGAATTACATGAGCAGTAAGAGAAAATATGCCTTTAACCATCTATCTTATTTGAATGTCTGATATGTTGTACTAAAATCTGCTGGCTATGCTGCAGATATATTAAAAAGATTACCTCTACATTTTGTTCAAATAGAAGGGCTATGCTGCAGCTGTGTTCCATTTAATGTGTGCAGATATTTTTGTTAACCTAACATTTTGGTTCACATTCTAAGTACAATCACCAATATTTATAACAATGAAGGCAATCCTATTTTATTAGGAAGATGCATGTTAGCAAGTGTTGTCAGGAAAGATAGCTAAACAAACTATTATTGCTCTTAGCCAATTTGTATTACTGCCAGCTTTCCTCCCCCTCCCCCGGTCATTGATTGAGAGCCCTTGGACTTCTGCCTAGTTAAAAAGAAAAGCTTAGGTATATCACTGATTCTCAGATGGACAGATTCCGAACAAGTTCTCTACATTTAAGGTACAGTATGTCAGAGAATATATTGTCCAAGAGGAAAAAGCAATGGATAAAGCCTCTTACCAACAGCATTACGTACCCAAAGGAAACTAGGTCTTCAGGACAGATGCTTGATACCTTTGCCAAGAAGCAATGTGTTGCTGCTGGAAGAATACTTACACAGCTTGGCATCTGGATCCTAATGATGTCATACAACAGGGAGTGGGAAGACCATCTAAGACAGTGGGATATAATATTATCTATCACCTTTACACAGCCCATGGTAGCAACAAGAATATTTTTCCTTAAACCAAGTTTTGTGTATAAAAATCCATGTCTATTGTTATTTACTGAGTACCATGAGCATTCTTGTTACTGTGCTAGTTTTATTGGTGAAATAGAGGGCCAGATTCTCTGCTGATGTAAATAAACATAGCTGCCCTGAGATATATGGAAGATCCATAGAAGTTAGAGTGATTTAAAGCAGCTGAAGACCTGGCTCAAACTGTTTTGTGAAAGCAACCTTCTCCTCTTTTAGGAGTAAGTACTCCTTTGGAGCTTTTTTTTTTTTTTTTTTAAACATTCATATCAGGTTGAAGATATATCCAGATATTCTTATTTTTAATCATTTATTCAGTATGTAAATCCTATTCTACTTACAGGCATTGTCAGAGCTGAATGAGACCTCATTTTCCCAGGTCACTGCAATAGTACATTAGCCCATAATACAATTTCACGGGAAAAAGTTCCAATTTCAAAAGACACTTGACCACAGCTACTATTATGGATCTTTCTTTTCTGGGGAGTGCAGTTCAATATGTGATTTTCAGGCACTGCTGAACTCTGGCTCACCAGGCATGCTAAGAAGAAAAGAAACTGTCCATGTTGCATATAGAGTCAGAGAGAAGCACCTGTGCACATCTAATTCCAGCTATCCTCATGCTCTATCTAACTGCAGGAAAGGGTAAAAAAAAAAAAAATAATAAAAAAAATCTGACTATTGCTCAGAATCAAGGAGGTAAAGTGAACGTAAAAGCTTGTTTGAAGAATCAAGTGGAAGGGATGTGAAGGAGGAGAAAGATTCCTCCGCATCATTTCTGGATGTGGGGGCGGGACATAGGGGAAACACGCATTATGGATTTAAGAAATATCAGCACTGACCCCAAGTTGCTTCTAAAGCAAAAGAAATTTCTAATTATCTTATAAACCCAGAGGTGAGTAAAGGTTTTCTAAATAAGACTCAAAATGTATTATACTGCTGAAGTAAAACCTGAGCTCAAGGCTTTATTTTAGATAGTTTCCTCCGTTTCCCCCCTCCTTCCCCCCACATCCCTGTGTGCACAACACAGAGCACTGCTACAGTATGTACACTGGAGACAGAGGGCAGGATTTACCTCTCTGTAATTTGAACACCTCTGTGCCCATAAGGCCAGCACTACCATGGACATTCAGTGCCAGGGATAAGCAGATGGTTTTCCTGATGCTGCCCTCTGCCAAAGCAGGGCACCTGTAAATTCCAGTGGGGGCTCTCTGGGAACCCTCCTGGTGGAGGTTACATGAGAGGTGTGCTTGAATCAGCACCTCTCCTGGATGCCCTGGCCTGGTCTGCCCTCTCCCTGGCCGGCACCATTACTGTGCCCTTGCTACAGACAGACAAGGGCTGAAGCCTTGTTTTCACAAGCAAAAATGAACTGGGCTTAAAAAAAAAAAATCGTTTGCTTCCCCAGCTGGATTCAGGGATTCCTTTGTTTTCAGTGGAAGCAAATATATGCGACTTGCCTTGAGAAGTGTCTCTTTTTATATGGACAGACACATTAAATGGCTACAGTCACTTGCTAGTAGTGCACTTGCTAGTAGTGCACCCTTTATGTAGTAAAGTACTCATTTAAAACAGGATTTTTCTAATAGTTTTTTTCTTGCTTTCCTGTTATTTATACGGTTATTTTCAGTAATGGAGAAAGTGATTAACTGTGATGTATCTTGGGGCACCCAGGGTTAAGAGTCACTTGCCTCCAGTGTGAGGGAGTCTTGCCTGTGTTAATATAACTGGTGTTAATATAATCAACCTGTCAGCCACTCAAGCACTCTCCTCTGGGCCACACCACACATGCCTTTGCCTTGCAACAGTGGTGCCATGTGGGGGAGCATGGGGGTCAAGTGCCCCCCTAGCTTGGCCTGCTGGAGGGAGGGAGGGAGGGAGACAGGCTCCCTTCTCCCGCTGTGCCTCGCCTGTCCACCAGCACACTTGGCCCATGTCCCTGGCAGCCAGGCCCGGACGGGGAGCGGAAGGGGTGGGACCAGCTTTTCATGCTGGATACTCTGGGTCACTGCTCTGTGTGGTATGGCAGCTGCCTGAGACAGCCTGGCTTGGGAAGCAGCAGTGGGCCACCCCCCACCTGGGCCTGGCTGCCAGGGCCAGGGGCCAAGCAAGCTGGAGTCCCTTGCCCCACCTCCCCCCCATGTGTTTCCAACTTGCTTGGCTTTTGTCTCCGGCAGCCAGGCCTAGGCAGGAAGGAAAGAGGGAGGCAGCTGCCGTCACTGCCTCCCCAGCCTGGCTCTCTCAGGCAGCTGATGCACTGCACAGAGCAGTGACCCGGAGCAGCCAGCTTCAGCTGCGTGAGAAGTGGCTCCCTCCTGCTCCCCACCCAGGCACGGCTGCCAGGGAGAGTGGCCGAATGTGTCGGAGGAAGGAAAAAGCCTCTCCACTGCAGGTAACAGGAGGCAGGTAGAGCACAGGATGGGGGTCGCTGAACAGAGGACACATGTGAGGCAGTCATGTGTCCTCTCCTTTAGATTGTGCACCCCCAGTATGGGGAGGCATGAGTCCTTTATGCCTAGCTGGTTGACAACAGATGCACCCTAGCCCTCCCTTTAAAGTGTTCCCCTGGAATATCCGGCCCCTGATCACTGAATACCCACAGAAATCCCAGACTCATTGTTCCCAAAAGGAACAGTGTACCCCAGTTTAACCTTAGACCACCGCTCCTGTATTACACATAGCACTTGAGTTCAATTATGAAACAAAAATGGCAAAAGAAAAGTTTAAGGACTATTTAGAAAAGCTGGACATGAGCAAGTCCATGGGTTCGGATCTAATGCATCTGAAGATGCTGAGGGAGTTGGCTGATGTGATTGCAGAGCCATTGGTCATGATCTTTGATAACTCGTGGCAATCGGGGGAGGTCCCGGACGACTGGAAAAAGGCAAATACAGTGCCCATCTTTTTAAAAGGGAAGAAGGAGAATCTAGGGAACCACAGACCGGTCAGCCTCACCTCAGTCCCTGGAAATATCATTAAGCAAGTCCTCAAGGAATCCATTTTGAAGCACTTGGAGGAGAGGAAGGTGATCAGGAATGTGTCAACATGGATTCACCAAGGGCAAGTCATGCCTGACCAACCTGATTGCCGTCTATGATGAGATAACTGGCTCTGTGATTATGGGGGAAGCGGTGGACGTGATACATCTTGACTTTAGCAAAGCTTTTGATACGGTCTCCCACAGTATTCTTGCCAGCAAGTTAAAAAAGTATGGATTGGATGAATGGACTGTAAGATGGATAGAAATCTGGGTAGATTGTTGGGCTCAACAAGTAGTGATCAATGGCTCGATGTCTAGTTGGCAGCAGGTATCAAGCCGAGTGCCCCAGGGGTCGGTCCTGGGGCCGGTTTTGTTCAACATCTTCATTAATGATCTGGATGATGGGATGGATTGCACCCTCAGCAAGTTTGCAGATGAAACTAAACTGAGGGGAGAGGTAGATAGGTTGGAGGGTAAAGATAGGGTCCAGAGTGACCTAGACAAATTGGAGGATTGGGCCAAAAGAAATCTGATGAGGTTCAACAAGGACAAGTGCAGAGTCCTGCACTTAGGACGGAAGAATCCCATGCACTGCTACAGGCTGGGGACTGACTGGCTAAGTGGTAGTTCTGCAGAAATGGGATTACAGTGGACAAGAAGCTGGATATGAGTCAACAGTGTGCCCTTGTTGCCAAGAAGGCTAATGGCATATTGGGCTGCATTAGTAGGAGCATTTCCAGCAGATCGAGGAAAGTGATTATTCCCCTCTATTAGGCACTGGTGGGGCCACATCTGGAATATTGCGTCCAGTTTTGGGTCCCCCCACTACAGAAAGGATGTGCACAAATTGGAGAGAGTCCAGCGGAGGGCAATGAAAATGATTAGGGGGCGGGGACACATGACTTACAAGGAGAGGTTGAGAGAACTGGGCTTATTTAGTCTGCAGAAGAGAAGAGTGAGGGGTGTGTTGTCAGATGCTACCAGGGTGGTGCTTCTGCTTTCTCCTGTTGA
>NW_020664417.1:40163571-40182683 GCF_002925995.2 Terrapene triunguis | reverse complement strand
TCTGTGGAATGTTCTGGTATAATGTGTCTTGATACCATGTTTATACTGTAACTATGCTAGGTGAATATACATTTATGCAACATCAGCCCTTTCCTTGCCAGCTTCTGTGAGCAGGGCCTGCCTCTTGCTCACAGCTTAACTTTGCTTTATGTTAGCAGAGTCTTGACCATTACTTCAGTTCAGGCCTCAGGCCCCATACTGGGCCGTTATCAGGGCCTTTACTTACTACAGGGTGATTTGATAGCAGCCTTCAACTACCTGAAAGGGGCTTCCAAAGAGAATGGAGCTAGACTGTTCTCAGTGGTGGCAGATGACAGAACAAGAAGCAATGGTCTCAAGTTGTAATGGGGGAGGTCTAGGTTTGAGATTAGGAAAAAAACTATTTCACTAAGAGGGTGGCAAAGCACTGGAATGGGTTCCCTAGGAAGTGGTGGAATCTCCATCCTTAGAGGTTTTTAAGGCCCAGCTTGACAAAGTCCTGGCTATGATGATTTAGTTGGGGTTGGTCCTGCTTTGAGCAGGGCATTGGACTAGATGACCTCCTGAGGTCTCTTCCAACCTTAATCATCTATGATATTTAAGAAAGAATAGAGATTCAAATAAAAACTAATGAGAAAGATAGGAGTAAATAGTTACATATAAAACATCCTAACATGCTTTGTAGAGATTAAATGAACAAGGCATTCTCCATATGAATTGGAAATGGAATACAGACTTGTTGAAGGTCTCTGGGTAGGATAAAAGGGATAAAAAAAACTAAAAAACCAAAAGGTGATGTCATGGCAGGAGTCTACTATATGTAGTATTTGACATGACTTAAATGGGCCTCCACACTATAACTTATACTACTTCATATACTTGTAGTCAGAGAGATAAGAAATGTTTATCTCCTGTCTGGTGGACACATTCTAGGGCATGTCACCTAACATGCTTTAAGAATACAATTTATGTGTAGATACTTAAGGATTTATGTATCATCCATACATAGGTCTCTTAATGATTAAGAGGACCAGTGTGACATATGCTTTCACCAGAAACCCTACATCACACTCTTTGGTGAACTAGAATGTCAATACCAGACACCGTGAATTCCTATAAGCCTCATATACCCCCCTCATGCCCTCTGCCAGTTGATTTCCAGAAGTCCCTGGGTCATACTAACCAACCTTGTGGGTGAGTGATTGTTATTTTAAATCACAATAGCCCCAAGGTGCTCCAAATAAGGGTCCTGGCTCCATTGTTCTATCTACTATACACATATAATTGAGTCCCTACCTTAAGAAGATTACAGTCTAAGCATATCATGAGAGATAACAGATGGGGGTGAGGGGGAAGTAAATGTGGGGAGGATGAGGCTAGAATGAATCAATCACCTTTGATGATAAGTGGCAGTCTTAGTTTACCCCTTGTCTAGCCATTGCTGAGTGGGCAGCAGGCATAATATTATGAGGTAAATTCTAAGGAGAACATCCGGTTCCCCAGATGAACACGGGCAGCTCTCTAATCAAGTCGAGGAAAGTGGTAGGGATTCTCTTTTAAAATCTGCTGCCTATTAATTTAATTGGGTGACCTTTGAGTCTTGTGCTACATGAAGGAGTAAATAATACTTTTTTACTTTCTTCATACCATTCATAATTTTGTAGAACCACTTAGTCATCTTTTCTAAACTGAATAGTACCAGTCTCTAATCTCTCCTCATACAGAAGCTATTCCATACTCCTAATCATTTGTTGCCTTTCTCTGTACTTTTTTCAATTCTAATATATCAGATTGATACATCTCAAAAAGAATTGCACATATTATTCAAGGTGTGGACATACCATGGATTTATATAGTGGCATTATGATATTTTCTGTTTTATCGATCCCTTTCCTAATGGTTCCTGCCATTGTTAGCTTTTTTGACTGCTGCTGCACATTGAGGAGGATGTTTTCAGAGAACTATCCACAATGACTCCAAGATCTTTCTTGAGTGGTAACAGCTAATCTAGACCCTGTCATTTTGCATGTACAGTTGGGACTAAATTTTTCAATATGCATTACTTTGCATTTATCAACATTGAATTTAATCTTCCATTTTGTTGCCCAGACACTCAGTTTTGTGAGATCCTGTGTCACCCGTCAGTCAGTTTTGGACTTAAATATTGAGTAATTTTGTATCATCTGCAAGCTTTGCCACCTCATTGTTTCCCCCCCTTTCCAGATCATCTATGAATGTGTTGAACAGCACAGGACCCAGTTTAGATTCTTGTCAGACCCCTCTGTTTGCCTCTCTCCATAGTGAAAACTGACTCTCTTATCTTTTAGCCAGTTATTGATCCATGAGAGGACTTTCCCTTTTACCCCATAACTGCTTGCTTTAAAAGCTTTGATGTGAGACCTTGATGAAGGCTTTCTGAAAGTCCATGTACACTATATCAACTGGATCACCTGTCCACATGCTTAATGACACCCTCAAAGAATTATAATAGATTGGTGAGGCATGATTTCCTTTTACAAAAGCTGTATTGATTCTTCCACAACATATCATGTTTATCTATGTGCCCGATAAGTTTGTTCTTTACTATGGTTTCAACCAAATTCCCAAGTAAAGAAGTTATGCTTACCAGCCTATAAATTGCCAGAATCACCTCTAGAGCCTTGTTTTAAATAAATAAATAAATCAGCATTACATTACCTATCCTCCAGTCATCTGGTATAAGAGGCTGATTCAAACAATAGGATACATGCACACATAGTGGTTTTGCAACTTCCTATTTGAGTTCCTTTGGAACTTTTGGGTAAATACCAACTTTTGGGTAAATACCATAAGTCCTGGGGACTGATTACTATTTAATTTACCAATTTATTCTAAAGCCTCCCCTATTGACTCCTCAGTCTGGGACAGTTCCTCAGTATGGCTTGGGTGTAGGAATCTCTCCCATATCTTTTGCAGTGAAGACTTAAGCAACAGTTCATTTACCTTCTCCGCAACTTTGTGGTCTCTCTCAAGTGCTCCTTTAGCATCCAATTGTCCAGGGGCACCACTGATTGGTGGGCAGGTTTCCTGATGTACTTAAAAATTGTTGCTGTTTGTTTTTATATTCTTAGCTAGTTGCTCTTCAAATTCTTTCTTGGCCTGCCTAATTATATGTTCACATTGGACTTGCCAGAGTTTATGCTCAATTCTATTTTCCCTTAGTAGGATTTGACTTTGAATTTTTAAAGCATGCCTCAGTACCTCTAACTACCTTTTTAACTCTGTTGCTTAGCCATAGTGTCTTTTTTCAGTTCTCTGATGGAGGTGGGAGTTATATTTAATTTGAGCCTCTATTATGGCCTTTTAAAGTCGCGTTCATGCAGTTTGCAGACATTTTCCTTTGAGACTGTTCTTTTTAGTTTCCATTTAACTAGCTTCCTCAATTGTGTAGTTCCCCTTTTTCAAGTTAAGTGTGGTGAAGGGTTGTTTTGGACATTTTTGCTCCTATAAGATGTTTAAATTTAATTATATTATGGTTGCTATTACCAAGCAGTTTAGCTATATTCAACTGTTCCCATGATTTATATATGGAACAAAGGAATTGGGGATTGGTCCTGCTTTGAGGAGGGGGTTGGACTTTATGACCTTCTGTTGTCCCTTCCAACCCAGATATTCTATGATTCTATGAATTCAAGCAAACAAAAGCAGGCTTAAATTGAATATATCAAGTAGAACTGAGAACCATACCCCCATGTAATATTTATCTCAATAAAATTAGCTTTAAAATATTTAAAGACAAGTATAATAGAGCTATAGTGTTTGAGATGTTAGTTGTGTCTCATGGACATTAATTAGGACCCTCAAGGAAGTAATTATTGTATTAGTAAGAACTGTACTAAGTACATATAGTTATATTCAATTACTTATTTTGCTGTAGCAAAATCAAACAACATACTACTAGGACATCTACCAGTACATGTCAGAGTCAAAATTGCATAAGAATCCTGTAATCCTTTTTTGAAAATAAGCATTGAATGCATATCCTTGTTCTGATCATGGATATATAGCTTCAAAAGACATACTAGACAGTGATAATTGAAAAATATAAATTTGTAGATGTATTTAACGGTTAAAGTATTTTTTCCTGAGGCAAAGCCAAAGGCTAAAAGTATGCCTTACCGTTAGCTAGCAGGACTGTAGACTAAATCTGCCAATGCTGTTCACTCTTGAACAGCTGAACAAAGGAATTGTAATTTACTTTTCTGTATAATTCATATGATTTTTTTTACTGGTGCATGAAAGTGATTTTGGAAGTTTAAAGTAATATAATGCAGTTTAAATACAGTTATAAACTGCTTACTTAAATAAAAATAAAAGATACATGTATTAACACTAATTCTTTATTTTGCTGGTAATATACAACATGTAGAAATGTCGTATAGAATTAAGTTTCAGTCATAACCAGCACCATTAAGATAGCAAACTATATGGATCAATTGCTGGACTGCAAACTTACAACTATACTGCCTCAAGTGAAAACATATATTCAACAGAAGGCTCACAAATATTCCAGCGTAATTTGTTTGTAGGTTGATTTACTGAAATGCCAGTGCATTTTACCTAACAAGACTATTACAGAAAATGAGTATTGTGTTTCATACACCAGTTCCACAGTAAAGACTGCAGAGGTTGGCTTCAGTGAGATGAAGCTGCCACTGACTCATAACTCTCTAAAGGGTAATGATATCAACAAAACCCACCTGAGGATTCTTGTCTTTAATAAGGTCTTGATTCAAAAAACGTTAATAACATTTTATTGATCATAACAAAATCCTCATCTGAATTCTGGCTCTGTGAAATCCTAACAACATTGTAGAGTCACATTTTCTGATGGAGATATAGCCAAGAGTTTGCCATTTATTTTTTCCATCTCCCACTGCCCTTTACTTCTGAGATGCACAGACACATCCTCTAGAAAATGAAGTTGGTTTGTGTGATTATTAACCTTGGCTTTTTCAAATATCCACATTCTCCCCAGGGGTGTGTTATAGACTTGGGTTTAACAGTCACTTAATCAAGTTAGAATGTAAAGGAGAAAATAATACTTCTGTTACTGATCAGAACTGAGAAGTAGTTTAAAGAACTGCAGGATGTTAATGATGCCATTTCCCTCCAGCAATGGTATTGCAAATATCTTACTCACACAAATGCCGCAGTCATCACTTTTTATACATTTGTGATTAACAGGTATAGTAATTCCAGAAATAAGTTTCTGAAATCTAGTTGTGATGGTGCTTGTATCCTCAAGTTTCACTGGTCCCCTTGGGCTGTCTATGCTGCTTGCTCTGTACTGCTCCAATGGGACGAATACATCTTCCTTGGCACCCTGAGGCTGAGCCAAATCCATGATAAGTTACTCATTTAAGAATTTCTACTGGATTTAGCAAGTGTGTGTGCTCATGAGTATACCAGGTTTAGGTTCATGTAAGCCACCATATCCATCCCCACCCCCTGCCCCCGCAAGAGACAGATGTTCTTTTAAGGGCCCAGATAAAATTCTCCTCCTTTCTCACAGGGTTTATACTGGAGAAGTGAGTTGAGACTGGGTGGGCTGTGAACAGAGCCAAGGGCACGCAAATTGCCTTGCTATCCCACCCCTGCTTCTCATTTCAGCCTTGTTGAAAGTTACCTGGAAGAATTAATACAATCACGGGCTACATTACTTTTTTCTCTCCCCACTGCCCTTCCTCAGTCTCTGTAGGGAAAGCCAAAGCTGGGTGAAGGGGAGTCTCTTATGGCATGGCTCCATTTCTATTTGTATTTAATCAATCTTTTACAGTCTAAATTGCTTTTACTGTTTGTTTTCATAATCAGGAAATATTGTGAAAAGAAAGTAGAACAGGCTCTCCGCACTTTTTCAATAAAGTCAATATTCATAGAATCATAGCATCATAGGATTGGTCGAAAGGTCACCTAGTCCAGTCCCCTGCATTCATGACAGGACTAAGTATTATCTAGACCATCCCTGGCAGGTGTTTGTCTAACGTGTTCTTAAAAATCTCCATTGATGGAGATTCCATAACCTCCCTAGGCAATTTATTCCAGTGCTTATCCACCCTGACAGTTATGAAGTTTTTCTTAATGTTCAACCTAAACTGCCCTTGCTGCAGTTTAAGCCAATTACTTCTTGTCCTATCCTCAGAGGTTAAGGAGAACAATTTTCCTCCCTCCTCTTTGTACCAACCTTTTATGTACTTGAAAACTGTTATGTCCCATCTCAGTCTTCTCTTCCCCAGACTAAACAAACCCATTTTTTTTCAATCTTCCTTCATAGATCATGTTTTCTAGACCTTTAATAAGTTTTGATGCTCTTCTCTGGACTCGCTCCAATTTGTCCACATCTTTCCTGAAATGTGGCACCCAGAACTGGACACAATACTCCAGTTGAGGCCTAATCAGCACAGCATAGAGCGCAAGAATTATGCCTTATATCTTGCTTATGACACTCCTGCTAATACAACCCAAAATGTTTGCTTTTTTCGCAAGTGTTACACCGGTTGACTCATATTTAGCTTGTGATCCACAATGATCGCCAGATTCCTTTCTGCAGTACTCCTTCCTAGGCAGTCATTTCCCATTTTGTATGTGCACAACTGATTGTTCCTTCCTAAGTGGAGTACTTTGCATTTGTCCTTACTGAATTTCATCCTGTTTACTACAGGCCAATTCTTGTGTTTGTCCAGATCATTCTGAATTTTAATCCTATCCTCCAAAGGACTTGCAACCCCTCCCGGATAGAATCATCTGCAAACTTTATAAGTGTACTCTCTATGCTATTATCTAAATCACTGATGAATATATTGAACAGAACTGGACTCAGAACTGATCGTTGCAGGACCCCGCTCAATATGCCCTTCCAGCTTAAGTGTGAACCACTGATAACGACTCTCTGGGAATGGTTTTCCAATCAGTTATGCACCCCCCTTTACAGTAGCTCCATCTAGGTTGTATTTCCCTAGTTTGTTTATAAGAAGGTCATGTGACACTGTATTAAAAGCCTTACAAAAGTCAAGATATACCACATCTATCGCTTCCCCCATCCATGAGACTTGTCATGTTAAAGAAAGCTATTATGTTCTTGACAAATCCTTGCTGATTGTTACTTTTCTTCTAGGTATCTGCAAATTGATTGCTTAATTTTTTGCTCCATTATCTTTCCAGGTACAGAAGTTAAACTGACTGGTCTGTAATTTCCTGGGTTATCTTTATTCTCCCTTTTATATAGGTGGGCAAATATAGTGCCATTTTCTAGTCCTTTGGAATCTTTCCCATCTTCTATGACTTTTCAAAGATAATTGCTAATGACTCATATCTCCTCAGTCAGCTCCTTGAGTATTCTAGGATGTATTTCATTTGGCCCTGGTGACTTGAAACATCTAACTTCTCTAGGTAATTTTTAATTTATTCTTTCATTATTTTAGCCTCTGATCCAACCTCATTTTCACTGGCATTCACTCTGTGCTATTTCCACATTTTCTGTTATTGTTCTCTGCCCTCATTGAATAATGGGCCTACCCTGTCCTTGGTCTTCTTCTTGCTTCTCATGTATTTGTAGAATGTTTTCTTGTTACCCTTTATGCCTCTAACTAGTTTAATCTTGTTTTGTGCCTTAGCATTTCTAATTTTGTCCCTACATACTGTTGTTATTTGTTTATATTCATCCTTTGTAATTTTCCCTTTTTATAGGACTCTTTTTTTGAGTTTCAGATCATTGAAGGTTTCCTGGTTAAGCAAGGGTGGTCTCTTGATATACTTCCTATCTTTCCTACACAGTGGGATGGTTTGCTCTTGTGCCCTTAATAATCTCTCTTTAAAAAACTGCCAGCTCTCTTAAACCGTTTTTCTCCTTAGATTTGTTTCCCATGGGATCTTACCTACCAATTCCTTGAGTTTGCTGAAGTCTGCCTTCTTGAAATCAATTATCTTTATTGAGCTGTTTTCCCCTCCTAGAATCAAAAACTCTACCATTTCCATAGAATCAAAAACTCTACCATTTCATGATCACTTTCACCTAAGCTGCCTTCCACTTTCAAATTCTCAAACAGTTCCTTCTTATTTGTCAGAATCAAGTCCAGAACAGCCTCTCCCCTAGTAGCTTTCTCCACCTTCTGAAATAGAAAATTCTTGGAATGTACTGAAAAGTATTTGTTGGATAATCTCTGCACTGCTGTATTATTCTCCCAACACATGACGTCACCACCACCAAGTCCTGTGCTTTGGTTCATTTTCTTAGTTGTATGAAAAAAATACTCATCCACCTCTTCTTAATATGTAGATTCTGTACAATATGTATATATATATAAATTACATGACTAAACTAAGATTTGAAAAAAATATGGCTTGCTTCTCTAAGGAATAAGTAATTCAATATTTTGTGTATTTGTTGGAAAATTAGTGCTTTGGAAAAATTTTATTTGCAACCCTGTAAAAGCAGAACTATCACATTGTTATACAGTTCCTAAAGTTTTGAGGGGCTTTTGCATTACTTTAGGTATTACTTAAATATTCATGCCATTCAGCAGCCAGATAATGATTCTGAAACATTTTTAGACAGAATTGCTGTTTAAATTCATGTAGGTTTGAATTTGCCTTAATAAAACCCAGTATGAGAGTAACAAATGATAGGGCTAATAAATAGAAGTCTAACTACTTGGGATTAATTTAAAAAAATGTTTGAAGCAAGAGTTTTTCCATTACATTAAATATAACATTTCCTAGGAAGTGTTTAGTAACATAGGACTTGCCCTATTGGCTCAGACTAGTGCTCTATTCAGTCCGGTAGCTTAGATAGTGACCTGGAGTAGATGACCTCAAGGAAGATGCAATAAATCCCAGAGTAAACAGAAATGGTAGATTTTTTCCCCCTAAACCATACCCAGAGACTGGCTTATGCTCTGAAACTTACACAGACTCAATGAGTAGCTCCTATTTAAGGAACTGTAGATGTTCTCATGACCCATACAAGATCAGTAATTTGAAGGCATTTCCTTTGAAGACAGGCAAGTGCTGAAGGGAAAATTGAAAGACTTGCTCATCACATTGGAGTCATACTCCATCATCACTTGACTTTCAATGTGTTTGTGAGAATCACAGTAGGGTTGGTTTGAAAAATATTGAATAGATGGGAGACAAGAGGCTTGAGTCACCCTATGGAGTTCTAGGCTGAAGGATATCAAAACCTCTGGTTCAGAATGGCCTCCATTGTGCAAGGGATTTCCAGAGAGGTTTTTTTACTGGGTTTCTTAGCTCTGTGTGGTGGTGTGTGTCAATTGCCTTTTTTCCCCTCTAAAAAGGGGAACTTGCTCAGTTACTCTGCGAAGCTGGTGCATGCACAGTGCAGTTACATGAAAGGGATGGTGAAAGGCACGTCTCTGAGAAAAAGGCCCCAAATTTCAAGTCTCTGTTCCAAAGCACAGGAATGCTAGGGCATTTAAAAGAAAAAAGGTCAAGAATTTAACATGGACAAAACATTTTTACCTAATGTACTCAGAATGGCTAAACCATTTTGGCTGAAACATTTTTTAAAAAAGAAAAAAGAAAAAAAAAAACCTGCGGCAGGCACTCAGGATGGAAAAAAACGTCTTCCCAAATGGCAAAAATTTGGCAAAGTTATAAGCAGATGAAAACACGGTCTTAAAGTTACCTGCCACTTCCCATTTTAACAGCAGGCAATGCTATTAGCCCTTCGTATGAACAACAAATTCTTTTAAAAGGTTTGAAATAAATATGCTTACCCACACTAGGATTGAATATTAACAAACATGTCCCTATTATGACAGGAAGTTCTACCTTTGAACCTGCGATAAACAGGTATCTAATCTCAATAAGCTCTATTTACAGTTAAATAGACATTTCCCTAAGAAGTCCACCAAGAACATTTGCCGTCAGATCTGATTTATCTTTATGGCACTTAATGCAGGGAACTCTAGTGGAGTGATTGATTAGTTATAATGCACTTCCATTCCCTAGACTGTCAACCTGCCTTCTTATAAAATAAATAAATAAATAAATAAATAAAATAAAAAACCACACACCAACCACCGCCAGCTTTCTTACCTAATCATTCAGTTTTTGTTCCTGTCCTTAGTATCTCACTGACCTTAGCTTTTCAAAATCTCATTTTTCCATCGGTTTACTACTACTCCATTTCCCACTACTGTTACTTCTGTTGTGAATGGAATACTCTCCTCTGTGGTGCTTCCTGTTATTCCAAAGATACATTATTGGTTGGCATGTCAGGAAAGCACAAAGGGAAAGTGAGATTCTAGTGCAAAGCCTCAGTGCAGAAAAAGCAGCAAATAGTGGACTGAAGCAGCATCCAGGAAATAGCATAGTATTATCTTCAAAGATGGAGTTCAAGGAAGAAAGGAATGGGAAGGGAGGGCTGCCTGGTGACGGGGAATGACAAGATTAAGGATAGTTTTTATCTGCCTTTTTGAAAGGGGACATGGGATCAGTTTGAGGGGACACGGATTCTTTGGAATGCGGCCATAAATATGGTTAAGTAGTTGGAAGAAATGGTGCCTGGAGTGCTGGTAGGAACAGGGGGAAAAAGGGACAAATGTAGGAGACAAAGCCTGAAGTCCTCACTCAGTCCATATTTGACTAAGCTCCCATTAACTTCCATATGAGAAAATAGAGTCAAGTATCAAGTAGCATCAACTTAACCCCATATTCAGAAATGGATAGGAATGAAACATGCTTTGTAACACAAAAAGACTACTTTCTTCAGGTCACTGAAAAGAGAACAGAGATATAGTTGCATACACTGACTCCAGTACAACACTACCTAAAACTTGTCTGAACATATTGTAAACTACAAGCTCTTCTTGACAATAAATAAAATACATTCATGCTTGTTGAAATTCAGGTCAGAAATAGGTTTTAAAAAAAACAACTGTGAAATTAACTGTATTTGATGCCATTTCTGTTGCTGAAAGCATACTGATTGATAGGACCCTGATTGTGATTTTTACAATTTAAAGACCTCATTCTCTCAAAATGGGCTTATAGGCTTAAGTGAAATTACTTTTTTCCCCGGTGGCAGAGATCCAGCATATTTTACATCTGATTCATGATAAAAACTCAGTACACAACTTACCCACATAGCACATTTCACACAGTATTAACCTCATTAGTGCCAGTGGAGAAAGCCCAAGAGCTAAGGCATTTTCAACATGCCATTTTTCAATACATTTTACACAAACAGATTTTTGACTGGTATAACATGTAGAATTAATACATATCGATAGCCAAAATATCTCATTAACGCATTTCTTAACTGCTTCTTCCTTGTTATCCGGATGAGTTCTAGGTTGCTGACTTTCCCTTCAGTCACATGAACAATTCCAAACTTACTGATTTATGTGGCTCAGTAGCAGGCACAGCTGATTCTGCCAATAGAAGGAAGATTAATCATATATCAAAAGCTGTTGTTGATAGAATCAAACCCACTCTGTCTAAAGGGTATTTGAAAAATATCAAGTGCTTTTATTTTTTGGTTAAGCTACTTTAAATCACTGATCTCCTGTTCCTATCTCAAATAATCAGGTGTTCAATCTAGCTATGGGCTAAGTATACTCAGGCTGAATTAACATTGAGATGTTTCTGCATAAGGTCATGCAATACCTTAACTGATAATTCTACAATGCCTACACTGCCTGACGAAGATACATTTAGGACACTACTTTTACAGCTAATCGTGCTTCTCTAGATCGGTGGTGTCCCAAATTGAGGACTGCAGGGAAACTATGTTAAAAAGAGCATGCATTTTGTTTTGAATTAAAAATGTGTATTCTGAGCTGTGCTCTGTGCATTTTTTAAAATTATTATTATTAACCTAAAGTGTTTTAAATCAGCACTGTCACTAAGGGGGCGGGGAGGGGGGTAAAGAGAGGCACTGCTGTCCCTTCCCTTTTGCAGCTTCTTAAAACTGCCCTACCTACTGAATACCAAGGGGAAAGAGGATGAGAGCTATCTTTGGTTTCTCCATTGCCTGTTTTCCTATTTGACCATGGGAGCCCCAAGGAGACGGAGAAGAGAATAGGCGATCTGCTGGTCCTGCCTCAACTTAAAGTCTAGGAAGGGGAGGGATGATTCCTCATCCCCACACAGCCACCCAGAGCAGCCTAGGAAAGGAGGAACTGGAATAGCTGAACTAACCACCAGTTACAGCTGCCCCAGCCCAGTCTTTATTTTGCTTTTTTGGTGCTTGGGCAACCTTAATTCAGCCCCCTTGTGTGTATACTTTAAGGTACAGTCTTTAATTACATGAGCACATATTAGTTTTTCCCACAGGACCCCAGCCTCATTCTGTGCACAGGCCAGACCTGCTCTGGGGATAAATCAGGGGTGTGTAGTAAAGGAAACTGTTTATAGAACCCCTGCTTCATTTGTTGCAGAATCTGGGAGATATATAGTGAATGAGGCAGGGTATTATGGGAAGAGAAAGTACAATCTCATGGTTAAGGCAGTTGAATGCTACCCTGGAGAAATTGATTTTGTCCCAGCCATGGAGTTGCTACATGATGTTGGGCAAATGACTGAAACCAGACTGTTCAAAGGTGGCCTCATTGTGTCTCATTTTCTGGGTGTCGGACTTGAGACCATGGGGTCTAATTTGCAGAAGTGCTGACTGATGAGCACTCATAGCTATAAGTGTACTCAATGTGTGCTGTGCTTTTGTAAGTAATCTAAGTCCTAGATGTTTCCTCTTGGGCACTCAAAATCAGTGGATACTTTTGACCTTACTGTGAGTCTCCTTTCCCCTTCTGTAAAATAGGGATAAAATCCATTCTCTAATGTCACCTGGGTGTCATAAAGATTAGTATTTATGAAGCACTCTGGTACTACAATGATGAGCACCATAGAAAGTCCATGAGGAAATTAATAATTCTGTCTTCAGAGCAAGGATTGAATAGTGTGCAGTACGTAAAGCACTTCGAACAAGGAAGGCAAAACAAAATATTGAATAGCTGCTCATTAAGTGAGCTCTGATCATTCTGTGCACTGAATGAGGTCAGGTATTGTGGAAAACACAACATGATCATGTAACTAAAGACGGTTTCATAATCCACACACACGGGGGGGGGGGAGGGGGAAGCCAATTTAAACTTGCATAGGTAACCTTACTTCTGGCATTACCTTAATTTTGAGTGCTTGACTTTGCAACCTTCATAATGTTCTTTTAACATAGTTTTTTGTGTGTTATATAAAAACACACACAATATTGGTTTTTCCAATACTATTCTGAGTTCATGTAGACTATGCTTTCAGGGATCATTTCTCTAGTTGGGGACTGGAGAAGGGTGGTTGTGAAAAGTTGATTTTACTCCATTACTTTCAGGATCATTATGCTATAGATGACCAGTACAATTTCAGATAATGAGGTATAGTTCAAATGAGATTATACAAAGATAGGAGAATTACAATATTCCTTATCACTCTTATTTTATTATTAATTATTAATTATTATTATTAAGGACCAGTCACAGTTGTTTAGATAAAATATGAACTGGTTTAGGGATTTTTTTAACAGCTCATAAGTCTTTGGTATTTTCCTGTCTGGGTCATTAATCAAAACTATTTTAATACACTAGACACACAAAATAGAACAGCACTTGAACCAGTGCCCCTTTGTATTGTACTTGGGTATGCCTTGTTGCAAGTCTATGAAGTTCTGACACCAATAAAGGGAGAGCTACCTGTATTTTGCTCTCTGATGAAGGTGGTCCCTGGAAATTTTTCTGAGCATCTCCAAAGAGATGCACATCATTTTTACTGATGACTGATGAGAGGCATCATCTGTGAAGCAAAAGTACAAATTTTGCAGGTCTGGAGGACAGTGTTTTTAACTTAAGACAGCCTCAGGGTTTCAGAACAATAGATGCTTTTCTACACAGTCTTGTAGGCAGACGACTGTCACTAACCCACAAATATCAGTGTATCTAGGTACTTATGTAGTTCCCTATCACCATGGTATCCAAATACCATGCCTGGGAGCAGTTTTAGCTCTTGCATATTCAGCTATACATGAGTTTTGATTGATAGACATTCTTTATGTTGAGTCTTCTGATGTTCCCCGTTCTTCACCCCACCCCACCCTTCTCTTTGACAAGAAGGACATTGTGCAATGGAATGGCAAGATTTGCCAAGTCCTCATAAGTGTTGCACAGATCCTGTGCAGCTTATGTGGACAAAAGCTGGTGACAGGCAAGAGTGGAGTGAATTGTGTGGGGAAAGAGGTTTGCTTGCTGCTTGGATTCTTCTGTCCTTTCCCCTACAGACTAAGGGGAGAGATTAGGGCTGCAAGGGTCACTCCATGATGGAGACTCTGAAGGGGAGCCACTTCCTTTTCCCTCTCTCATGTTGTGGAAGCAATTCCTATCCCACTTCCACAACAGAGGTCCCTAATGCAAAGTCAGGTTAGTGCACTGGGGAGAAGGTTTTCCTTCAAAATGCAAAGCAAAGAAACATACCACAGAAATTAATAAAAATCTTACCAACCATAGAAAGAGTGAATTTTACCTGTGGATCACCACAAAGTTATTCAGCACAAGTGTTTCTGTAATTATGATACACTGTGAAAATTCAGTATTCAATGGCCCTTATACTCACACTTCTACCTGAGTCACATGCCAATTTAACTCCACCCCAATGCCATAAATCACCATTCTGTTAAGGAACTGAAACATCAGAGAGCAGTTTGGCAGCTGTGGGAGATCATTCAGCACAATGGTGTAGAATCTCTTTAAAAAAAGTGATTTTTAAATTCAAGTTTTCTTTTATTTACTCTTTTGTGTTCATCATTACACTTAGCCAAGTTCATTACAAAAGAACATCAACCCAACTATTTTTTGAGTTCTTCAGGAAATAGGAGCTACTTGTATCATTAATTAACATGTCACCGAAATGCCTTCTGTAGGAAGGTTAATCTTGAAAATACAATGAATTCCCCTCTCTAAAACCTACATCTTTAATCTCATAGAAGACCCTCTCTAACAGTGTCTGCATGTACTAAGATTGCTGCCGATAGCATTGGTAAAAGTGAGGCGGATCATCTTTAGCTTTTGGCAAGATAAGTCCCCACTCCAAATAAATACATTATTTATTTATTTTATTTTATTTTATTTATTTATTTGTTATTCAGCATGCTACCAGACTTAGGTTTCACAGAAGAGAATTGTGTTAAGTATATAGCAATAGTCTGAGCAATAGTTTCATTTCTACTGATGAAACACTAAAGTGACTTCTGGTCCCAATATATAGCTAGTTAACCATACTGTAGTTTTTCTATGCTGAATTTCTTGATTGGCAGTTAACTTCTAGATTTCCTCTCCACAGCCTTTATGTTCCCCTCCCATCCAGTTTTTCATTTGCTCTTCTTTACCTTTTTCTCCTATCTTTTGCTAAGTATCAGGGGGTAGCCGTGTTAGTCTGTATCTACAAAAACAACGAGGAGTCTGGTGGCTTCTTAAAGACTAACAGATTTAAATAAATCTGTTAGTCTTTAAGATGCCACCAGACTCCTTGTTATCTTTTGCTAGTCACATACTGTAAGTTGTTAAAGATTGTGAAGCATAGCTAGTTATCAATAAAAAAAAAAATCAGTATTGACCTAATTACCATAACTTGGAATCCAAGATACTGCCATATTTTTCTACATTTACAAAAGGAAATCAGATAATTGCTAGTAAATATTGGCTTTCTAAAATAGAAACCATATAGATTACATTCAAATCAGCAGTTTCTCATGCTAATGGAAATACCCTGGCAACACCCCAAACATTGGCTACCTCCTTTGGCCAAGGGAAGCAACATCACTACTGAAAAATGTGACTATAAATGGGTTAATTCACTTCAAGATCACATTCTTCTGGTCAGGCATGGGGTAGCAGCTGTCTCCTGACATGATGCTTCCTTCCTCTTTCACTGAGGTGGTCTCTCTCCCCACAACTCAGCCCTTTGGCCAGGTCACATTTTAGTCCACTCATTCCAGGGTAACAGTTTTATGACCTTAAAGCAGGTCTTCCATCTGTCTCTGTTCTCCATGATCCTTATGCCCCTTCCTCAAGGGTTACAGCCCACCTTCCTGTAGCTGACAACCAAGGTGTACTCCCTCAGGTTCCTTGTTGCCTCACTAGACCATTTCCTACCTCTCCTGTCCCCAAGAGAGTGATTGCAAACTCTCTTCCTTGTGCCTCTTTCTGCTGCAAACTTCCTGGCTTTATAATCACCACCCAGCCATTCTCCAGCTGGGCTTCATCATTAAGTAATCCTCACTTTCTCTGTCTGGCAGGTGCTGCCAGGTATGTTAATTGTCCTTTCAGGCCCATGTTAACCCCTTTAGGGCCTGTGTAGGGTATACACCCCATAACAAGGACTTAGGCACTTAAGCACTTTTGAAAAAGTTACCTTCTGCCCCTTGTGTATCTGCACAGTGGGGAAGAGAGGAACACAAGTGATCACAAGAAGCATCTCACACTTGTGTGATCTATGCAGAGCTCTGGCAGAGTTGCAGTTCCTGCTTCCGGGGAGCAGAGGGACTCCTTCATCCCCATGCCCCATGATTGGATGGTACCACAAAAAAAAGAGGAGGGGAAATAGGTGCAGGGCCACACTTTTCTCCACGTATGTACTGAGCAGCTTCAGCCAAAAGGATCAAATTTGCTGCACTTTATAAAGTGGTATAATAATGGACACATTCCCCCTTGGCACATGGGCAAGTGACAGCAGTTTTGAAACAACCCTATATAAATAAAATTGTTGGGCAACAGCTTACAAGGGGACTAATGTATTCTTTAGAGACAGGGGACTAAGAATAATTTAAGGGAACCTATGACCATGTCAAAGGAAATTCATTAAATCTAATGGGTGTGCCTGTACAATGGAAGTGTGTCCTCAAGAAGAAATTGTCCAACAGCTCTGCATGTTTGGAGGCTAGAGACTAGCAGAAGCCATACCAAATGACAGTGATTTGGGATTTTGGAATTTGCTCTGGCTCACTCAGACTGCCCACTAGAGCTCCAGTACATCTCTCTATTGGCTTTGGATAGAAAGATTTAAGTAATACATAAAAAGCTTCAAGTAATTTAACCAATATAAATTTGTAGCTAACCTTAGAGTTTTGCTATTGTATGGGTAGCAATGTTTTTATAGTGTTTTAACTTAGTTGTGTTTACATTCTGCATGAGGTTCTTTGGTGTGTGCTCCCCCACCCGCAAAACTGCTTTTATTTAAGACAACCTGAATTGGGAGTGAAGTGTGTTAACCTGGGTTCACTCACTGCTGGGATATCATGGAAAGCAGGAAGCTAATTTCTGACTAAGGCACACGCAGAAAGGCAGGAACAAAATTCAGTGTTAAGTTAAAGGTGGTGGAAGTGTAATTGCCATTGTACTCTTGAAACTGTGCTGCAGGAACTGGACAGAGATCAGTGATGGCATGGTGAGAAAGGACAACACAAGAGATGGCAGCCTTTATTACATGGATGTTACACAGTGAGATTGATACTTGTATGTATGACCATTCAAAATGAAGTGCATTTGTTTAATGGAATGTACACCAGTTCTAAAGCTCATACTCCTGGGTGTCCTTTTAAAAGTTAAGGAAAACATACTGCATGTGCTTAGTATTCCAGAAGATTGGAAATAGAGAAATCTAGTTGAGAAAAAGTGCTAAGCAAGTACTATTACCAATCAGATCAATACTAATGTTTTAAATGCGTTACCTAGGGAGGTGGTGGAGTCTCCTTCCTTGGAGGTTTTTAAGGCCTGGCTTGACAAAGCCCTGGCTGGGTTGATTTAGTTGGGAATTGGTCCTGCTTTGAGCAGGGGGTTGGACTAGATGACCTCTTGAGGTCCCTTCCAACTCTGATATTCTATGATTCTATGATTCTAAAACAAAATCCTTCTTATTTATCTATCTGGTGACAAAAGTGCCCACTGCAATCAGATGTGGTTGCAGGTTCAGGGCCAAAGTTTGCACAAGAGAGTGCAGGATTCTAAAAAGAAACCTCAGGGTTTTTGGGGTGTTTTGCTTCAAATAAAAAGGAAATAAAGTATTTCATCTATTGACAATTAATGATCCATTCCAATA
This sequence comes from Terrapene triunguis, assembly GCF_002925995.2. NCBI lineage: Eukaryota > Metazoa > Chordata > Testudines > Emydidae > Terrapene > Terrapene triunguis. Next base: position 40,164,569 of record NW_020664417.1, on the reverse strand, counting down.
CTATGCACAGCATTAAAATTTGAATGCTAAGGAATTAAAATTTTAAATGAATACTGATGACCATGAAGAGTCATTAAAATTAATCACAAAAATGCAAATACTGTATTACAAATATATATATATAAAAAAAAAGCCACCCAGAATTGTTATCAGCACACCAAGGCATCATGACATATCTTTCACTCTATAAACACAGACAACCAATTTCATGGCAAGGATTCCGGCCACAGCCATTTCCTGCAAAAATTAGTGCTATAATTAGATCTACCACTAGAGGGAATTGAAATTACTGTGTGGGCACATAATACCTCATATTTATCTTCCTTAGTTTAGGTAATTGTTGACTATATATGATGAGTTAACAATAGCTTTAAAACTAGACAGGCTAAATTGCTCTGATTTTTTAAAAATATTAAGGAAATTATTATTGTCTACAGTGGCAATGGCTTTTGGCTAAGCTATCAATTTATAAATCCATTTTATTGCACAGTTTATGAATTCACATTGCTAGCATCTTTCAATCTTTGAAGATTCATTTCATGTTCCATAGTTTGATGTATCCCAAGTACTATTCTGAATAGGGTGACTAGACAGCAAATGTGAAAAATCGGGACAGTGGGCGGGGGGTAATAGGAACCTATATAAGAAAAAGACCCAAAAATCGGGACTGTCCCTATAAAATCGGGACATCTGGTCACCCCAATTCTGAATTAACTGGAAAATTAGAAGTGTCAACACTATGGATCTGATCCAACTCCCATTGAAGTCAGCAGGGTTGCATGGAGCCCTAGATGCTGGCAACCTACAGTATCTAAGTCATAGACCAGCTAGACATCTCCATTGATACTGGGAGACCCAAGGGCAATTTGGAGACATTTTTCTCTTACAAGAAATCAGGTTGAGGAAATGTGGGTATGCAGTGTTGCTGTAGCTGTGCTGGTCCCAGGATATTAGAGAGACAAGGTGGGTGAAGTAATCTCTTTTATAGGACCAACTTG
>NW_020664417.1:40128544-40163171 GCF_002925995.2 Terrapene triunguis | reverse complement strand
ATATTTATTGCTTACTTTACTAAAAGACAAAAAATGCCCCCAGAGTACCCAGGCCAGAAACTAAAACAAGAAGAATCTTTTTCTTAGAATTCATGCTCTTTTTGGACTTAGTCTCTGATCCAAAAAGTCCCAGTTTGATTACACCAATTTAATCCCTGGTTTAGCAACTTTGACTTCAAAAGAGTTACACCAGGAATAAATTGGACCTCAGCTATTTGTTTTGCCTCCCTTCCAGCACTAATCCGATACAGCTGCCTTCAAAAGTATATAAAAGAAACATTATTATAATGCTGATCTTCTCACTTCAGGGACTTGTCTACTTCATTCTATGCAACGAGTACTTGAGACTAATAACGTGATCACAACATTTTCACTGTTAGACTATTTATGGCTTTGATAAGGTTTTTTTAAAAAAAAAAAAACAAAAAACCTAATTATTCCCATGCTTATGTCTTGTTAAAAATCAGTTAGGCACAGAATGTAAACTCTTTATAATACAAGAGTAGCATAAGCTTCTCTCGTATGAGGGTCTGACTCAAAGGGACAGGTGATAACCTCTCAAATAAAACAGAATTACCTTACAGTAAAAAATAAATGCAACCTGTATCTAATCAGTAGACTGTATAGCTTTCTCCCACTCTTTTATACAGTTTTCTGTTTTGGAGACCAATGGAGTAAAGACCCAAAGCTTAGCACCTAAATGGTCTGCAAAGTTGTCTTTAAGACATTTCAGAAAAGTGATCCTATCTCTGAAAAGTTTTTGCATTAACTTGGATTGAACTAAATCATCTGGATTTTCCTTCTTACATAACCTGTTTTGCCATTCAGGGTGTGAAGCTGCACATTCTATTCCTTACCGTAGAACTTAATGTACTTCTAAATACATACAATGATACTTGGATAGTGTCACAGGGTGCCTCTGTCACTACCTAGTGTATTCACTGCCTGGCCAGTTCCTATAGTCTCATGGTCACAAACACATACTTTTTCACCATGTGTGTATTTATTCTTTCCTTGAAAAATCTAACAGCAAGAGGGGGCTTCCACTCAGCCTTCACTGCTCAGCCCAGACTCACATTTTGAGCTCCCCTGGCTTCCTGTTCCTTCCACTTATATCCTACCAGTTACATGATTAGCTCAGTAATTACTACCCAGGTGCTCAATCACCCAGCAGAAAGTGGTTAGCTGCTCATAGTGGAGCCTGCAAGCTTCCTCATGCTGCAGCAACACCAGTGACCAGGGTGCTACAGATGGATTCCTTAGAAATATATATAACCACCACCAAACACATGCCAACTCATTTGCAATAGGGAATGAATTTATAATGAAAGAGACCCATCAGGTGCTTTCTCCCACCATGCAGAGTTCTAAACTGCAAATTAGAATCCAAGCATTTCTGATGCCTTTTTTAAAATTTCTTAGGAACAATTTTAATAGTAAAAACAATATCAAAAACCCAGTGGTGGATTAGCCACTGGGCCAACAGGGCCCATTCTCAGGGGCCCTGGCAATGGGGGTGGGGGGGCTGGAAAAATGGGTGATCTGCCCCCACACCCTGCCCACCTGGCGCTCCTGGCAGGGAGTGGGGTCCTGCCAGGAGCGCCGGGAGGGCAGAGTGGGGCTAGGCCACCAGCCCGAACCCCACTCTCTAGCAGGAACTGGGGGACTGCAGACAGAAGGGGGGGAGGGGTCCCCCACTTGCTCTGGCCCAGGGCCCCACAAAACAGTAATCTGCCTCTTCATAAACCAAAGGAAGAAATAAAATGAATCACTTTTAGTGGAGCAGCATTTAGTATAATAACAGCAGAAATCTGAAGGTTTAGTAAATACATGTTTTTAAGATTTTGATGCAATAACATTAAATATAGATATATATATACACACACCATATTTATGGTAACTTCTGTGTTTAGCCATATGGAATGTGTCTAGAGTTTACATGTACAATAATACTATCCTCCTCGAGAGCCAGGTTTTTAACCTGTGAGCCATATTCATTACTTTACTCTCTTTTAGCTTGTGCATTTAGGCTATCTCTTTAACAGTTCTAAAATTTGACTAGAATGGATTGAAAAATGGAATTTCTGTCCCACAGAAAGTTCTGATTCTTCAACATTTATTTTTATTCTGTCAAAGTATCAAAACTTTTCAGAGTGAAAAAGTTCCATGAAACTGTTGTTTTGGAAATATTGAATTGAAACATTCCAGTATTCCCAAATTGAAGGGTTTTGTTTGTTTTTCTGAAACTAATGTTTTCTTTCAGATTGGGTCATGTCAGCATTAACCTCTCTATTTGCCTGAGCTGCCATGGTGCCTCATGGGAGTTGTAGCTCTAGGTCATGTTCCCATCCTCCTTTATGAGCCCTGCTCCTTGGAAAGAATACATTTCCTATGCTTTGCCATGGTCTCTTCTTTTTGATAGGCCAAGCAGAGGCTAATCATCTTAGTAAATTTACACGTTTATGTTTTTTGTATGGTTGGTGCATAGGTCTATATAGTATTTACAAACACAAAAGGGCACCAATCTTGGCTGGGGCCTCTGAATGCAAGTGCAATATACAAATTAAATAACAAAGGTATGACATTGGTAAGACCTAGGATTTTAAAATGCCATATTCTAAGTGATTAGTTAATAGATACCAACAACTCCCTATTTGCACAACAATATCTCTATGATAGCGCTAAAGGAAGACATGGAGCCGGACAACAGGTGAATAAACTGAAAGGAGAAAAAATGAAAACAATACCACCCACACCTGAGTTAATGAGAAAAAGGAAAAACTAGAAGCATGCAAAAAAATTGAAAGTCAGAAATAAATAGGTCTCTGATAAGTGTTATAGTTCTCCCAAATTGTGTTGGAGGGATTTGCAATTATTGCCACCTTTTACACATACGCACACTTAAATTCATTAATCCTGTGTACTACGCTGAACTACTATTCCTTGCTGGTTAGTACATGTTAGCGAAGTCTCTTAAACATAGAATAAGGACCATTAGGCATATGGTCCATCAAAACAGTTGAGCAGATGTTCTACTTATTAGCACATGGAGACATATTTAAGCACTTCTACCATGGTTTTTAAATGAAAAATAATGGAACACAGTAACCATAGCCTGGTGTTGAGTGCAGTCCATACCTCCGTTCAGTCCTGAACCCTGTCTTTCAAAACAGAGGATGATCTGTACCCCACAGTCTCACATATCAGGAGCAGCTACTCCGTACATTAGCTCAACAGTATCTCACAGAAACATAGGCTGAGTGGAAACAGGATCAGCAAAATAGGTGGTGGCGAGAGCTCTCCAACCCACCTGGAATATCTGTGGCTCAGCTACCTCATTTAACCTGAGAATACTGTAAAGATCCACTGACCTTTGAGAGAAAAACCACTTTGTACTGACAGCCTCACTCAGCTGAAAAGGGGAGTGCTAATGCAAGTATAAGAAAACCTGCTAAGGACAAGCTGAATAATATAACAGCCTTGCACCACAGTTCTGGCATTATAGTCATACTTTGATATTTTCAAACACGCCTCTTTGTCATATCATATTTTCACATTAGAAACTTGTTTTCACACAATAAAACATAGCTGTGCCTTGAAGTTTACAACTCATCACCCTGTATTATATATGGGCTGCTTAATATTATACAAGTAGGCGCTCCCAATACATATAGGTCTGCAAATGCATAACTTCAGTGAACTCTATCTCTAGGGATAGCCAGCTGGCCACCTAACCTTTCCAGGAGGAATAACTATAATTTGTTTTTCCCATATGATGGGCCTTGTTTTCTCCCTAGTACTCTACAGTCCACTTCTGTGAGGTGCCTTGTCCCTCCCCTGCACAGCAGCACCAAGACTGGGAAGTGCCAACACAGTCAGACACATACCAGAAAGATACTACTTTATTGCTAACCTCAAAATGATCAAAAATCATGCATGAGTCAGCCTCCAAAATATCAATAAAACTTAAGAAATAATACATGTGGGTTCTTTTTGCTGTCTTGTTTCTAAGCTTTTATGGTTCATAATGTCAAGCTTTTCTCTACAATTATGAGAGCCTGAAACTTTATTTAAAAGCAAAAGTGAGCAGAGATATTCTTGCTATCACCTAACTCCAGGAGCTGTTTTAAAAAAAAAAAAAAAAAACCCTCACAAGACTCATGATAAAAATCACAAGAATTGGCAATACTGTTCCTAAGTGACCCAGAAGGCAACTTTATGATCCAAAAATATAAATTCTGTCTATAAGGAACCCAGAATGAATATACTTAAAAATAGAGAAGAATGGACTTCAAATCTGAGAATAAAAGAAAAGCTTGGAACAGCAATCTCTTACTATATTCTTGGCCCTCATCCCTAAGAGCAAAATATCTGCCCTCACAGAAGGTCACAAAATTTCAAGTAGTAGAAACGGTGTTTTAGGCTGGCTAGAAAGTCAGATATTGAGTCTAAATTTTCTTCTTATCTTCTCCATTTTTACATTTGCAAAACTCTTAATATCAGGTTAGTATGATTTGCATACCACATTTAGAGATTATTATATTAAAAAAGAAAAAACATAAATTTAGGCACCAATCCTGTGATAACATCCATGGAACCAGGGTCTATCTGCATAGAGCTCACTGAAGAATTTGGGCCTTAAACTATTGTGAGAGGATAAACAGACTCTATGACCTTAATTCACCTCAGACTTTTACCAGTGTAAATGAGGAGTCGCTCAATGGAGTTACACTACTATAAATCTGGAGTAAATGAGAGAAGGCTCAAGGGCATTTTTTCTCTCTTTTGGTTTCTTAGATGAAAGATCTTTCAGTTTGGGGGGAAGGGGATTGGCAGGTACTTATATCCCTTTTCATTATATTCCTGCACTAAATGTAGGGGCCCCAATCCTGCAAACACTTATGCATACTTTAATTTTAAGAATGTGATACTGCAGTAACTATTTAACATAGGTTTCAGAGTAGCAGCCGTGTTAGTCTGTATCCACAAAAAGAACAGAAGTACTTGGGGCACATAGTTATAATTAAATACGAGTTTATGTGTATTCAGGGTGGGGATTGTAAGCCTTCAAGCTCTGTAAATGTCAGTTTTCCCACCAGAGTTAAAAAATAACTCCAAAAAACTTGATGTTTTCCTTACCTGTCTTTGAAGTCATTTAGATAAAAATATATTTCAAACTTATTTAGATACATTTCTAATTGTTCCTCTTTTTCATTAAGTTGTGAGACTTTGCTATTTCTATAAATAGCTATCTTACCTTTTCTTGTTTTGCTTTTTAACAAGGAGATCTCCTCATCACTCCTTCTTTTTCTTAGGCCTCTTTGTGTTTTACAGTCCCATCACCAAAATGCTGATTTTTTTTCTCCTTCCTTACACAAAGAACAAACAGCTGTTTTCATTCAGAATAATCTTCTTCTTTTTGATTGAGAGGGTATCAAAAGGTAGACTAAAGGAAAGTCTCTGCAAGATAGCGCACATGTGTCTTCACATATAGTCTTTACTAAACTCTGATAATTTGGACTTGATTATCTAGAATATTGTACCTTCTGTAGGCATTTACACCTGTACTCACAGAATGTAAAGCAGGACCATTTTGATTGGTAGCATATTACACCTACTTTGCACAGGTGCAAAAGCAGTGAAGAGCTAGGCCCCAAATGGCCTCAGAATTCTGCAAACAGTGTAAGTATCTAGAACTTAAAGGTGCAGTCCATGGAAACAAAAGATACCTTGGTTTCATAGCTAAATATGCCACAAGGACCAAAAAGGAACTAAAATATTTATTTAGCATGGTAAAGTGGAGGTTAATTGGGGTTAAATGACAAAAGATTAATTTTTAGATGAGTTATTAGCTAAAGCTTCCTGATTCTAAAAATCTACTGGGATTATCTGTTGAATAATCTCCTGAGATAAATCACTTTGTGATATTCAAAACTAGACTGGACAAAACACTAGTAAGTATACAACAGGCAACAATCCTGTATTTTTAGTGAGATGCACTAGCTTACTTCATAGGACTTTGCCATATCTAGATTTTATAATTCTATGAATTCTGCTATAATTCCCCTTTACATTATTTTGGGGCCTGATGTGTTCCAAAATGCACTTCTGGTGAATAGGAGTAGTCGTGGACTACCCCTGCTGATCTGGGCAGGGGAAAGCCATTTCTCCATAAAGATAGCAGAACGAGGAGGAGGTGCAAGCTACTGGGCAAGGTTTGTGGGGGGGTGCTATTGTGCAGGGGGGACAAGGATCCTATGGTTGCAGGAGTTTTATTGAAATAGATCCCTGGAATCTATTGGGGGGCAGGGGATGGTCTCATTTAGCAGAATGTCAGGAAGGATAGGTGACTTACTTCTCTGAAGATGTGAGCAGTGGACTGGTTCAGATTGATATGGAAGCATATTCTTAGGGCAGTGGAGGGAAGCTTTCCTTGCTGCTGTGTAGGCTCTAAAGTTTTACATTGTTTTGTTTTGGAGAGCAGTTATGTAAAAAATAATAATTCTACATTTGGAAGTTACACTTTCAAGATAAAGAGATTGCTCTACAGTACTTGTATGAGGTGAATTGAAAAATACTATTTCTTTTGTTTGTCTTTTTTTACAGTGCAAATAATTGTAATAAAAAATAATAATATGCAGTGAGTACGGTACACTTTATATTCTGTGTTGTAACTGAAATCAAAATATTTGAAAATGTAGAAAAACATCCAAAATATTTATAATGATTAACGACAACTATTTTCTTAATCTCACAATTAATTGTGATTATTTTTTAAGTCCTTTGACAGCCCTAATATATATATCACATTGTTTCTTTAATCCTGGTTCTTTGATTTTCCTTAAACTCAAACTAATTTAATGCTTTTATGGACAATTTATCCAGAATCCTATTAAACCTTATTGATTGACAATAACCTTTTACAGTGATACACAAAATACTATTTATTAGGACATCCTTTAGTAACAAGCTATCTGTTTACATCTGTTTAGTGTAAATATTATAATAATATTTTTTCCAGATTTAAATTTTCATTGACTTTTCATATAAAGTAGAATACTTCCAGTTGGATCCTGTAGAAGCTAGCTGTTTATTATTATAAGATGTTATAAAAGATATCATGCCCTCCTTCTCCATGGCCTTATGCAACTAGGTCCTCTCTTGATTTTCCTCTCACCTCTGTGGCCTTTCCTTCGATGTCTCTTTTGGTAAATTGTTCTCTTCACCTCTTACTTTCCCTAAGGGGACCCAACAGGACTCCATTCTTGATACATTCCTCACTTTAAACCTTTACCATGGCTTATCTTTGCCACTCAACATCACTTCAGCTACTGCATGATCTTTATCTCAATGACTTGCAATTCTACCTGTTCACTCCTGACCTGTCTCCCTCATTCAAATCCCATATCTCATTTTATCTCTCACTCCTCCTGGATACTTTGGTGTCAGCTTACATTTACCTGGGTCGAAGCTGAACTCCCAAACCCTTCCCATATTCTCCATTATCTCTCACTGTTGACAACACAACCATCCTCTGTGTCATAACCATTCAAGTCCATAACCTCAGAGTCTTTTTTTGCATCTTCTCTCTCCCTTGATTGTCTGTGCCCAAACTTTTTGCCACTTTTTCCTCATGATGTTCCTATAAACCAGATCTTTTCATTCTCTCCACACAGTTAGAACTTTTGGCCAAATTCTCAGTATTGCCAGTCTTGTTTACTGCAGCTTCCCCTTCTCCAGCGTCCTTATTGCCCCTTCCAGAGCATTCAAAAGACAGCTACAAAGAACATTTTTCTTGCCAAATGTTCTGACTGTGTCACTCGTAAGATCTTTTGACACTCTCATCTGGCTCTCCTTTTTCATAACCGCATATTCAAGTTTCTTTCCCTCACCCTCAAAGCCCTTACCAGCTATATTCCTCCTTACCTATCCTTGTTGTGACTTGTGAGGTTACTCTATCATCTCTTCTCCAGAAATTATGCCAGCCTTGATTTCCCACTGGCCTGCTTCTTCCACAATATCTTTGCACCTTCTTTAACATTGTTACATAGTCATAATTTACCGGCCTTGAACTTATGGCATTATTCTTTCACAATACATACCCCATCCTCCTTCATCTCTATCCGCAAAACCACTTCAACCATGATGCCTACAAGAAATTTGCCAATTAGTCATGGATAGTTTGAGGGGAATTTAGATGTAGCTGGTGTGTGTTTGCTAAATAGCATTTTTAAAAAACCAAGAACAAAAAGTATACATTATAATGTATAGTAACATTTAATATACTTTGCTTGTAACCATTTGTATTTGTTTGATATGAACGTTATTTGTTATCTGTAACCAGAGTCCTTTGAGATGGGCATCTCTGTACTCCCATTCGTGGGATCAAGGTGCCTGCACATGAGCTTCTGGAATCTGGAAAGCACTGTTCACTGAACTACTTGCCCCCTCCTTTCTCTCCCATCCTGGAGAGTTCTGAAGGCATAAAAGGGGCCTCAACCACCTCTCACTTTCTTGGTGACCCAGTGAAGGTGCAATGAGCTCAGATTGCACATGGTGTCCTTGACACTATCCTCAGGTGTTCTTTGTCCTCTCCCTTCTTCTGCCCTTTAGAGACAGATTTTGTTTATAGTTAGTTCATCGGTTAGTCAGGTTTTTTTTTTAAATATGTGAGGAGATGCCCAACAAGCCTGCTCATTGTCTGGAACCCCAAGAATGGGAGAACGGTCTTGTGCACCCCTACTAATGGGGGAGTCCCATTGAATTAATCCAGCACTAAGTAAGTTCTTTGGAGCAGGGACTGGGTCTTCCTGTGTATATGGACAATGCTTAACACATTGTGAATGTTACCAGAATACAGATGAATTCACTGCCAAAAAATGTCATTAATGCAGAGTTACAGTTTGTCCAGTGGTGTCTTGAGCCCTTTCAGAGCATCAAGTTCAGCAAAAGTCACACCTCTGAAAACCAGGAAATAAAGAGTTAAAATACAGAGTTAGGGGACACCCCTGCCTCCTGAGGCTGGTGCAGGGATCTCCCAGATCCTGGCTCACATTATTCCTTGCAAAGTGGAACTGCTTCAGTATGAGCAAGAAATCTATGCTAGACACCCCTATACCCTAGCAGTAAGGGCACTCTCCTGGGAGGTGGGATATCTGAGTTCCAGTCCTTTCTCCACACTAGGCAAAGGTGGCCTCCGACCAGCCAGGTGAGTGTGCTAACCACTGGACTATTGGCACCACCACTTCCTCCTACAGTTTTGATTTGTGCAGGGCCTGATCCAGTAGGCATACTCTCAGGTGGCCTGAAAATACCTTGTCTGTGAATCCTGAAGGGGCTTAGGCATGAGCTTGACACTGGGCATCAGGATTCAGGCAGCTGTGCCCAGGCCCAGTAGTAGACTTGTAAGCACCTGGAGGACTTTACTGGCTGAAACTTAGGGATCAACAGGGCTGAATGGCAGCTGAGCGGGGGTGTTGAGTATCTAAATTTTGGATTTAGGTGCCTAAAATGGCAGTGCAGCATTTAAATCCCTTTGTCGATCTAGCCCTTAGTGATAGCTCAGTGTGTGAATACTATAATATGTATATAAGGAAGATGGAGAAAGATGGGGAGAGGAAGGAATAAAAAGTACGTAAAAAAATAAAAATAGCAAAGCATGATATGAATGGCAGGGGATACAGAAATAGAACAAACTGCAAACACATGAAATGAAGGATTAGATTTATTTTTTCTAAACCAATTCCTAAAAAACTCCACACAAAAAACAAAACCAAAAAAACCTGAAACAGAAACCTCTGGATGCCAAACCAGTAGGGATACCTATTGAGCTAAAGGAGGTCAGCAGCTGTCCTATTTCAGGCCTGTAAGCAAGCCTGGTGTACAAAAGATAAGCATGTGCCGTAGACTGGTTTTTTTCCTTGGCAGTCTTTACCATCTGTACTGTCTTATGGAGAAATGAATCCAGGCACGCACACAGAAACAAGTCCAACACTATTTTACTGTCAGAGTTCCAGCAGTTTGCTTCCCACTCTACAGCAACTCTTGCACTACCTATCTAATCCTGCCAGCATTACTGGGATTTCCAAGGCAATGAGGGACAGTTGATTTAGAGAGGTATGTTATTATATCTTGTAAATTCTGATCAATCTCAGGCTTGCTTTGCTTTTAAAACCAGAAGAGATCAGCGCTACAGCTGTCCACCTGTCCAGTATAAGTGGCATCCAACTATTGGCTCTTCAGTGTCAATGTACTATAACTCTATCTAATCAGGATAGCATAGCACAGCACATCATCATTGTGGTATGCCAATTCAGGAAATCTCAAAATGTAGATATTTATGCATAAAAGTTCTTATATATCTGTTATATATTGTCTGAGTTTGTTAAGCCACAGACTTAAAAACGTTATAAACTGATGTACGGGGCAGAAGTTGAAAAGTTAAGAAGATGAATTTGTTATAGTAAAATATTGCTGAGCATTGCTTAACAGGATTGGGCGATCTGAGCTCTATAGGAAATATAAAACTGTGACGAGGTACAGAAACCCCAAAATGGGCAACAAGGGATTATTCTGGGCCCAGCCAGCCCTGCCACACCTGCAGCAAATGCTCCATCTGGTGAAGGAATTAAAAGATAGGGAAACAGGTCATTTGAGTGGCAGAGCTGGAAGAGAGCAGACCTGCAGTCCACTGCTCCAGCAGTGCAACACAGAGCAGAGGGAAGGCTGAAGTCTCTGATACAACTGCCACAAAGGTGCTGTCCCTGAGGGAAGGGAAGACCACTGCAGAAATGATCAGAAAGGGAAGTATTCCCTTCTCCCCTGCATCTGGACGTTGGTAATCCCTCTTATTTTCTTGATTAGGACTCCCCCAGCAGGGGAAAGCCTTGGACTAGGCTGATGCAGGGGGAGGGGAAAATAGGAAGTGATCCAGGGAGGGCAGCCTTAAGCAGCCTTGGTTGCCAGACCACTGGTAGCCCAAAGATCCCTGGGTTGGATCCTAGTGGAGTGGGAGGGCCTGGGGTCCCCTACCAATAACCCCCCTGCTGGTCATGGGTTGTGGCCTGACCACTAGGCCATGCTTCCTAACCAACCCTTGAGTGAGAACCATTACAACAACTCTGTTGTATGATATTTAGCTTTCCAGATCTCACTTCACTGTTTGCCATAATTGTAAGTAGAATCACTTGTATCAATGAGAATTATTTTGATACTGCAGTTCATCCTAGGTGTAGATATTTGTGTGTGCACCTTTCTATTTACTTCAGGGCTATGGACCTTATTCGGTTAGCCCTCACTCATGGTAGTAATTCCATTCACCTCCATAGGGCTGCTTGAATGAGTAAGGTAATCAGGATCTGGTTCAAAATCAGTCAAAAGAGTAATGTGGGAATTCTTAGGACCCAATTTAACTAATTATAATTTTGTTAATTTCAATCCAAATGACTTCAAAGAAGCCAAAGCATGAGTTCTGCTCTAAGGATTATATAAATGGTAGTGTTAATGTTCTAAAAGCCAGGAATTTTATCCCAATGCAACTAAAGCAGATCAAATACTTTTAATAAATGCTTTATTTCTTTGTTTAGGTAACTTAAAAATGAATGAAAAAAACTCTAATTGAATATAACAAGAACAGGATTAGGCCTCAGTGCTGCTTAACTTTAAATGTTAAGCATGTGCTAAAAGTCTCATCAAAATCTAAGGGATTTAGTCAAGTGATTAAAGTTAAACACATTTTTAAAAGTGCTTTACTGAATAGTGATGGTTTCTTGAATCAGGGCCTAATAGACTAAGATATCTCACTTTTTATGTAAGCTAATTAATTTTCTCCTGTTATCTTTTCATTGTCGTTTCTCAAGTGTGTATATTGTCATTCTCACCTATTTTAAATTAAATGTTGGTATCATTTTTTTAAAATCAATATTGCTTTTTTGGACTTATCTGTGCTCTCATAATACCTTGCTGTGCAAAATATATCACAATGGTCACAGTAGAACTCTCTTTAATCTTTACATTGGGTTATGTCTTTGATAGTCTTTTAACTGAGGTTATAGTATATTAACTTTCAGCTGAGTCAAGATAAAAGATATCTTTGAGAGACATTTTCCTTCTTTGCTAGTCAGCTTTCTTAGCTATTAATAACAAGCAATATATGAACTGTCTTTCCTTATAAACAATGTAGATCACAGAGAACTAACACAACCACATTTTTCAGCACGGGGTTAATATGTATGTTATATTGACAGAACTTCACATTATGTCCCTTAACAGAAGGTGGCCCTTAAAAAAGGTCAGAAGTGGGGGAGGAGGAATAAAACCAGATATTAAACTCTTAAGATTTAGATTAATATCAAAGACCAGCACTGGACACAGTTCTGTAAAGTCTTACTCATGTGATTATGTATAGCTCATATAAGTAGCCCCTTTGAATTCAATGGCATATACTAGCATCAAAGTCACTGGGAGGCAGGAACACGGGAATCGCCATGCTGGATCAGACCAGCAGTCAATCTAATCTAGTATCCTATCTCCAACAGTGGCCAGATTAAGTGCTTTGGATGATGGCAAAAGAACCCTGAAGTAGGAAAACGTGGAATAATCTGTCCCTCCCCACCCACCCACAAATCTCAATCTGATCTCTGGTAGTTCGAGAATGGTATAATACCTGAAGCACAAGAGTAAATATCCCTTTCAAAATGTTTGTCAGTATGATATCTCTGGATACCTTTATCCATATAATGTCTAATCATTTTTTGACTCTTGTTCAACTTCTTGACCTCAACAACTTTTGTATGTGTCAATGACTTCCACGGGTCAATTACATATTTTACTAAAAAAAATTCCTTTTATTGGTTTTGAATTTCTTACTTTTAATTTCATTGAATATCTTCTTATTCAGTATTATGAGATTGGGAGAACTCACACTAGGAAAGAGTACAAGTGTGAGTAAAACTTTGCAGGATTATTTATTAATAATTTATTTGTTAATATTTGTTAATATTTAGCGGTCAGTTCAGACACTATAACTATATTACTCATGTAAAGAAACAAGGATTACTGATTTTATGCTTATTTTAACTATGAACAAATTTCAGAAGTGCTTTTACCCTGAAAAGTTATGAAGTTCATCTCCTGGTCTCCCTTGTTTTTAAAAAATATGGTTACTCCCCTCCATATCAAACCTTCTGATTGAAGCACTGGATTTGGATCAAATTGCTTTGGAAAGGAGAGTCCAGCTGTTCAGAAAGCAGCCTGTGGAAGCTGGGTAAGGTCACCTTCTTCCAGCTTCTGGGTACAGTTGTTAAAAATGGGCACCTCAAGTATTCGGAGCTTGATTTCCCCTCCCCACCCCCGCAAAAAGATGCCAAGTGCCTTCAGCTATCATTGACTTAAATTGGAGCTGCAAGTAAATGGGATAATTATTAGCAGCACTTCTGAAAATCAGTGACTGAATTTTATAACACATTTGGATTTTAACCTGAAATACAGAGTTGTTCTTATAGCTCTTTGGCAGTGTGAATGCTGCATTTGTTCTTTTTTGGGGGATCTTTCTCTTGCAGTCATAAATATTCTGTAGTGTATCCATTTTCTCCAACTTTCTTGTAAGTTACTCTCCAAACTAAGTGTTTTTATAATAAACATGCATTATTGTTGATATGAATACATCTGAACCATGTGTTTGCACAGCTATATTATTCACACACATGTGTCATGGACGATATTGGTCCCTGCTTCAGCTTCTTTGCACAACTCCAATTGTACAAAGTGGCCATAAAGCTAGCTTAGCCAGTCACCTGACAATTCTTTTGGCACTACACTCCCTCTCCTCTACCCCCCCAACAAATGTCAGAATGGAATATGTCAGAGGATATGGGGTATGGCCAGAGCTGTCCCTTGGGTAGGGCAACCACTCTGGGCCCTGCACTTTGTGGGGGGCCCCGCGGGCCAGTGCGATTGGCCGGCACGTTCAGTCCTGGAAGAGACTAATCCATCACTTCTGCCCCGGGCCCCGCATCCCCCTAGGGATGGCCCTGGGTATGGCCAGGGCTAGGGCTTTGCTGTGCTCTGGCAATCCCCCGTGGTGTAACTTTGGGGGTTGTTACCACCTGGCACAAGATAGTAGGAGCCCTAAAACACTCCTAATTTGTCCAGGGGCACCTCTGTCTCCCCCTATGGGTCATATCTTGAGTGCAGTTGTACTGGAGCACAGGATTGAACCCGTCTTTATTCAGATTACCAACCTCATCTGAGCATCTGGTTTTTCCATCACAACAAATTACTAGAGCAACATCTTCCATATCTGCTGAGATAGGATGCTAATGTCTGCATGTTACATAGATTGTAACTCATTTAATGTGTACTTAAACATCATGTTGAACAGTAACATTATTTTTAAAAGAGAAGAAAAATCAACCACATCCTTATCAGCAACAACTCTCACTCCGCACAATAATGGATTTATATCCATGCCTCTTGAAACAACTGGACCATATGCACCAGGAAATTACATTATACCAGGAAAGCACCTTATTATCACAAACAGTTTTACTAAAGAAGACTTTGAGGCCATTCTATACTGACACCCCTATGGCCTGTATTTCAAGTGCAGACAAATAAACAAAACTTGAGAAGAAACTTAATGGTAGGCTTTGGGCTTCTTCTACCAAATCTACTTCAATTATTTTTTTTAAACAGATAATCACTAATTCTTTTACTGGAACTCAACTGCAGTTGCAAATTAAACCAGTAAGCTAGAAATATGATCACAAATAGCAGGACCGGAAAAATGCCAAATTAATACTGAGCATGAATGTCTTCTATTACTATGGTATAAAAATAACTTTGGGATTGCATCTCAGTTAAATATCTTTTCTTTCCAGATATGATACTAAGTTAAAAGCTAGAATTTGTTTAAAGTAGAAAACATAAAGAACAGGGCATAAAGTTAATCTTAAAACACAGTATGTTATCTCTCAATCTTAAGTACTTAAATGGCATCCATGTTCATAGTACTGGAGCACTTCCAAATATTTTATTGTATTTATCCTCACAAAACCTCTGTTAGGTAGAGAAGTATTGTAATACTCATGTTTACGACTGAGGCATAGAGAGCTAAGTGACTTTCCCACGTTCACACTGGACGTCTATGACAGAGGAGGAAATAGAACCTCAGTCTCTGAAATCTCCGACTAGCACCATAACTACTGGACTTCCTCCTTCCTATTTTATGGAATTAAAAAAGCAGGTCATTACAACCTGCCAGAATGGTTTATATTGTATTGCCAAATTTGAAAAAAAGCAGGGGGAAAGATATATTAAATCAACACTGCAGTTGTGGTTGGAGTAATGCACTTACTAAATCTTACTAAATCTCCAGCTACGGGGGGGGGGGGGGGGGGGAAGGGGGGGGGGGGGAGGAAGGACTGGATGAACCCTCCCTTCCCCCAAACCAAATACTGATAAAGTCACTAAGAGAGAGAGAGTCCTCCTGCTAACAGAGGTTTGTGAACATTAAAACAAAGGATTGCACAATGATCGCACTACAGGTTGGCCACCACTCCCCAGAGCACAAACCTGCTCCCTGGCAGTGGAGACACCCTACATTGTCTGTAATTGGTGAATAATCATAGGAATGAATGGCTAATGATCCTTAGCTCCAGGTGAACAAAACTCTCCCAAAGCAGTGTAGTCCTACAAGTTCATGCCAATATTTCCTCATGCTTTTTTCAGCAGCTGCACAGGATGTGAAGGTGTCCTTCAGCCCAGATAGATGTCACTCTCTGCGTCCCTGCTGTGCCAAGATGTGTGCATGTACGACATCCCTGATTTCCCTTGCCCGCAGAGAATCATGACCAGTGTGCACATGGATGTGATCTAGCTGCCTCTACAGAGTCTGTAACCAGACCTGTCTGGTGCCCAGTCTGGATGGAAGCACTCTCCTTTACCCATAAAAATGGTCTGCAGGATGCATCATATGATTATATTAATGGCATTTGTTATATTGGCATCCAAATGGGTGCACAGGTAGTGCCAATGAGTTTTCAGTCTACTGAGAGTGCACTCCATGACCATTCTGCAGCTACCAAGTTTGTTGCTGAATTCTCTTTTTTCCAGGTCATTGATGTTGGGGTATGAGTTCAGCCACATTAGGAGTGGTTATGCAGGGTCCCCTAAAATAACTGTTGGGACAGAAACACAGTAGAGAATCACATTGTTTCTGGGGAATAGAGACCCTTCTTACCCCCTGCTAGTACAATCCTGATCTCCTCAGCACCCTGGCAGTGTTTCCCACATTACTGTTCATGAATCTTCCTCTCTGTCCACCACACCTTGCAGAATGAGTGGATAGTAACTTTTTCAGTTCACATACTCATTCTCTTTGTGGGGCAAAGTGTTGGGATGTGGGTGCCATCAATGCCCGTGCACAATTTGGAGACCCCAACCTCTGAAATCCAGTTATAATTTCCAGTACTTGAGTTTGGTAACTACCCGTAGGTAGATTAAGGTTAATTGCCTTGCAAACATGCACAATCATGATCCTGAAAGTGGACTTTCCAATCCCAAAATGTTATGCAGCTGACTGATAGCTGTCTGGTGGTGTCAGCTTCTACAGATCAACAACCATTCACTTCTGTACAGGGCTGGCTCCAGGCACCAGTATTTTTTTTGTTCGACTCCGGCCGCCCTGTAGGGGGGCAGTGACGTGGAGGACGGGAGCGCCATGCAGCAAGCCCGGCAGGGCAGCCTGCGTCCTTCCCTCCCAGCTGACCGGCGTGGTGTGGAGCCCTCCCGGCAGGGGGCATGGCGGGAGGGGCCGCGTGGCAGCACCCCGCTGAAGCCTTGGCCGCCCCCCTTCTCTCTCTCCCCCCGCTCCCTCCCTCTCCCCCTCCCCCTCCCCCTGCTAGCCGGGGCACATCTGCAGAGGAGGGAGTCCCCCTGCACCCTGGCTCCGGCCGCGCCGCAGGTTTTTTGTTTTTGTTTTTTGCTTTGCTGTTCTGACCGCCGCGGGTTTTTTGTTTTTTTTTTTGTTTTTTTTTTGCTTGGGGCGGCCAGATAGCCAGAGCCGGCCCTGCTTCTGTACCAGTACGGTTTTCCTGAATCAAGTGTTCAGAGCTGAAGGTGTTGTTCAAGCTCCTTACAGCGCTCAATGATGGTCTGGTTCCTCTTTCTGAAGTTCTGAAGCCACTGCTGGCCATCCCAGATTTCCAGAGCAGTGTGATTCCATCACACTAGTCTTGTTCTCCTGAACCAGAAGTGACAGTCCATCTATAGGTATACCTTGACAATACCAGCATTCAAAAGACCTGTACCATTGGACCTGAATGTATTGTTATTTGCCCTTACAGTCAGCCACCTTCTGCATGTCAGAAAGTTCTTCCTGGAATCCATCCTGTTTCTCACCAATTGCCTACTCCACTGCATAAACATTTGTCCCTCAATAAGGAGCAGGAGAACAACCACATCATAATTCATTTACTCCATATTTTCCACCTAGTTTGGCAGGAGAAAGAGGTGAGCAGAAAATGTCTTTGGCAAATATGTAAAGGTGGGTACCAATAACACACAGCAGGGCAGTTCTTAGAATCTCTTCTCTGCAGCACAGAACACTGGGATACCGCCCCTGAAATGGAAGCACTAATGTCGCATAATAAAAGAGGCCATATGGACATATGTGTTTGCATGTAACACAGCATTATACCCATCTCCAGCACAGCATATAGGGACATTCAGCATGGGCATGGGGAACATGTGTGAGCATGTACACAGTCAACTAACCGAGTACATGACAAGTGAAGACATAGCCTAACATACTACTAATCACTCACTTTACTAGGATAATACTTATGAGTGTTGGCTGAAATGCATATGTTCTGAGACTGTTAATAAAACTTCATTAAATATATATAGTCAGTGATTTTTTTTTCTTTCCTCACTGTGATCTTTTTATATAATCTGCCAATCTGGTTAAATTATTTTGGAAAAGTTACCTTGGCTGATGTTTTTTTCCCCAATTATATAATAATATTTTTAGCTCTAAAATAACAGCACATTTATTAGTTTCTTCACAGTTACTTTAACAGCTGCTTCATCTAGCCCTATATTTTAATCCCCCTCTTTAATGAATAGTCTAGTTATCCTCTCCTCAAAATTAAAAGTATTTGGTAGTATTCACTGTATTTGAGAGACTCAGTTTCAATAAATTGTATTAAAATTCTGCTGACTCCTCCATAGTAGCTTTGTTTTCCTCTGAATACTGTGCATGCTCTAGGGAACCTTGTGGTTGCCTGAGCAGAGCACCTAGACAGCTGTGGAATCGACACTTCTGAAAACAAACAAGATTTGTTTCACACACTGAATCTGTTTTCTCCTGATATTTCAGAACTGTAAAGGAATTTAATTTCACACACCAATAGAATAGTTTCTGAAATGTATTTTTATACAGTGAGTTTATAAGGAAGTTACTGATTAAAGAAAGCTAAGGAAAGGGAAGTCAGTTGTGAATTGTCAGGATTGCCATTGCCCATTATCTGGGCAGAGTTTTTATGGTATCAAAGAATGTAAAGAACACAACAATCTTCTATAAACTAGCAGAGAACATCCCTCATTCCACAGCGACAACATATTTGACAGTTATTGGAACTGTAAGATCTATGGAACCATTCTCAGCAAATCTTGGGAATATTAAAAAAAAAAGTAAAGATAAGACGTTCATGAAAAAACAAACTGGAAGGAAAATATTTTAAAAAATCAAATTATCTTGTGTTTTAAATCATTTTCTGTAATTTTATACATAAAGTCTTCAATGACCGAACAAAGAAAAACAAAAGAAGAAAACCCAATGACAACAACCCTCTCCCCCCGCTTCCCTCCCCCTACCAAAACAAAATTTGGTGAGATATTTTTAGCTAATATAAAAACACCAGGGTCTTTGGTCTTCAAAACTGGTTAAGAAATGAAATCTCAGAGGGCAAGATATTCTGATAATGTAATTTGGTATATCTCCATTGACAATGCTGATTAACACCAGCTGAGAAACAGAGTCATAGTATTTTAGAGAAATACCATGTGAAAATAAAGCAAAATTATTAACAAGTAAATGTTTTTCTTGATCTTAAAAATAGAATGAGAGTAATTACCTATCTAAGCTGCTTATGTGCCCCCTATTAACCATGTGGCCCGTGTGAACACCTCACAATCTATAAGGCATTTATCTTCCCACCGCATCACCTCTTATTTTCCCCATTTTTACAGATGGTACAAAGAGTCTAACTGACTTTTATCTAAGACTGCACAGGAAGGCTGAAGCAGGAAACTAAACCCTGAGTTTTCCCAAGTTGCAAGTTAGCACCTTAGCCACTGGAAAACCCTTTCTTTCCTATGCAACTAGCTATTTAGGCTTACATTTTCTGAAGTCACCAGTGATTTGGGGTTCTTCTGCTATTGAGAGGGAAATTTGAGACACCTTTGTCCTGATTATTAGAGGTACTGAGTGTGACGCTGTATGGAATCTGGGGGACACCTTAGGATATTATGAATCCCAATCGTGTAAAATTGCAATGAATTATACCAGATATGCCATGTAAGATATCTGCAAAAATGTTAAAATTTGCCAGATATGATAATCACATTTATGTGTTTGTATCACCTTTGTATTTTGGGTTATGGATATGCACAGAACTCTAAGGCTTCCAAGCCTTGTGCTAGGCAGCTTGCGTTTGGGATAAAGGAAGCACAGGCCTCATGGCAAAAGACTATAAAAGGCAGCTGCATCTTCTCCATTTTGTCATCAGTCTTGCTTCTTGTCTTCATCCCTGCTTCTTACCTCTGGAGTAACCTTTCTACAAACAAAGCTCTGAACAAAAGACTGAATGATCCAACCAAGCTGTGCATGTATTCCAGAGGGACTTTCAAGCAAGCAAACTCACCAATACTGCTAGGCACCTACTGGACTTTGAATCTTTGTATGCATGTAACTGCTTTACCATTTAACATCTCTCTCTTCTAGTTTTTTCTTTTTTAATAAACCTTTAGTTTTAGACACTGAAGGAATGGCTGTCAGCATGGTATTTTGGGTAAGATCGAAACCTATACTGACCTGGTAATGTGGCTGACCCTTTGGGGTCAGAAGAACATTCTTTTGGGGTCAGAGGAACATTTTGTAATGTGAGCAGAGTTTTTTAAATAACTTCTCACTGTACAGGGGCTGTGCTGATTGGTAGCCCAGAGAACTGGAAGGGGGCTGTGTGATTTCTTTTTTTGCTTCTTGATAACCAGTGTGGGGATCAGAAGTACAGTTTGTGACTAGTTGGAAGGTTTAACTTCAGTTTTACCCACCAGTCTTGGGATTATCTGCTCTCCCTTTCGCAGCCTGCCCTGATCTTGGGATTTCCAGTGAGGGCTGCCCCAGCACACCAGGTCACACTGAGCACCAACAACTGCACTTGATTTTAAATGGTGTTATGAGTCTTCAACACATCTGTAAATCTGGCTCAAGGTGACTCATGTGACCAAAAAATTTAAGTACCCCAAATCACTGGCTACTTTCAAAAACTTCAGCAATAATATATAATGCATAACTCAATAGTAGTTATCGGTCATGTTTTGATTCACTTACATCAAGTAGTACCTCACTCCTTAAATAGTCCCAATGACTTCAAAGTACTCAACGTGAGCAATGGCATCACAAACTCACTCTGTGTAAGTCTACATAAATAAGGAGTACTGAATGGGCATTGCAAAAATATTACTGAAGTCGTCATCATCATCATCATCATGATGTTCGTATTACACCTCTGGCGTTTAGGGCAGTGACGGAGATCCTCCACACCTGTCTGTTTCTGGCAAGTCTTTCAATGGATCCCCAGCCGTGCCCCAGGTTTTTCAGCTCAGCTTCCACAGCTCTTCACCATGTTTTTTTCAGACAGCCTCATTTTCGCTTGCCTTCAGGTGTCCATCTTATTGCTACTCTGGTGATGGAATCAGTTTCCATCCGAAGCACATGACCGATCCATCTCTAATGCTTCCTGGCAATGATGGTGCTCAGATCCTCTTGGATGTACTGTGTCAATAGATCTTGAGATTGTTGTGGGCCAAAAGATACAGATTTTTCTGAGGCAGGTTGTATGGAATGAAGACAGTTTGGACATGTCATACTTTCTCATTCCCCAGCATTCTGCACTGTATAAAGTAGTGTTGAAAGTATGCACCTCTGATAAATCTTGAGTTTGGTTTTGGTGGTGTATTTTGATGATTTCCAGACTGTATTTAAGCTCCTGAAGGTTTTCCTGGCTTTATTGATTTTGTTCCGGATGTCCTGGCTTGTTCCACCATTTTGATGGTGCTGCTCAAGTGTGTGAATGTTTCTACATTGGTGAGAACATAATCCTCTATCCGTACTGGTGATGGTGAAGCAATATTAAAGATCATGATATCTGTCTTATTGCAGTTGATTTTCAGTCCAATTTGCTGGCTGAATGCATTGAGTCGAGTTGTTTTTTCTTGTATATGGTGTTGGGTATGTGATAGGAGAGCAACATCATCTGCAAAGTCCAGGTCTTCCAGAGATGAAAAGAGTGTCCATTTAATGCCTCTTGGCATGTCTTCTGTTGTACACTGCATTACCCAGTCGATGGCAATGTTGAAGAGGATTGCAGACGTGACACACCCCTGATGTATTCCTGTTTTGACTTCAAAACTGAGCTCACTGTGATCAACACAGCATGTAAAGTTGAAAAAGAAGCTTTTTATGATGTTGATTATATGAAAAGGAATTCCATATGCCCATAGAATGCGCCATAGGCTGGTCCTGTGAATGCTATCAAAAGCCTTCTCAAAGTCTATGAAATTTATGGAGTTGCCATTGCCATTCTAGTTAATGTTCTATTATGTTTTGTAGAGTAAAGATCTGGTCTGTGCATTCGTGCCCTTTCTGAAAACCAGCTTGTTCTTTTCTGAGAACTCTATAAACTGCCTCTGATATATGCTGAACTATGATCTTACACAATACTTTGCTTGGCACAGATAAAAGTGTGGTACCATGCCAGTTATTACAATCACTGAGTTCTTTTCTTTGGAATCTTCACTATAACTCCATTGGTCCACTCATCTGGCACTTTTTCCCTTTCCCAGAATGATGTAAATAGAGGGGCCAGGATAGATGCTGCTAATTTAGGATTTACTTTGAACAATTCTGCATTCAAGTTATCCTTGCCAGGAGCGTTCCGATGTTTTAAGAATTTGATAGCTTGAATGATCTCTTCCTTATTTGGGGTGTCTGTGCGGATATCAAGATCTTCTTCTGCCTCCTGGATGTTTGCTTCCTCTTTAAGTGGCTCCCTGTTCAGCAATTCTTTGAAATGCTCTGTCCAGCACATTCCTTGTTCTTTTTTGATTGTTAGCAGGTGTCCTTGTTTGTTCCTGGTGAGAGTATTTATTGGTGTCTGCCGTTTATCACTAATAAGCTGCGTCATTTTGTAGACGGTTCCTTGTTCACCATGAGCAGCTGCATCCTCCGCTTGTGTTGCCAGATTATCAATATGTCATTTGTTCACTCGCAAAGGCGTTTGACCTCCCGGTGTGCCTTGCTATACTGCTCATGGTATTTGTCCTTTAGCTTCTGGGATTTTTTGTCTAAAACTTTTTTCTTCAGGGCTCGTCTGGTTTCTATGGCGTTCCATGTGCTGGGTGTAATCAACTCCTTTCGTCTCTTCTGCCTGTAGCCTAGACAGGCTTCATTGCTCTGTTTATAAATTGCTGTGACTTTGTTCCATTTCTTGTTGATCTCCTCATCTGCAAGAGCTTGAAACCTGTTTTTTAACTGCAGAACGAAGGTTTTCTGTATTTCAAGAGACTTTAGCTTGTCAATATCATAATGATTGTGTCCCTTGTTTGGTGGACCCACACTTCTCAGTTTTAGCTTGATGGAGGCTGTCACAAGGTGGTGGTCACTGCCAACATCTGCACTCCTTCTCACTTTCACATCTGTCAGTGAGCATCGCCATTTGCCATTGATCATAATATGGTCAATCTGGTTCTTATCTCTTCCATTTGGAGAACACTATGTCAGCTTGTTAATTTCAAGATGTTCAAATAGGGTTCCGCCGATGAATAGGTCATTCATATTACAGAAATCAACAAGCCTTTCTCCGTTTTCATTCATGGTGCCACACCCATGTCTTCCCATTGCTCTGTCATTGTTTGTGTTGTCCTTACTGACCTTGGCATTTAGGTCTCCCATGACGATAGTTATGTTGTGGTGTGGTACTCTCTCTAACTCTGCTGTAGTGTAAGGTAGAATTTGTCCTTTACTACTTCATAACTGTCATTTGTTGGAGCATAGCACTGAATCAGGGTGATATTATTTTATTTCCCTTTCAGTCTGGCTCTCATAAGTCTGCTGCTGATGTATTTCCATTCAAGCAGGAAATGCTCCACTCCCTTCTTCAAAAGGATGGCGTAGTGAGACGCCGCCCCGGAGAGGGAAGAGCCCGTCTGGAGACCGGAGTGGGCGGAGCTAGGGAGCTCTGAGCCCGCCCCTCATAGGGTCAGGCAGCGACCCGAAAGTA
This sequence comes from Terrapene triunguis, assembly GCF_002925995.2. Taxonomy (NCBI): domain Eukaryota; kingdom Metazoa; phylum Chordata; order Testudines; family Emydidae; genus Terrapene; species Terrapene triunguis. Next base: position 40,139,607 of record NW_020664417.1, on the reverse strand, counting down.
TAAAGGCTTGCCCTCAGAGCTCAGGAAGGCCCCAGCCACCAGAGAGGCTAGGTGCCTCCAGCCTAGCCTGCGACTGGGAAAACCCCGCGGCCCAAGGCGGCCGCCAGGACCTACCCTGCGCCCACTACCCAGAGGAGTTGCTGAGCCTGCCACTCGCTGAGAAACCTATGGTGCTGGACCCCCCAGAGGACAACACCTGGACCCAGGTACGACCCAAGGGGGGGTTTGGAAGTAGCCCAGGGGCAGCCAACCCTAGTCTGGCTGCAGCACTGCCAGAGCCCATGTCAGTGTGTTGCAGCCAGGATCCCCACTGACTAAGCAGCGGGTCTTCTGCCACTGCTAGGGCCCCGGGCTGGGATGCAGTGAAGTGGGAGGGCCTGCGTCCCCCCTGCCACCCAATTTGTGGGCGGCAGTCTCCCCCTCCCACCAGACCTGAGGAGGCTCGGGCCTATTGTTATTGCTCAGCCCTGCCTGAGGGCCTGAGCTCCTGGCCCTGTATTGCCCCACCCTGACCTAGGGCCTGGGCTTGCTACAAACTGTACTGCTACTGCTCAGCCCTGCCTGAGGGCCTGAGCCCTTGACTCTTTGTTGCCCCGCCCGGACCCCCGTGGACATACTAATTCCCCTGAATGAGTATGTAGTGAGCCGGTGTGGCTCCCTGCTGCCCCGGAGAGGGTCGAGCCCCGGCTAACCCTTGTACAGATAGCAACACCATCATGGTGTTGTCCATCATCCCATCCAGAAAACAGCAAAGTTTCTCCCGAGGCTGCTGTTAATCTTCCTGATCCTGTCCATCTGCTCTCACTGACACCCAGGATGTGTACGCTGTAGCGTCTCATCTCTGATGTGACTTGAGCTAGCTTCCCTGTTTCGTACATTGTCCATACTTTCCAAAAACCAAGTTTGTTTTTTGTCTTGATGTTGAGCACTTCAGTCTTCATGTCAGTGGCTTCCTTTTGGCTTTCACCACTGGCAGTCATACAGGTCATTGACTCCTGAAGGCCATCACACAAAGTAATGGTCGGTGTCTCTGTTGCTGTTTCAGTTACATATTTTGTTTTTATGGGACAGGGTTGTTAGCCCTGTGCCTAACCCCCAACCTGGAGGACCAGGGTGTCTGTTTTGTCTGGCCCCTTCCCCACAGACCAATCTGGCATAGTTGAACCTACCAGGAGCAAAAAGCCCCCGCTGACACAGACTCTGGGGATCGTTAGCGCACACAAGCTGTCCCGCCATGACAAGGCACGGAGACCAGAGGACAGATTACTGAAGTACCGGGCTTTTAAATTTGTGTCAAGAGACGTTGGATTATAAAAACCATAGAACCTCATTATCTGAAAACCTCTGTTATCCAAAACTGGATCATATGACCTTACATGCATCATTTACGCCCCTTCTTATCTAAGTTCTCATTGATTCCATATCCATATTTTTCATATGTAAAGAGACTATATTATATTTTTTAGTTTTGGCTTTTCATCATCAATATTGTCTAAACATTTTCATTTCCATTGTACGCCCCCATTTTAAAGATAAAAACGTTGGTGTAAAATGTTCAGAGAATTAATTAGCCTCACACTTCCAATTACTGTTAATAAGAGTTACTCATCTAAATCACAGCTCAGCATGCTAAAATTCCACCTTATTATTACGATTATTTATTAGACATTTTTCCTCTTTCATCTTTATTGATACAGTTTCTCATTATACAGCTGCGATCTCTATACTGTGTAACATCATCCTAACATTCTTCTTTTTGTGTTGCTGTAGTTCCTGTGTGTTAAAAACAAAACATGAAAAACCTGGGTCTAAATTCACTAAACTGGAATTTCCAGTCCCTGGAGTTGAGAAAAACCTGTGTGGTTATTTTGAAAGGGGAAAAAATGTGGGTTTTTTCCCCTGCGTTTTTCATTATTTGAACTTTTGTGTCACTCATACAATATTATTGATCCCAGAGACAGGCTCTAATTTCAGTTTTGCTAATGAAAACTTTAACTGTTCTAAAAAATCAAAAGGGAACTGATGAGAACATTAAGATTCTTGATACACCTAAAAAGAAGCAACACAAAGATTATAGAACTGTCAGAAATCTAGAAGGGAAAGACTGGTGACTTGAGAGTAAGGGTCATGTGCAGAGTGACCATACATCCCCATTTGGCTGGGCCAGTTTCCTTTGTAAGCTCTGTCCTGGACATCATGCCTTTTTCGGCAAAACTGGATATTTGTCCCATTTGCTCTTGCCGACTGGTGATTTCTATGCTATTCAGAATAGATTATTCTACTTGAAATGAAGCCATTTTTATTATTTAGAGCATCCATGATACTTTTTTTAACTGTATTTGGATCAATTAAGTGGTGACTTACCGCAACACCATAAACCAGAGCTTTTCAAACTTTAGGGTGCACCCCCCCCTAGGGGGCAGAAGAATGTTCACGGGGGGCAAGCAGCAATGCCAGGTGGTTCGGGCCTGACCTGATGCCAGGCGGCTCGGGCCAGCTCCAGACGGTAAGACTTGGGCCAGTGGTGATGCCAGGCAGCTCGAGCCAGCAGCAATGCCAAGCTGCTTGGGCGATCCCCGCATTGGTTCACACCCTGAAGGACAGCAGAAAGAGAAGGAACAATGCCAGTATCTACTGAATTGTAAGTAAAAATATATCAAACTATAAAATATATGAGCATATATGAAACTACCTTATCTTTTTTATGTTCTGTATGTAAACTCCACTGAGCACTGACCATCTCTTACCCAGTGTCCCGTTTTCAGTTTAGGGATTTATGGTCATCCTACTCATGTGTGAAATCAATTAATGGCAGCTGAAGAGATAGAATGGATGGAGTTGTGAACATGTAGCGAGAGCTTCATTTGGTAGACTCTGGAAACTTTTGAAAAGTGATCTGGTCATATGATTTTTCTAGTTAATTTCATATAGAATAAGTTTGTCTGAAGTGTTGAATTCACTAGATGGTTGTTATTCATTCTAACTGTAGTATTTATGAAAGTTACTGATAAATACTGTTAATAGGTAATTATGGTTTAGCAAATACCAATCATCAATGTAAGAATTGAGTCAGTTAATCCTGAGAAACTTCTTTCTCATCTAGCTTTTTTATTTTTAAATTGAGGAGCTACATATTGTACTCCCAATATATTTAAAGGAGGTTATGCCACAGTTTACTTTCATCATAGTGGTGGAAAACTGTGGCAGTAACTTGCTAAAGACTCATCAACTGAATTAAGAATTTTGTCCAGCTTTGAAAGACTTGCCTGCACTTCTGTCTAGCCATCAGTTATGTTTTTATAACATTTCAACTACAGCAATGAATTTAAGTACTGAAAGAGCAAATAAATTGGTAAAAGTCTATTTGTATTGAAGGGCAAATAAGTTTAACTAGCTGGTAGGCTGAGGGTTCTATTTTTCTTGTGTTTTAGTTGAAGAATAATAAACTTTTGATTTTGGACAATGTATTAGCCTTTTTATATTTAGGGAATAAATGTTTATGAACTGTCATAGTATGTGGTTTGTGTTTTACTTAATACATTTTTCATGTTTTTTATTGGAAAAAAACTTTTTTTGGGGGGAGGGGGGGAGTTATAACTTGTACATTCCTTTTCTATTAACTGCACTGGCTGTCTGCCTGAAACTGGCTGAGAGTTTTCATAGCATTTTAATGATCAGATTTATTATTATTTTAGTATTTCATATAAGAAAACTTTGATTTACTGGTCGTAGAAAACAGAAATGTGAAAACAGGCATATTTTAAACTGGCAGTTTTCTTCATTGAAGTGACATTTTAGCTTTGAACAAATGCAACAAATGGAGAAAGGTAAATGTGCTGCGTAAGAAATAATGTGTCATCTTTCAGCCTGGTAAGTGTGTAAAATGTTTTTCCTGCAAAGTACTTCTGTTGATTTATAAAATAAGCTGAAGGAGCCTAAATCCATTTTAAAGAACTGCTTTGGCAGTGTTAAATAATAGTAAGTCAACTATGTATAATAAAATTAAATTTTATTTACTGGTTTGGAGGAGAACTTTGCTTTTGTAGTTCAAACTGTCATTAGAAGCCCCTGATGGATATGCATGCTTACTATGTAGAGCTGAGTGCTCCTTAATTTGTTCTAGATTTACTTTTAAAAAACTGATATTAATATACAGTGAATAAATGTAACAACATATAGAAAATCAGAATAATCTAGTGGATTAAACATGGATCAGAAGCTAGTAGCAACTTTCTAATCCTGATCGTGTCATTAACTCACTACAAATAAAATTCATCCAAAGTGGTGCAGAGGTTACTAATGCACTATTTATGCCCCATGTTATGCACTGAAATAGAATTTTGATGATTTATAGATCCTTGTGTAGGAGTGGTGCCAACAGACTGTCCCTTTGAGATATAATTAAGTAAGTTAAGTAGAAATAACTTTTTGCCTAACGCTCGGGATCTTACTGATGAAGTTCCTGTTAGTGCGAGCGATCCCAAACAATGTGCTACTGAAAGTAATGCAAAAATCTGAGTGCGTTTGTTAGGATACATTTATCATTTATATTTTTTGCTGAAATATTTCTTAAGACTGCTTCAGTATAGGAGAGAGATTTGTTGGACCACCCAGAGGAGCCCACATCAGAAATCAAGTGAAAGTGGTATGCTGAATGAGACTCCATTCCAGTGAATATTGAATCCACTTCTGTTCAGAAAGCTGAATATCCACTCCAGGACTGACTATCAACTCTGATCCATTTGATGAGAGAGAGAAGGCAGAGGGCAATTTTTTTGCAAACAGAATGAAGTTTGGATGCAAGCCTGGAAATCTTTCCACTTGGAGCCTATGATAAATTAAATGTTAAATTGTTCAACACCTTCTTTAAGCAAGGTTTCAGCTCATAGCCCAAACTGAAACTGCTTGATGACTGACAATAACAAATTCCACTTATACAACAGCTGGCTGAAGGAGACGTTACAGAGTTTGTATAAAGGCCAAGAAAGAGGCAGGAGGCTCAAGAGGGAGGTGAAGAAATGGTGTGAGTGTGTAGAGTTGTCAGTGAGCAAGCTTTTGGACATGAAGATTAAAGAGCAAAATATTAGGGGGGAAAATAGCTTACAATGAAAGAAGAAAACAGCTGTGTTGTCTTTTAGATTTTGGAGGGAAATGCTAACATAGCAAGCCCCAATATGTCTCAGTGGCTAAGTAATATTGGGTGAGACTCTTGCCAATGAATTACTTAACACTGTGTCAGTGGAGCCACTGATGAGACAGACTGCTCCTTTCCCTCACCCAAGTACATTACTGCTGTGATGCTCACAGTCCGTACTGGCCCAGGACATGATTGACTGTTTATACTTGTGTTGTAACCTACTGGTATTCACTGAAACATGAATGAAACAGATGGCTAAATACACCACTGGTGTTGAATGGATGCAGCTTCATTGGCTGATCAACGTACAGCTGCTTACAGCAGCAGTGGCAAAGTGGCCTACAGCAGCACACTTCACATTGATTTTTGTTATTACCTCTGCTGGTAAGCATAGACATTTTATCAATAATAATTTGTGTAATATGTTTGTATTTATGTTTTCTTCATTTTGGCAAGCAATACTCAAGAACTGTATGCTTCATTGGGTTTCTAATCTGCCCTCTGTAGATAACCTCTCACAAATATTCAATAGGACATTTTCTCCTGTTTTGTTCACCAGTGGCTTTTCAACCTTTTATAAGGTTTGGCTTATTTCCCCCCCCCCCCAACCCTCTATCAGCCAGCATTCAGAATAAGTACTCTGCTGTTGCATCATAATATTATGTTTTTACATCCACAAAGAACAGCCATATCTCTTCCGTCAGAATCACCTTTATTTTAAATAGAGCTGTGAGGGAAACTTTTTTTTTTTCATTCTGCCCAACTTTTTGCAATTGCAAAATATATCCCTATGCCACATTGGGATGAACCCAAGACCTTTCGAATTTGTTTGTGGAAAAGTCAGAGGTAGCGCGCACACCCAAATTAGGTAACAGTTCAGTGGTTAGCACACTCACGTGGTATGTGGGAAACCCAGGTTCAATTCCCTGCTCAACCCAATATAGTGCCCTATAGCCCCACTAAGTCACCTAATCATCAGGCTAGAGTCAGTCTCTGGCTCTCACCATCTCTCCCATTACAGCTGTTCCAATTTGTCTCAACAATTGAATAATCATTGAAACAAGGACTTGAGCCCAGCTTTTCCCTAACTCAGGTGAGTGCCCTAGCCATTAGGCTATTGCCTAGTTGGGAGGGGTGGCTTTCTCACCTTTCCTGACAAAAGTTTCATTGAAATTGGTACATCCCCATGGAAAGTTTCGATTTCAACAAATGGGCATTTTCTGATGAAAAAACTGTTCCAATTAAAATTCCCAACCAGCTCTAATTCTATATAAAAAGAACAAAGTTAAGTCTCCATGAGCTAGTACATTTATAGCCTTGTCTGCATTGCCATTAATCTTACAATCTCCCCATACTAAAGTTTCACCAGCTCTAGCAACAGTCCAGTATTAACATGGTTGCCATCTTTTTACCACCTGGTGTCCTAGACTTGCTCTAAGCAAAATTAAATGGTACAGTGGCCAAATCACTGGCAGCCAGTCTACACTCATACTCCCACTATTATTCCTGTCAGTGGTAGTGCAAACTATTTTTCTTTAAATACCAATGTAGACACAACCAATATGTTTGTCTGCTCTGTAGCTGGTTGGATCTGAAGATGAAATTTCAGCTGCCTTTGTGGGAGAAGGGATGAGCGCAGTACACAGTCACAACCTGAAAACACCATACTGCTGAAGAGGAGATGACAAAGCAAATAATTGAATGGTAATGCTCACCATACTTATGATTTAACTTTTTAAAAAATTTCTATCATCACTTGTACCTACCATTTAATAAAACATTGTGTAAAAATTATAGTACAGTTTTTCATGAACAAATTGTTGTCTGTAATCCCTCTGTAGCACATTGTTCTATGTTGGGACAATGTATTCACATAATCTTGTAAAACCTTGCATATGAGTAGTCCATTGCATCCAAGGTGTACTTTCGTAAGGACGAGGTCTCCGTTTGTATGTCTTTACATCTTTCCTGCATTAATTCTAGACTGAAGAACCAAATGAAAGGTCAACTTTGGTACCAATTTTGCCTTGAAATGGTTTGACATGCTCTGTTGGACAAGCTGTAGGCTCCTGTTTGTAAAGTACAGAATTTCTGGAAACCAGATAGTTTGCCAATTATTTTGCATGTATTTTAGGAATGTATCTGAATCACCTTGTACTAATCAGCTTGCTTTTAGTAGTGATGTCATTTAAGCACTTTGGAAAATATAACAATAGTCTTATTTTCTAACAAATCAGTTAAAAGCCTTTCAGTACACTTTTCCTGTCTTTAGCTTGATTATCTGTATCAGTCAGTGGAATTAATATTGTCTTTAATCTCTCTTAATGAATAACTTCACATATTTAATTTAAATTATTTTATAAAAAAAACAAAAAAACAAAAAAAAAACCCTTACTTCAGGTAAATGGTTATCTCTGTAATTCATGGGCCAGATCCTAAGTTTGTGTAAATTGGGATAGTTCTACTGAAAGAGGACATTATTTCTTAGACAGTCAGTTTATACCAATTTAAGATCTGGCCTATACATTATTCAAAACTATAACTATTTTCATTTGACTAAGTTCATAAGTTAACTTTGATAGCACAAATGTATCATTTATAATTAATGTCTTAAGTGGTCGGATAAATAAGTTAATTATTTTTCATTTTAGGTCAAGCATCATTTAACTTTTGCATCATTACCAAGTACTTTCTATCACAACAAATAGATAAATTTTACTTTAGCTACCTGACCAAACTATTTTAGTACATTCTGGTTTCTCAGGGCCATGCTGCAAGTTGTTCTCAAATTCCAGTTTGAGAATTACCAAAGCAGAGGCCCTGGAATCTGATGAATGCAGTCTTCTACCCCTCACCCCTATTATATTTGAATTAATCCTTTATATAAAACTCCAATCGACACCAAAAGTTAATTGAAAAGGTAAAATAAAAAAAAACATTTCCCCCCAAAGCAATGCTTTGAAAACATTTCTTGTAAAGAACCTCTGCATCTCTTGGGGATATTTCTATACACCTTTCCATGCACCTTTCCTGCCAACTAGCAGAACATCTGCAACTCTACATTCAGTACTCAGATAAAAGCATTTCTGGGGATTTAGGCAGGCAAAGGGGATTGGTCTTGTTTGGAGAGATGCCATCACCAGGTACCTGATACATACTTCCCATTCTACTGGGATGTGCACAGTGGAGGCCAAGAACTTTCCAATAACCACCCAGAGTAACAAAGACTGTGTTGTATCCACCAAGCAAAGTATTAACAACTTACACAGAAATTTACAGTGCAAGTCTCTTCTCCAAGCTGTAGCTGCACACTCTGTAACTCTCTCCAGCCTCCTCAACTCCTCCCCCCTCCTTCCTGTTTCCTGTCCTTTCAGACTCCCAACAGCCAGTGCTCTCAGTTCTAATAATTACAAGCAGCATCTAAACACCACATTCCCTCCTCTCTTAAGAAACTTTCCAAATTAAAATAGACATTGTTGTTCTAACCTCAGGAACAAATATGAAACAAGACACTCTACTGTTGGCAGGAATATTACACTGAAAACACTGTAGATACTACATAACATAGACTTTAGTCCAGGCAGGTGGTCGTCTGAATCTGACAGGCCGTCTCTCAAGCCCCGGTTCCAGTGCAATGTCTTGTTGTGTTGGTTCTACAGTGAAGTCATCCAATGCAGACTGGGTATTGGCATAATCTCCTCTTGGTGCATAGGCAGGTGCAAGATAAGAAGCATTCCATACCCGGCCATCAGAAAGTCGATAGGTGTAAGGTCCCTTCTTCTCTATGATTTTAAGAGGAGCTGTGAATTTATGGTCCCCTTTGCATAAGATTCCAGGTTTTTGTATTCTAACAAAGGAACCACACTCAAACTTTGGTTCCTTAGCACCCCGCCGTTTGTCTGTGAAAGCCTTAGACTTTGCTTGGTTCTGTTCAACTGTCTTTCTCACATCATCCTTGTTTGGGGCATCAGGTCCTGCCTTTAACAATCCAGCAATATTCAGTTTAGTAGTCATCTGTTTCCCATGAAGTAACTCTGCGGGTGATCTTTGCGTTGCAAGCATACCGGGCTACATGACATGCCACAAGAAATCAGTAGTGAAGGGTATCCACAATCGCCCTTCCAGTTTAGCTGTTTGCAAACTCTCTTTCAAACTTCTGTTAAACCGTTCGATTTCTCCATTGGCTTGAGGGTAATATAGGGATGACCTCCTTGTAAAATGTTCCTCTCTGCTAGAAAAGTTTCAAACTCCAGGGAAGTAAATTGACTACCATTATCTGAAACCAGTTCTTTGGGGTTACCTTCCCGGCTAAAAACTGAAGAGAGAAACTTAATTACTGTAGCAGAAGAAATTTGCGATGTAAACGCTACCTCAGGCCATTTGCTGAAATAGTCTATTAAAGTGATGGCATAATGACAGTCAATTGGAGCAGTGTCAAAGGGTCCTACAATGTCAATCGCCACTTTTTCCCATGCAGATTCAGGAAGAGGAACAGGCTGTAATGGAGCGTTACAGGTCACTGCTGTCTTATCATACATTTGGCAAGTGACACAGGATTTTATGAGTGCTTCAGTTTGAGAGTCCATCCCTGGCCATCAATACAGATCCCGTAGTCGTTGTTTGGTTCTGACAATTCCTTGATGAGTATCGTGTGCCAGGTGTATGAGTTTTGACTGTAATTCTTCTGGCACAAGTAGCCGCTGTGTACCTCGTAGCACACAGCCATCGAGCAAAGAAAGTTCATCCCGAACTCTAAAATAAGGCAGCAAAACTGGGTCAAGGTTTTTAGGGTTACTGGGCCATCTCTTTGTCAGAAATTCCCGTAGTTTTTGTTGAATTGGACACGCTGAACAAGCAGCTTGAAATTGTTCTCTTGTAACTGCAGTAAGAGTGCTTGTAATAAGCGCAACTACTGCATCCTCATCCTCTGGTGGACCATCTGGTGAAGGCAAAGGCAGGCGAGAAAGGCAATCAGCTACCACATTTTCGTTTCCAGGCTTATATTCCAGTTCATAATTGAAAGAGAGTAGTCTTGCAGACCATCTAGCAATACGATATCCTGCTCTTCCCAGTCCTTTCGTGGTGAGCAACGTCGTCAAAGGGCTGTGGTCTGTGCGCAACTTGAACGTGCGGCCCCACAGGTAAGTTCTCCATTTTCAGTAGCCCAGACACAAGCAAGTGCTTCTTTTTCAACTGTAGAATATTTTCTCTCAGCATTACTTAGTGTCCTTGAAGCAAATGCAACAGTCCTCTCTGTGTTGTCCTCATGAAGTTGTGTGAGGACAGCCCCAAGTCCATAATCAGAAGCATCAGTAGTTACAATTGTGGGCAATGCGGGACTGAATAATGCAAGTACTGGACTATGTACAATCAAGTCTTTCACCCTTTCGAAACTAACTTGTGCATCCGTTGTCCACACTAAGGTTGAACTTCTCCGTAATAATTCTCATAACGGTTCAATGACAGAAGCATAATTGGGAATGAATTTTGCATACCAGGAGGTAAGACCCAAGAAGGAACGTAAGGTTTGCAAATCTGTTGGAGGAGGAGCATTTGAAATTGCCAGGATATGATCTGGATCAGGTTTTAGTCCAGCCTGTGAAATTGTATGCCCCAGAAAGGAGAGTTCAGTTTGTCTAAATTTGCATTTGGACCTATTGAGCTTGAGGCCTGCTATGCTGATGCAGTTTAGTACAGACTGCGGGTTATTGTCATGCTCCTCAGTAGTATTTCCAAACACAATAATATCATCCAAATAGCACTGAACTCCATGTTGATTCTTCAGAATCAATGACATCATTTTTTGAAAGGCACTTGGGTCTGATGCGAGACCGTATGGAACACGTTTAAAACGAAATAGTCCCTCATGTGTAATAAATGGTACTGGGCCCCAGGTACAGCAAAACACTTAAGGACAGGTATAAGT
>NW_020664417.1:40104047-40128144 GCF_002925995.2 Terrapene triunguis | reverse complement strand
ACTTATACCTGTCCTTAAGTGTTTTGCTGTACCTGGGGCCCAGTACCCAGCAATCCCCAAAATTTGCTTGGTTTCCATCTTCCCACTCTATGCATTTTCACCCCTTTGTCACCCTTGTACTTATCTAAACTTGTTTGTCCTTTCAGTATCTACTTATTCCCTTAAAGCGCAGGGTGAGGAGACTGTGGTAAGTGGGCTGGCAAAGTAAAACTAGGATGTCAAGGTTTTGCTCCAAATTTCTATAGCGTATGGTAGGAGTGTGAACATGAAGCTTCATGTAAACCTCAGAACCCATGACGTGAACTTGCCAATTTGGCTATTCTGTAACAAACCAGTGACAAGCCAAACCAGATTGTTTTACACAGCCTTCATATCAATTTGCAAGTTATTGGGGGAAAAAAGCACTATATTAGTGTAGTAGTATCATAGATACTGATATAAATTGGTACAGATTTCCCCTCAATTTCAGTGTCACACATTCCAGTAAAACTTGTATCCTTTTTGTAGGCCTCATATATAAAAATAAATGTAGTGCTCATGAAATGTGATCCATTGACAGAAATGCAGGCCAAATTCCTCCATCTGTCTACTGAGTCGGTGCAACAAGGGCAACAAAATGATATTATCTCACACCTGACCTTGCAACAGGGCCTCAGCCAAGATTGGGAACCCCTCCGCCCCGACACACACCCCAAATGTGGAAGGATAGTTCACCTTTCATGTTTATTAAAGCCATAACCTCTTTTTCCATGACTGCCAACAGAGGTTCCATTTGTGAAAGCGTGTTGGTTGGTTTTGGTGTGGGGGGACTCTTGATAAACCACATCAGAGAGGAGTTTACACAGTGCCAAACAGCACCATATGCCTGACTCTGCAAACTTTTGTACTCGCTATATTGTCACTGGCTTTCTTTACTCCTTTGAAATAAAAAAATGCAGTAATCTCTACTGAGTACTCTAAAACATGTATCATCCCTACAAATGTAGGGTGGCAGAGAAGTGGCTTTTGGGAAAATATAATGCATTCAACTTCATAGCCTCAGACAGCAGGTATGTTTCAAAGTGATGGGATGCCCTTATTAAATTAACTAGTCTTAATATAAAGTTTTAAAGAAAAATATATACAGTGAGGCCGAATGCAAACTGAAAGAAAACTGAACTTTTTTCTCATATTTTATTGGAAGGGAGAATACTCCACTCTGTGTTTTAAAGATAATTCAAGCTTTCTTACAGAAAAGGTAAAATTGAAAGGCAAAAGTGACCCACATTTTCCTCAGATGTTCCAGCACTAGACACGCCCCAGAAATACATGTATTTTTTGGCTTATTAGTCCTACGGAAGCATATAGATGTGCTCCAGAGACCCAATAATCAATTTAAGGACTGTTGTAGCTCCTTCCAGACCTTGATACCAAGTGACCATTTTCTGCGACCCCCCCCTTCCTGTCACTATCCCTGTTGAATGTCCGAAGTTTCCCCCCTCAATACCCAGCTTTTCATTTCTGGAGTTTCTCTTTTGTTCCCTGACAATTCACCACATGATAAATTATGGGTGTAACTGCATTTTTTTCCATCTGATGAGCTCCTTCTTCCCTGTTCACCTGTTGCAATATAGCTCCCAAGAATAATTTCCTGTCACAAGGGCTCTACCTCCAAGCTTTACCCTTTAAAATGCTTACTTTGTAATGTGGGAGCAATGTTTTGACACACTTGAAGACTGCAACACTAATCAGGTTTATAATTCAATATTTAGAAGTGATGTTTTTTGGCACTTTGATTTAAAAAGTTATGTAGTGGGAGAAATACTCATTACTCATAATCACATAGGAAATTATAGGTTAAAAAGAAATGAGAAAGGAAGAAAAACTGGATTGGACATCTACTGTATCAGAAGTACATTTAATGATAAGTGAGACAGAGAAAAAATTGAAATTTCATTTGAAATCTTCTCCACCTTGATGGTTCAGATTAATTGTAAACCAAATCCTGCTTTTTCAAAAATCAAAAGTGAAGGCTGTCATTGTATGCCCATCTCTAAAGACCCTGAGCTCAGTCCTCGGGAGTGCTGAGCACACTCAACCCGTTAGTTTTTAGGGTTCTGGGCATCCCAGAACTAAACCTAAAGTGAGGATTTTGTTTGGGTTATGGAATGTTAGTGTTGCTGTCTCATGAATTACTTTGTTGGTTTCACTGTAGGCAGAAACATGCTTGCAAAAAGATATTTTGAGCTTCTACTAAACCTGAAACAAAGTATAGAAATATATTAGTGAATGGATTGTTAGTATTTTTGACACATATGTGTACACCTTATTATTGTTTTTGTCTACAGGAGTGTTTACAACTCTATTTTCCAGTATGGAAGTAACTATCATAGCAGTTATATGTAGATTCATAGATTCTAGGACTGGAAGGGACCTCGAGAGGTCATCGAGTCCCGTCCCCTGCCCTCATGGCAGGACCAAATACTGTAGCATAGACTTAAGTTACAATAAGACTTTGTTTATAGGAGAACTTTCAGATCTTTGGGACATAGAGGAAATACCGATGCCTGTAAAAAAAATTAAATTATATTATATTATTTGTGGCCACCTGTGTGTAATAATTTGAGAATTAGTGATTGCAGAATTGTTTGTAGTTTTAGGGGACATCTGCATGATTTATATATAGCTGTTGAAGATAGGGGGAAAGTAATAAACAGAGATATAATGTTTGTATTATAATTGTATTATGGATGAAAAGAAATAAAGTGTCCAATAACATCTGTAGCTGTCTTTGGAGGATAAACTGTTCCAATGAACTCTGATAATCCATATGGTGCTTGGTATGAGAGATTCTAATGTGGGCACTACTGTTAAATCATGTATAAATAATAGTGATGGGAAACTTCCAAATCAGTACTTACCCTTGTATAACAGAATCTCAATGTTGCCAACCAGGTAATATTCTCTCCTCCTGTGGAGCAGATCAGACTTCTGGGGGCACATTCTTGTTCTCTGAAGTAGATAGGTCTTTGGTGGTGGCAGCAGCAGCTGTAGTTGGGGAATAGATGTAGTCTCCTCCTCTACTGAACCTTGATTTAGCTGCTCTCTTCCAGCTGAGCAGCTTCCTTGGACTTCTCTACTACTTGCACCTGTGGGCATACCCAATGTCTCTCAAATCCCAGTGTACACAGGAATTCAGAATGCATAGTGTACATTAGCCCAGATCCAAGTACTGGTAAGAGCAAAGAGATGGGTAGCAGTGGGGCCACTTTAGAGGCTACTGCATTCTAGTACCCAGCTGCTGCTAATGGGAGAAGGTAGGCTGACCTGTTATCTGAATGCATACTTCACCAGAAGGTGGGATTAGGCTGGCTAGCTCTTCTCAAAAGCCATCTTGTAGAGGAAGGGCTCTCCTGAGACCTCTCAAAAGGTGACCTACAAGGAGCATCCCAGATCCCAAGAAAGGGAGAACAGTGAAGGTTCTCTCTACTTCATTTTTTGCCTAAATGGGGTCACTCATGTCTAATCACTTGAGTACTAAAAGCTACTACTATAGAGTTGTCTAAGGGCTTCTCTCCATTCAAAATTTCACAGTTGAGCCTAAGGGGCAATTGTAAACCAATTTAGTTAAATCAGTGTCAGAGGCTGTGTGAATGTTCTTAGTTTGGTTTAAAACAGATTTATTTAATTTTAGCTTAAATTGAATAGGAACAGATTTAAGCAAAACCAAAATAAGAGTGTCTACACAGGGATTTGCACAGATTTAACTAAATGGGTTTAAATGAACCATTTAAACTAAACTGATATAAATTTGTAAGTAGACAAGGTTTAAGATTAGAAGAGGTACTTTTAAATGTGTAGTTAATCAGCTATTAATTGGACAATTAAAGGGAACAAATGCTAGCATAGTGCTCAAGAGATTAGTGTTGTAACCATAGAATTGCAGAAGCTAGGAACTGAAATAATGATATGTGAAATAAAGACAAAGATATAAAGATTAATTCTGACAGACACCAATAGGTCAGAGAAGTGGAGCTGGTTAGATTTCATAGGCAAGTTTGCTCTAATGAGAAGTCATGAAGAACTCTCTTTTGGTTACACCAATAATATCAGTTTAGCTATTATTCATATGATGTACAAAATATAATTAGCAGCAATGAGGTGCTTCTGTCCTTCCAGTTAATCTGAAGGGTCCCTGATCAGCAAAAATGCTGGAAAAAATGGTAAGACAGTTCTAAACTTTACAGAAGCAGCAGAAGGGACACATGATAGCCAGCAAGATTCCGTGATATTACAACTTTGCTGAACAAGATGTCCAAAGGATTTTTTGAAACTTTGAGACTAGAAACATAATTTCCTTCCCAGAAAGATACCATGGATCATCTAGACATTTTTTTTTACATTTATTAAAAATAATATAGTATTTGAGAACTCCAGTTTTCACAAGTATGGCAGCTGGTGTCACGCACTATAGATTGTTTCATTAAAAAAAAAGCTTAGTCATAATGCACACAAAAATGTCACTATATCATGGCACTCTGCAAGAGGATATTGTCAAAATTCAGCCTATTGCCATTTGTAGGAACAAGTCTCAAACATAGATGATCAACATAGACTGATCTTGAGAACAGATAAATTATAGTAGGAAAACCTTCTCAGGTGCCGTTCGTAAAATAAAATTATTCTAGTCGCACCACAGTGAATTCTAGCAAGAACAGAATTGACAAAGTCAGTGAGTACTATGGTAGTTGAAGGGTCCCGCCTGAAGAAGAGATAATATGTTGCTGATGTCCAACCACGTCACAAACACCGTGAGGCTGAAATTTATAGCGAACAAAATATGGCAGACTAAATCACCCACAGTCATCTGTAAAACAAAAAACATGGCAAGCCACTGGAAAGAGACATCAAGCATATTGTTTTGCAGAGCAAAGATGAGACCGCTCATGGTGATGAGGACTAGTAGGGGGAAAATGTCATAGAATATCAGGATTGGAAAGGACCTTAGAAGATCATCTAGTCCAACCCCCTGCTCAAAGCAGGACCAATCCCCAGACAGATTTTTGCCCCAGATCCCTAAATGGCCCCCTCAAGGATTGAACTCACAACCCTGGGCTAAGCAGGCCAATGCTCAAACCACTGAGCTATCCCTCCCCCTGATTAGTGTCAGAGTATTTTTATTTAAGAGGGCACTCTGTTACTATGGTGACAAGCAAGGTACTATTTGCCAACAGTTACCACACAGTGGAATTGAGATACTGCAGTTATTACCTATTGTAGGTATCCGAAATAACTCCAATATCTCAGGAGCATTGTTATTAATATTTGTGTTTTGGTAGCATCTGGAGCCCCTAATTTGGGATTGGTGCTCCATTGTACTGGCATTTCAGACCAGAGTATTGTCATCAGTCTAAGATGAGTCAGAATTCCCAGTATTCTTCAAGAAATAACACTGCTCTACAGCCAAAATGCTTCTGAAATAAATGTAGTCAAACTTTACTAATTCTGGGTCACTGAGAACGAAAATGATGCTTAAAATTGTTGATTGGCTCTAGTTTTCAAGATATGCTATTGGGTCAGTATATACGACCCTTGACTTGGGAATGGCGGAGGATAAGTGAGTTATAAAGGGAAGGGATCTCAATTTAAACCAGAAATGACTAAAATACATCTTTGACTGGATCTATGAATAAATCTATGACTGGGTTTGGACAGTACTTGCTTTTTAGGCAAAACAATGAATGATGCAATCTGAAGCTGGTATTGCGTCATACATGATATGAATAGCATCATGTTATTCCTAGAAGTCATGGATGATGCAATCATAACGAAGCTTACATCACTCTGCTGAACAAATTGGCCTATATCAGCTCTAGAAATCATACAGTGTCATGCTCTCTTATTTGTCAGTGTTTGATTTTGCAAAGGGACACATTTCTGTTTAGCCAAAGTGAGCAGAGATGCCTTGTACTTGTGTGAACAGTGCAGATAACTTCTGCTATGTTTGTGGTGAAGTGACTTTTTTGCATCACAAAAGCGCAGTATAACCACTATGGTTAAGAAAGCCTATCACCTTTATTTTGGCTGCAAAATTGGATATCAGGAGAAGAGGTGGGCCCCACACATATGCTGCAACACTTGTGCAACAAATCTTCGCCAGTGGTTGAACAGGAAAAGGAAATCTATGCCTTTTGCAGTGCCAATGATTTGGAGAGAGCCAACAGATCATACCAGCAATTGTTACTTCTGCATGGTGCCTCCAGTTGGGAAAGGTGTGTCAAAGAAGAAAAAGTGGACTGTGCATTATCTAAACATTCCATCAGCTATACCCCCAGTACCCCACGGAGAAGGACTGCCGGTTCCTGATGTACCAGAATCATTCTCACTTGAGTCAGCCAAGGAAGAGGAAGAGGATGAAACTTCTGGTCCTGAAACATCAATGTCACAGGACCCATATTTTCTCCCATCCTCCTCCTCTGAACCACACCTCATAACACAAGGTGAACTGAATGACCTTGTCAGGGATTTGGAACTACCCAAGAGTAAGGCAGAGCTGTTGGGCTCCAGGCTACAGCAGTGGAATCTCCTGGCAGGTGATGTTAGGGTTTCCATGTTCCGTGACCGTCAAAAGGATCTTGTCCCATTCTTCTTCATGGAGGGTGATCTTGTAGCCTGCAACAACATCGATGGTGTGATGGCAGCCCTCAACATCGTTCACGATCCAGATGAGTGGAGACTGTTCATTGATTCATCGAAGATGAGTCTTAAAGCTGTTTTACTGCATAATGGCAATGTTTTGCCATCAATTCCAGTTGGTCATGCAGTCCATATGAAGGAAACCTATGACAACATGAAACAACTTTTGAGGTGCATGAACTATGACCAACATCAGTGGCAGCTTTGTGGCGATTTGAAGGTTGTTGCTCTCTTGCTTGGTCTGCAGACTGGATACACAAAGTACTGCTGTTTTCTCTGTGAATGGGATAGTCGTGCAAGAGATTCCCACTACATCAAGAAAGATTGGCCACTCCGACAGTCATTGGAGCCTGGGAGGAAAAGTGTTCAGCATCCACCACTTGTTGAATCAAGGAAGATTTTGTTACTACCCTTACACATCAAGCTGTGTCTGATGAAGAACTTTGTCAAGGCCATTGACAAAACACAAGCAGCTTTCACGTACCTCCGTGGAAAATTTCCAAGGTTAAGTGAAGCTAAGATAAAGAAAGGTGTCTTTGTTGGTCCTCAGATTCGTGAACTTCTTCGAGATGATGCATTTGACCATGCACTGCGTGGCAAGGAAAAGACAGCCTGGAAAGCCTTCCAGTTAGTGGCAATAAATTTTCTCAGAAACAACAAGGCAGACAACTAAAGGTTGTTGGTGGAAAACCTCCTCAAGGCATACAAAAGCCTTGGTTGCAACATGTCACTAAAGATACATTTTTTGCACTCTCATCTAGATTTTTTTCCACCGAACTGTGGAGCAGTGAGCGACGAGCACGGCGAGCGATTTCACCAGGACATTGCAACAATGGAGAAATGCTATCAGGGCAAATGGAGCCCATCAATGCTTGCAGACTATTGCTGGACAGTGACAAGAGATGCTCCATTTAATGAATACAAGAGACAAGCCAAGAAGCGCCGAGTAGACACTGAATGGGACTAAACTATGTACAGAATAGTTTTTTGCCTTTTGTTTCATAATAAATTTTATTTATATAACCCTTTTGCTGATTTTTAAAGTGTTACATAAACAGGACAGGTGAAATATTATCATGTAAAGCAACCATAAACACATGAAAAGACCTAGGTTTACAATTTATGATTAAAACTCTACTATCTACACAATATACATAGACATAAAATATAAAAACTTAAATATCTTAGAAACAGTAGCCAATCAGTTGTTTTAATTGTCATAATTGAATTCAGCACATCAAAATACATAATAAATAGCACATTTTATCTCTGAAGCAGACGACTTCTCAAAAATTGTAGACTAGTGTAATTTGTTAGAATAAACCTAGAACTGAGCATGGTGGGAAAAATGGAATGATATTAATTATAGAAGCCCGAATATGTAGGGATGTATGTGATCTTTAGAGTTAAGGAAATAAGCCATCAATAACCTCAGAAAATTGATCTTTACCTAACTTTGTGTTGAAAATTAAAGAAACTTTGGCAATTTTAGGGGTCTCTGAGACTGTGCTGCCATCACATCAGTAGTGTGTCCCACTGGTCACAGCTGGGTCAAAAGGACATGCCTCTAGGTGGTACTGGGGGGAAAAACCCTCTTTACCAACCAAAATATCATTGACTGAGCTGTGGTCGGTGTCAGAGGGAAGACACACCAAGTCCATATGTAAGCTTTCCCTTTCCTTATGCAAACCTCAGTTCTAATCATCTCTTCTCCAACAGGAAGGAGGTTAGAGAACCTACTCCATTTCATGCTGCCACCATTGCCCCTAGCGGGGGCACTCACTGCTCCTTACCCCCCAGGAAACAATCCGTCCGGCTTGGTTACGACACTCCACTTCCACTCCCACACTCACTAGGAGATTAGAGCTTTCTCCGCTCTATCCTTAGCACTTCTATAGCACCTTCCACCTGCGGATTTAAATGCACTTTATGAACACCAGTTACAACCCCCCTACAATTTACAGGGCATTTATTATATCCATTTTACCAATCAAATACAGAAGTACAGCAAACATAAGCAAGGTAATAGAAGAATTTTGTTGGCTGATCGGGGAATAAAACTCAGACCTTCTGACTCCCAGACCATTGCTTTGGCCAAAAGACCAACTTTTCGTAGAAGATTGAAACCAGACCCTAATTTTACCAAGTTCAGGGCTGATGCTGACTCTCTTTGCCTGTACCTAGATATTTTGGAGAAATAATGAATTACCTCCAATAAATCTACAACCTTTTATTTCCATCTTGGTAAAGTTTGTTACACGTGGATGCAAATAGAAGGATCTCATTTGTAATGGTGCATTCCAAGAAGAAAGGGGGAAAGAAAAACAACACTGATCAAAACAATCAAGCTGGTAGGGCTTGGTGGAGTAGATAAAGATCATAAAACAATGTCAACAGTGCTTGAGTGTCTTCAAGGTCAAGGGAAGATAGGAGACCAACTCAGCATGTGACTAATTCTATTACATAGGAATACAGGACATTGAAAGTCAGGAACAGTGACAGTTGTATAGCTGAAGCATATACATAAACAAAAATTCACTCGACTGCCATTATTTCTTGTATTTGCTAGCTGCTCATCCTGTTTCAGACAGCCCACACAACAAGTGTTTGCTTTGACACATGATTTACTTCTAGAATTGATTATTTGAAGTTATTTAACTATATTTTCAAGTTACCACAGGATGCACAGAGGCACCGAGAGTAATTTTTTTTTCTTTTTTAAAGAATGTGCTAAATAGCACATTCGGGCTTCTGGGTTAAGTCTGCCTCAGATTGGTCCAAGATTGAGATATCCATGCTATCACGCTATACGATTCACATATTTAGAAATACTTCTGCATTTTGATGCCACTGTTGATGGTAGAGCAATATTTGGACTTATGCTATCCTTCTAGAGCTGGTGGCACCCTATTTTTAGGACAGGGACCATATCCAGGAGACTCCATATCCAGGACTCTCAGAGATCAACCTAGAGCAACTTGGCCCATGTGCAATGCTATTAGTGATGCTTCATAGAATAAATTTTCAATAACAATAAATAAAATAATCTACAGACCTCAGTGGTGTAATTAGATATATATGTTAGACATTACTTAAGTAAACATTACTGTTCCAAGGTAAAATATTAACGGGGACCAAAGAGTCAGTGAATGCCTCTTATGTGCATTACCTCTCAGCCCCAATGTTCTTCACTACTGAGATCTTCATTCCAAAGAATGTGAGAGGCTTTGTATGTGGGGTTTTTTTATTATTATTTTTGTTTGTTTTTTGTGGGCAGATGGAGTTAAAAGTGGAGAAATCAAACAATGAACTTCCAAGGGGATTAAGAGCAGGGCATGTTATAGCCTATAGAGCTAGCTTTAGCATTTTATTTGACAGTAATGAAGGGAACCTACAGGCCTCTATCCTGTAAGGCATTAACTTAAGCAGTTAACATAGCTTTAAGGCCTATGAACTTTGGCCTCAAGATACATGGGGGGAGTTTGAACAAAGTGATGCCAGGTAACCACAGGAACATTGAACTGATACTAAGCTTGGGTATTTTAGTATAAAAACGTTGGGAGATGCTTAACTATGAATTTGCCTTGGCAACAAATTGACATATATAGTAATAAGATAAAATCATTAATATACTAACCTAGAGCAGTGTTTCCCAAACTTGGGACGCCGCTTATGTAGGGAAAGCCCCTGGCGGGCTGGGACGTTTTGTTTACCAATCGCAGCTCCCACTGGCCGTGGTTTGCTGCTCCAGGCCAATGGGAGCTGCTGGAAGTGGCGCGGGCCGAGGGACATACTGGCTGCTGCTTAGGTAAACAAACCGGCCCGGCCCGCCAGGGACTTTCCCTAAACAAGTGGCGTCCCAAGTTTGGGAAACACTGACCTAGAGGATAAGGACAGTTTTTATTTTATTAGGATGAAGAAGTTAAATATGGACAAGGAGGATGGGCATTTGTATGAATATTAATTACAGCCCCTAAGTCCCATGATAGCTGTAAATTGGGAATTTGAAACATCGGCCTTGTTAGGCATGTAAAGAAGAGAGTGCGCCCTTTGTCCCTTACCCAGGGCCGGCTCTGGCTTTTTTGCCGCCCCAGGCAAAAAAGCCTCCCGCCGCTCCCCACCCCCGGCGGGGAGCGCGGGTGGGGAGGCGCCAAGCCCGGCCAGGGCCCCACTCTCCCTGGCCAGCCAGAGGGCCGGGGGAGGGTGGCCCCGCTCTTCCCGGCCGGCTGGAGTGCCAGGGGGAGGGCGGCGAGCCCGGCCACGGCCCCGCTCTCCCCAGCCGGCCGGAGTGCCGGGGGAGGGCGGCGAGCCCGCCGCGGCTCCGCTCTCCCTGGCCGGCCAGAGCGCCGGGGGAGGGCGGCCCCGCTCTCCCCGGCCAGCCAGAGCGCCAGGGGAGGGCGGCGAGCCTGCCGCGGCCACGCTCTCCCCGGCCGGCCGGAGCGCTGGGGGAGGGCGGCCCCGCTCTTCCCGGCCGGCCGGAGCGCCGGGGGGAGGGCGGTGAGCCCGGCCGCAGCCCTGCTCTCCCCAGGTGAGCACCGCCCCCTCCAGGTGCCACCCCAAGCACATGCTTGGAGGGCTGGTGCCAGGAGCCGGCCCTGCCCTTACCACGGGATCCCCAAGGAAGGGTGTGCGTATATGTGAGGAATGGGACAAGATATTACTTTAACTCTGTATTTTTGCTATTTTTTCGTGTGGTTTGGAGCATTTGTGTCTTTACTAATTGTGGTAATAAAAGTGGGTAAAGCTTTGCTCTGCCCTCAGTTTGAGTGGCATCCTTGTGCCCATTGGGTTTCTCAGCCCGATAATGAATTCTACAACCTTGATTCTGTTGTGGCTGGTTCTGGTACTATACCCTATCCCCCCAGATCTTTAATTGGTAATTAATTGGAAATCAATAATAATAAATAAGCACAAACAATTGGGTAAAAATGCAGGATGTAAGAAAGGGCTGCTGTTATAAAATTTATTAGTTCTCTGTTTGAACAGGGATAGCAGGTCTGGTAATGAAAGTTTACTATGTTGTACTGGCCTAAGAAGTCATCCACTAAGTAGACTTCTTAGTCTACAGTGTAATGCAAATTGCTTTTCCACTGCGGCATGCACCACTTGATATCTGCTTCTATATAGATGAGCACTATCATGAGGCTTGTACATGTCCCTAGGGCTGAAAGAGTAACCCCCACCTCACACCCCCAGGGGAGTTTCTGTAAGAAGGAGCAGGATCCAGGGAAAGGTTAATGAAACCGAGATGGTCTTAGTTAGGACTGTGTTATAACACCAGGAAAAGGGATGTGTGTGATCTTAATTGGGATCACTTTGGTACACCTGGGAAAGGGGTGTGTTTGCAACAGCAGGCCTACCAGGAAGGTAGCCCTCAGAGTACTGGGGGAAAGCCCGACCAGGTAAGGTGGACAGAGGCCTAGGTGGCAAAGACAGTTAGCTAGAAGCACAGGAGCCTGGGTGGCAGGAGGCTGGGACTCCTGGCTAAGTAGGAAGTCTAAGAGAGGTAGGCTGGGAAGCTTGCAAAGCCTGAGAGAAGACAGGAGGGAGACCTGGGGTTGACTCTGAAAGAAAGCCAGCAGGAAATAGAAAATCCAGATATGGAGAGCCTGAAATAGGGCCCCCTAAGAGACTGGAACAGGATTTCTGCTGGTAGTTAGGTTGGGAAGCTATGGTATATGACTTGGCTGGAGGGCCAAGTTATCAAAGAGGAAGGGGAACCTTAGATGTCCAGTGAGGGGCATTAGAGAGGTAGAAACCAGACTTGGTCATGCCCAGGTGCTAGGGGGCACCTCTAACCCGTGGGTTGCTCCCTTGACAAGCACTACATTTTTTTTAAAGTCTCACAACTTAGTGTTACATAAATATCCCAACTACAAAAGCAGTTTTTCCTCCCTTGGTGTTCACACCTCAACTGCTAGCAGAGGACCTCACCCTCCCTGATTGAACTAACCTCGTTATCTCCAGACTGATTCTTGCCTGCATATTTATACCTGCCTCTGGAAATTTCCATTACATGCGGCTGACGAAGTGGGTATTCACCCACAAAAGCTTATGCTCCAATACATCTGTTAGTCTTAAAGGTGCCACAGGACTCTCTGTTGATAAATATCCTTGTTTTGTAGTCTTTGAAGAAGAGTGTACTGTGGGAAATAAACATTTTGCCCCTTAAGTATTACAAATTCTCTTTATACTAGAAGCATTTTTCTTTTGCTCTCTGCTTTATCCACTATATAAATTAGACATGGTAGCTTTTGTTTCTATTGTGCACCACCATTTCTTGCTGCTGGGAGAGTACAACAAAATGCAGAAGATCCTCTGGTCACAGAAAAAATCTCCATAATATCTAGTTGTTCATAGGCTCTTTAATCTTTGTTCAGGATGAAAAATTCTGTTTCCATATGTTTTCTTATCAAACTTTTTTTGAATTGTTCCAGCACAAGCCCCATACAAATTATTACAAAGGTTAAACTATGAAGTGTCCATTATTAGGACAAGAAAAATAATCTTTTAATATAACTTTTTCTTGAGGTTCACTTCATTTGCACAGGCTAACCAGCTGCAGGGCACCACCTAGTGGCTTCCGGGTGACCCTGCAAGAAGCCCGTTCTCAATTTCCCTCTTCTAATATCCCCTCTTCCCAGGGGCCAATTGCATGCTTGAATTCTCCACCATATGTAAGAAGGAATCCCCACTTAGTGAACCCTCGGGTCGCAGACCTTGGCACAACCAGTGGACATACCTCAGTTTTGCCTATCTTGACAGAGTTCCCATTAACTCCACACCATAGCTTTTCAAGTATAAATAGCCCTTTGTGGGGTTAAGTTATTTTAAAAATTCCAGAACGTTAATCCAGAATTCCCCAGCACAGCCCAAGCAATATCACAGAATCATAGCAATGTAGGGCTAGAAGAGAATCAAGAAGTCATCAAATCCAGCCCCTTATGCTGAGGCAGGACCATCCCTGACAGCTGTTTGTTCACCCTGTTCTTTACAACCTCCAATGAAGTTGATTCCACAACATCCTGTAAAGCCTATTCCAGAGTTTAACTACTCTTATGGTTAGGATGTTTTCTCTAATATCTAACCTAAACCTCCCTTCCTGCAGAATAACCCATTACTTCCTGTCCTACCTTCAGTGGACACAGAGAACAATTGATCATTGTCTCCTTTATAACAGCCCTTAACATATTTGAAGACTGTTATCAGGTCCATCTCAGTTTTCTTTTCTTAAGACTAAATGTGCCCAGTTTTTTTGTTATAATGTTTCCTATAAATCAGGTTCTCTACACTTTTTATAATTTTTGTTGCTCTTCTTTGCACTCTCCAATTTCTTCAAAGTGTGGCACTCAGAAATGAACACACTACTCCAGCTGAGGTCTCATCACTCCTGAGTAGAGTGGGATAATTATCTCCTGTGTCTTATATGTGACACTTCTGTTAATACGCCCCCGAATGATAGCCTTTTTCACATCTGCATCACATTGTTGACTCATATTCAATTTGTGATCCACTATAACTCTCAAATCAGATCCCACCTAGCCCATGTTCCCCATTTTCTAATTTTGCCTTTTAGTTTTCCTTCCTAAGTGAAGTACTTTATTGAATCTCATCTTGTTGATTTCAGACCAATTCTCTAATTTGTCAAGGTCGTTTTGAATTCTAGTCCTGTCCTCCACAGTGCTTGCAACCTTTCCCAGCTTGGTGTCCTCTAAAATTTTTATAAGCATACTCTCCAATCCATTATCCAAGTCATTAATGAAAATCTTGAATAATACCGGACCCACAGGATTGACTCCAGTAGGACTCCACTAGATACATCTTCCCAGTTTGACAGTGTACAGTTGATAACTATTCTTTGAATACTGCTTGTCAACCATTTATGCACCCATCTTATAGGAAGTTCATCCAGACCACATTTCCCTAGCTTGCTTATGAGAATGATATGTAGGACTGTTTCAAAACCCTTACTAAAATCAAGTTATTCAAGACATTCTTTTTTTTTCAAGTCCCAACAGTCCAGCAACACTGTTGTATTAATTTGCAAAGGTGCTAACAAAACTGGAGCCCTGTATAGATACAAAAATGTGGATCTGCATCTGATTTGCATCTGCAAGAATCAGTTTGTATCCGACCTGCAATCCGCACGCCATCTTTTATCTGTATCCGCATCTGCGCTGCACCTGCACCGCACAGTGCCTCTCAGGAAAAGTGTCTATGTGCATGCGTGTGCACTATATAAGAAAGTTATATGGCTTTATAAATGTGTGTGCTATTATTATTATTGTTATTATTTTAAACATCAATCTTATTATACAACTGGCATTAGAACAAATATCCTTTTACATTAAAAATAATAAATTAACATCTCAAGTCAATAATGCTCAAAATGACACACTGAACTATAAAATAAAAAAAATCTGCTGCCTATTTAGCTTGTGATTTATAAAGTCATCACAATTGGAGCTCAGCAATCCCAGTTTCTTTGCACCAGCCACTGTTCTCTCTGTGGAAGCATGCAAGGGGAGTACTATTGCAGGGCTACAATGCTTAATTTTTTCCAGGACTTGCCAAGGCTGAGCCCTGGCACCTCTCGGCTTGGCAGGTCATTCTCCTAGGGGGCTGCCAGGAGGAACAAAAGGCGCACCATGACTCCAAGTCAGTTTCCCCATGTGAGTGCGGGGGGGAGAGCAAGGGTTAGGAGCATAGTGCAGCGGTTAGGGACGAAGGGAAGAGTACAGGGGTTCGGGTCGCAGGAGGGTAGTGAAAGTACTCTCCAGCTGCCCATACAGTGCTTAATTTGTGCAGTAGCAGGTCAGTTGGAGAGGGAAGCAGCTGCTTCTGCAAAGTAAGTCAGTACAGCTTCTTCACTCACTTTGGAGAAGAAGCTGCCTCCCTCTCCAGCTGACCTGATATAGCAATGAAGTCGGGAGAGGTTTCCTAAATTGCTTGGCTGCTTAAACTGTGGCAATAAGAGGATGGGGGATTTTGCTGCCTATCTTGATCGATCACCTCCCCTTTCTCTGTATACGGGGGAAAGGGAATATTGGATCTGGAAGGTGGGGAAGCAGCCTCATAGGCTATGAGCTGCAGACAGCTGCTTCCCAGCCTTTGACATCCTATATTTAGAGCCCTATATGGATACAAAATTTGTATCCGCATCTGATCCATAAAAATGTTCCATGGATATAAAGCCGATATCCATGGATTTGCAGGGCTCTGAACATAACCCAGTCACTATCCAACATTAAACAGTGTTAAACAAGGTCCAGGGTTTGGTATACTGAGACTTCAGCCTGCTTAGGACCATGGCAAACATGCCATTAAGCACCCCTTTAAATATAAAGACAAGAATAGTGAAAACATGTGAAATAGAATATATTAAATAAAGCTTTCATTTTAATAACATACCTTGTTCCCTTTCTCTTTAGCTGGAGAGAGCTTTTAGAAAGATAACCTCATTTGACAGTTTTATAGATGGTATCAAAACAGTAATAACTGTTTTTTTGGGAAGAAGAGGTTAGTTGAGATGAGCTGAAGCTGCTGTTAAAGTCCAATCCCTTTCATTTCAGCTGCAGTTTGGGATTCAGCTAGAGCTGACAGGGGTGGTGATATCACCTGTATTTCTCTTTCTGGCCCGATTTGGTCAGAACAACTCTTATGTTCAGGATGACAAAGGCCTGGGGAAGGAAACAGTGGGAGTGGCAGCCAGGATGGTGAAGCTCACTTTGGTAGTCACCGTCTGTTCTTCCTTTCAGAGGGGTAGCCGTGTTAGTCTGAATCTGTAAAAAGCAACAGAGGGTCCTGTGGCACCTTTAAGACTAACAGAAGTATTGGGAGCATAAGCTTTCGTGGGTAAGAACCTTGCATCTGAAGTGAGGTTCTTACCCACGAAAGCTTATGCTCCCAATACTTCTGTTAGTCTTAAAGGTGCCACAGGACCCTCTGTTGTTCTTCCCTTGTTTCCCCCAAAGTTTCTTTTATTAAGGACCCAAAAAAGGGAATGATGGGTGGAATACCCATCCCTCATTGTTTTGTCTACAAATAATGAGGCCTAATATCCAATACACCAGTGTTGATTCATTAATTTCCTGTTCCATATCTTCCATTTTTACCAAGTATGATTTGAACATAGTCCTTGAACTGATTTAGTATTTCTGTCTGGTTCTCTTGCTCCTGTTTATAACATTCATTACCGAAAGCAACTTGACCTTCTTTCCACAACAGTTATTATAGTTATTGTGACATTTTATGAACGTTCATATATATTTTACCCTAAATTTAGGGTAAATTCGTCAGCCCAGTTATCACAACAAGTACAGCTCTGGCATGTCTCACCATGCCTTTCCTTTCAGGTAAGGCTCTAGGGTCTCTCACAAGGCCTCTGACCAGCCCGTCTAGCTGGGATGCTTCCACCCCCTGATTTCTTCCCTGTTATGGTTTAAACTCCTGCCTGGAAACTTCAGCAGGTTCACCCATCCATCATTCCCCAGACTTCAGCCCTCTCTGGCCCTCTTGCTTAGAGAGCTGGCCGGTACCTTCTTCTGCTGCTCTCAGCCTTCAGCTCTCTCTGACCATGGATTTCCAGCCTGGGGAAGATTGTAGATTATCCCACAACTGCCTTCCACTTTTTACCAGCCTGGTCTGGCTCCACTGCTCACCACTAGGGAACTTTTATTGCTCCCTCCTTCAGGGCATCCCACCCCTGAAGCTCTCAAGCCCGCTCTGCTCTCCTTCTGAGCTCTGTCTATTCTCAGGACTCTTAGTCCTAAACTCTGCTTCTCTGGACTTTCCCACTCTAGGTTCTGCACTCTCTTTCTTGCTTGGGCTTTTTTCCCATTTATAACTCCTGGCACAACATTATATATATATGTAAACAGTTAAGCAACTAACAGAGTGTAAGGACATAATTGAAAATATCATAGGTGTTTTTGCAGAATTAGGGCGGGATTTTCAGAAATATTGGTCTACCATTCATCCCACCAAAGTCAATGGAACTTTTACTATTGGTTTCAATAGGAGCACAGTTAGGCTAAAACTTAGCACTTGAGCATATCCTGTAATGAGGCAGTCTGACCTAATAGTCAAAGCCAGAGATAGATTCAGGGTCATGGTCGGAAGTCATGTCATAGATCAAAGCTGGGATTAAGCATGAGTCAGAATCAGCAGTCATGTCTGGGGTCATGCTGGAGTCAGTAACTGGAGCTAGAGTGAGGAAGCAGGAACCAGGAAGAAGGTGTGGTAACAGGAACATGTAGTGAGAACCAAACGAGGAGGCAGGAGCCTGGTTTCAGGGGTCTGATCAGCACCAGGCCTAGCAACTAGTTGCTCAGACAAGGCATGGAACAGGAAAGGGAAGCTTTATACCTCGTAGTGTCTAATCAGCAGCATGATGCTCGTCACTGGGGGGGCATTATTATCCAAGAAAATCAGGTTCACTGATCAGAATGAAACTAGGGTTACCACATTTCAATCCTGTAAAAAGAGGACACTCCATGGGGCCCCGGCCCAACTCCACCCCTTCCCCACCCCCGGCCCTGCCCCAACTCCACCCCCAGGGTGACCAGAGCAAATTAAAAAAAAAAAAAACGGCGGCAGAGGGAGGCCCTGGAGACGCAGGGGGAGCGCAGGGCAGGGGTGAGTGAGTCCGGCCTGGCCCCGAGCGCAGGCAGGACTCGGGCGCGGTACCTGGAGGGAGAGTAGGGGGGTGGCCCGCGGGGCCAGGCGGCGGCTGTTCGTTCTCCCCACCTGGGCAGCTGGACTCGGGAGGGAGGGGGGAGAAAGTGGCAAAGCACGTGCCGCTTGGCGGCTGCGGCTCTGTGGGGGGACCCAGCAGCGCGCACGCTGCGCCCAGCCCCCGGCCAGTCGCATCTGGGCTGGCTGCCCAGCTGGTGCAATCCCGCGGGTGGCCCCGGGGCGGAGGCATCAGCAGCCCCGTTTGTTCCCCTGCGGGACCCGAGAGGGACAGGGGAGCTGGGGCCTGCTGCCCCCACCCCGGGGCTGCCCGCAGGATTGCACTAGCTGGGTCCCTGCAGCAGGCCCGGACTCAGGGGGTTCACGCCCCGGGCGCCAGAGCCGCAGCCGCCAAGCGCCACATGCTTGGCTGCTTCCCCCCACGGCAGTGGGAGCTGCAGCAGCGGCTGCTCCCGTGTCCGGCTGCCCAGGTGGGGAGAACGAACAGCCGGCGCCTGGCCCCGGAAAGTTGGAGCCCAGGGAGGAGGCAGTCCCCTTACCATGCCTCCCTATTTTCCCGGACCTGTCCTGCTTTTTGTAAATTCCTCCCAGGCGGGGATTTGAGGACCAAAAAGCTGAACATGTCCGGGAAAAAACGGACGTATGGTAACCCTAAATGAAACCATTTATGGAACGATGTACTATTCAGTGTTATAAAGGCATCAGTGTAAGGTCCATAAAAAGCTATTACACAACGTTCAGGAAATGGTATGTTTAGGATTTGTGCTGCAGTACATTTCTGCATGATTGCCCTTAGAAAACTAATTTTAGAAGAATCATAAATTTTTAAAAAAATCCAAGGTATGAGGTGACTACATCTGAGAAGTATCAGAGGGGTAGCCATGATAGTCTGGATCTGTAAAAAGCAACAGAGAGTCCTGTGGCACCTTTAAGACTAACAGATGTATTGGAGCATAAGCTTTCGTGGGTGAATACCCACTTCGTCAGACGCATGTAATGGAAATTTCCAGAGGCAGGTATAAATATGCAGGCAAGAATCAGTCTGGAGATAACTTGGAGGTTAGTTCAATCAGGGAGGGTGAGGTCCTCTGCTAGCAGTTGAGGTGTGAACACCAAGGGAGGAGAAACTGCTTTTGTAGTTGGCTAGCCATTCACAGTCTTTGTTTAATCCTGATCTGATGGTGTCAAATTTGCAAATGAACTGAAGCTCAGCAGTTTCTCTTTGGAGTCCGAGTAAAAATGCAAATTAAGGGGAGATACAAAGTCTGATGACTCATTGAAGTCACAACTGTAAGATTTCCATGCTTTAACACTTTAAAAGAAAGTAGGCCCATTCCACCTGATTGAATGCTTTTTCCACGTTCAGCAAAATGATCCCTGATCTTGAAAGAATTATACCACATGCAAAATTATAGTAAGCAGGTAGCTGATGTTAAAAATTGGAAATCACCCCAGCATAAAGCCAACCTACACAAGGTTAATTAATGGAAAAATAACATAAGTAAATTATTAACAGAACTTGCAATAAAGATTTTTGTATCAGCATTAATCAAATGAAATTGGCCGGTAAGAGACACTCTCTGTGTGGGGTTCCTTTGTTTAAACAGACAAATGTTTGTTCAGCATTTGTTCTAGTAGAAACCCAGATTCAAAGATACTGGGGTTTAGGTCATATAAGTATTTGACTAAAGTGCATCTTTTAAAATAAAACTGGGAACTTTATGTAACTGCTTTATAATATTAGGGCTCCCCCCCCAGCAAGAGGGACTGCCAAGAAGCTTCTGGTCTGAAGAGATACTTCAGACTTATCAAGCTCCTGGTAAAAACATGCAAAAGTATCCAGAATTTCTCTGAAGTAAATAAGCAGTTTCCTTTTTGGACTATTATAATCTCCAGATGTCCCAAAGTTTCTATTCAGTGAAGTACCTTTAAAAGTTCTGCAACACTGGAGACTGTCTAGCAGAGACTCTCATACAAAATTCAAATATCCAACCAAGAGAACTCCTGCATAAAGTGCAATTTTTCTTTTAGAATCAAAGAGTTGGAGTTTTGCTTGCTAGACATGTGAGTATCTTTCACGATTCTTAAAATGTTTATCTTCTTTTTTAATGATTGAGCTCACATGAAATCAGCTTTGTGACTTTAAAATTAAAGGGATGAGTTGGAGAATCTAACAGATGTGTGGCTCACCACAGTTACATTTGAGACAAACAGGAATTCTGTCTCAAATCCTTGCCAGCAGTAAGTAGAAAAGGGATTTTTAAAATGTAGCTGTGGTTATTTGGGTATCCAGAAACTGTGAAGTATCTCGCAGAACTTTAAGTCTGTGCACCATCTTAATCTGAGAGCAACAGCCTTCAATGGAGCGTAGCATCAGGGAGGTCACAGCTACTTTGAAGTGCTCTCTTTTCCTCACCAGCATCACCTTGATCATTCCTGGATTTAGTTTAGCCAGTTGCTCATGTCTGCCAGAACCATGTACAGTTGAGAGACAGTGCTGTTTTTATCTGATGTGAAATGATGTAAAACTGTGTGTTTTACCAAAACAGAAGGTGGATACTTGGGGACAGAACCAAAAACCCCAAACAATGTGATTATGAGTGTTACTTCCAGGAAGAAAGTGATGTGTTAAACTCTATATTACACCGGGTACATTTGAATGAATGTTACTGAAATCAGTGCAG
Source organism: Terrapene triunguis (assembly GCF_002925995.2). Classification (NCBI taxonomy): domain Eukaryota; kingdom Metazoa; phylum Chordata; order Testudines; family Emydidae; genus Terrapene; species Terrapene triunguis. The sequence goes on along the minus strand of NW_020664417.1, from coordinate 40,107,091 downwards.
TTATTCCACATTTACACCCAACTGAGATCAGATTTAGTCTGATGACCTATGAACATCACTTATCCCCTGATACTAATGGGGAGGTACCTGTCAGAATGAGTGCAGGGATGGAATTTTATGAATTCAGAACTTTAAATCCTGCGTAAATCAACACAGAATAACTACACAATGTATCCTGTCTAGCAAAGGTTTGCATTATATCTAGCAGAGACATGTTTTAATCAGCTTAACTTTTATTTACATTGATTTTCTCTATTTCCTTTCTCCAACAAACCTTGATTTAAGGTAATTGGAATTGGTGGTTGCATTCAGGAAAATCACTGGTTCCTGTTGAAGGAAATGGGAAGTGTGACACAGAAATGGCTTGAGTGAGACCAGACTGTAGAGGCTTTTGAATGTTGCCAGAGTCCTCTTGTGAATCTAGGGACAATTCAAGGCAGAGTAGCCCACTCTCTATCTGATCCATCAGTCCTCATCCTCAAAGGAAACCTGCAAAACACTTTCAAAAGGTGAGCCTGGGAGCTTAAATTCATTACTCTGCTAGAAACTGAGGCCTTTCTACACTACAGAGTTTAGTCAACAGATGTCAGCTTTTGTCGACAAAACAGTGGAGGTATTTTCTCCTTCCACCAACAAAACTCTCCTGTTTTGCCAACAAAATAAAACCACCTTGATGAGAAGCCTAGAGTTTTTTGCAATAAATTTAGAATGACAAAGTGTCAGTGTACATACTGCGCTTGGTTATATGACTGTAAATGGATTCCAGCAGGTGTCCCACAATGCCCATCCTGACCACTCTGGTCAGCAGTTCGAACTTGGCTGCCCTGCATCCAGGTAAACAGGCATCTGTCCCTCCCCTTCCTGTTTGCTTGGCGTCGAGAGCTCACATCGCATCTTCCCAGCTGACAACGCAGCAAACGCTCTCCAATTTGGAGCACACCAGAGTTGTTGGATCTGCTGTCTCTGTGGAGAGAGGAGGCTGTGCATTCCCAGCTCCGCACCAGCCATAGGAACTTGGATACCTACGGTCAGATTTCTTGTGGCATGTTGGATCAGGGCTATGAATAGGACATGCATAAGTGCCACACAAAGATAAAGGATTTGAGGCAAGTGTACTAAAAGGCAAGGGAGTCAAACCATCACTCTGGTGCTGCACCGAAGACCTGCCACTTCTATAAGGAGCTGGATGTCATCTTCAGTGGTGACTCTACCTCCACTGCCAAGAGCCCTGTGGACACTTCAGGGGGGTGGCAACAGCAAACTCACCCCGACGATGAAGCGGAGTTGGAGGATGAGATGGGACAGATGACAGGGTCATCCAGTTCCAGGGTGAACCAGGACCTCTTCTCAACCCTGGAGGATTTGAACCAGTCCCAGCACTCCATCTCTGGTGTCCATGATGCAGGAGAGGGAGCTCAGGTAAGTGATCTTTTTGAGTTGATACTGCTTGGTTACATGAGGTAGAGCTGGCCTTTGCTTTGATATATGCTAGAAGTGGGTTAAGGGATAGAAATAAGACTAGCTGTGTTTCCATGTGCTTCACATTCCCCTGTGCAGCTATGCAGTGGGACAGAATAGGGTGCTAATGCACAACGAGATTTCATAGGAATCCTCCAGAGAGATCTCTAGGAAACTTTCCTGGTGGTATTCACCAATCCTCTGCAGAAGATTCCTTGTTCAGTTTCAATGTCTTTCAATTAACTTTAATGGTCCACCATTGTCTTTCCCTGGGTTGTACAGTGCTAGGTGCTTGCAGTTAGTTGCATGTAAACAGCTAGTCCAGGAGGTGTCCGTCCCTGCCTGATAACTTCTCCACACTACTGTGAGATGATTCTGTAGTTGGTCCTAATTACAATTACAATATTCTATACAGATATAAATAGGGTTACCAGATAGCAACTGTGAAAAAACGGGACGGGGGTGAGGGTTAATAGGCGCCTATATAAGAAAAAGTCCCAAAAAACAGTACTGTCCCTATAAAAATGGGACATCTGGTCACCCTATATATAAAGGCACATATTCATAACCATAACCCCTATACATATCTCTGAATAAGCATCGAGTTTAGAATATTACAAGCTTTCATAAAAGACCTTACCTGACTTTTATACATAATAACATTGTATTCAACCAGTTGATTCAATTGCTTATTCTTTGGGGTTCATACCCCCTTTTCTCCCCTTGTGGTGTCTGGACCCTGATTGTCACAACACTCAATACAGCAAATTATCAACACTAATGCTGGCCAAGTTACACCGGCTGCCACTGACTGTAAAATGCTATGAGGTAAAATTAAACACCTTCTGACCTGGTCCTTCTGTAAATCTTCCACTGTCAAGTAAGGTCATCTGACTTTACTTGTCAAACATCTGAAATTACTTGTCTGTAAAGCACTTTGAAGATAAGTTGTGTATCAACAACAATCATGTCACACTAGGCGACTGTTGTAGTCATTTAGCAATTTCTTTCTGAGAGTCTTACCCAAAGATGTCAAGGATTCTTCCTCTCTTCAAATCAAAGCTGAACACTCTTTCCTTTGCTTTCACTGCAGATTTCATTAAGTTATATTTGGTAAAGTGCCTTGAACAGTCCTAGCATGATATAAGTTGATGATATTTTTATACAAAAACATGTACAGTGTAAAATATTTTTCCCAGAGTGATTTCAGAATTTTTTCTTGATAAAAACCTGAGCCTTTATTTATCATCTTAACAGATATGATCCATTTTCATTAGACATTTTCAAGGCCAGCATTGGACTTGATAACACCTCTAAAGAAAATGACCAGGGCTCTGCCCTTTTCCTTTACACTTATACTCTTATTTCCCCAGTATCAAATCAGAATTTCTAGTTGAGTTACTATAAAAAAGATGTTATTAATGAAGTATAATCTTAAGAGCTAAGAACAATATGTACATAAAATATACTTGGCATGTACTTTTCACAATGTTTTACATATTTCAAGCACTGTACAAACATTAGATAATTAATCCTCACCACACTCCTGTGAGCAGGGCCGGCTCCAGCATTTCTGCCGCCCCAAG
>NW_020664417.1:40066142-40103947 GCF_002925995.2 Terrapene triunguis | reverse complement strand
TGAGGGACCTGCCACCCCCGAATTGCTGCAGGTGCCGCCCCTCTCCCTTGCCCGCCCCAAGCACCTGCTTATTAAGCTGGTGCCTGGAGCCAGCCCTGCCTGTGAGGATAAGAGCACTGCATTTACTGTATCAATAAATGGAAAACAATCTTGTCAATTGAATGAACGTCTCAAACATTTTGGTTTCTGAAGGCATTGAAAATTTTAGGAGCTATATAGACTGCTTTTCGGGGTCAGGGAGTTATTTAATGAACTCTACTGGTCCCAGCCAGATTTTTGAAATATTTAGGCACCTAGTGGGATTTTCAAAAGTATCCAGATGCCTAAAATGCATTGACTTCAATGGATTTTAGGTGCTTATCAGCTTTGAAAATCCCACTAGGTGCCTAAATACCTTTAAAAATCTGCTCCCTATATATAGTTTTAACATTTCCTTCCTACTGACTCACAGACTAACCCTTTTAGATCTTAGTTTCTCCTATGCTGATGACACATCAGACAGTCCAGTTCCTCCAAAGATTATGGTCAACTCACTAGTTGTGATACTTCTTCCCAGGCGATACTCATGCATTCAGTATTTTCTGTCACTTTCCTCCCTTGGCGTTCCCCTTTTTCTCTTTCCTCCTTTGGGTGCCCAATGCAGTGCTTGCTTAGCATGTCTCCCATCTTCCATATGGTGTACATGTCCCAACCTAAGCTGTCGTTCTTTGATCATATTTTCTAATGTGTGATCTCTGTCAGCTCCCTTACTCTGGCATTTGTTATTTTGTATTTCCATAAAAAGTGTAATATCTTCCTCAGCCATCTGTGATGGGCAGCTTCCATCTCTTTTTTGTTAGCCACGGTCATTGGCCAAGTCTCTGGTTCACACGGTAGCATGCTCAGTAAAATCACATGGTATATTTTCTTACCTTTAGCTTGGTGTTGAAAGCTCCATTTGACAAGCTGCTGTTCATTCTTTCAAAAGTAGGGTTTGCTTTTCCTAATCTTGTATGAATATCTTTATTGCAGCCACCTTCAAACATCATACTCCTCAGATAGCAGCGCTCTTCTACCTGTCTGATTTCTTTTTCATCCATGTACACCTTTGAATCTATTGTTCAGTTTTGTACCTTCATAATCTTGGTTTTCTCTGCATTTAATTTAAATCCAGCTTTTGCTGCTTCCTGTTCTACCTCTGATGTAAGGGCAATCATTCTGCTCCATGTCATACTTAGTAAAGCAATGTCATCAGCAAAGTCAAGGTTGTGTATCTCATCTCTGCTAGTCCACTTTACACTATTCAGAATGCCTTTTGCTACCCATTTTATCATCCAGTCTGTTGCTAATAGAAAGAGGATTGGTGATAATACACAGCCTTTTCTAACTCCAATCACAATATCAAATCACTAATCCAGGCTTACCTCTGATCTTACTGCTGTGAAGGGATTGGCTCATTGCTGGCACCTCCTTGCGGCTGGGCATGTGTAATAGCTCTCTGACCCTGGGTGTCTCTTGCTGATGGCTGTCCCATCTCTGCAGTGACCTACCTCTTTCTGTGACTTGGCCCTATGATCAGGTCTCTTTAAAGTCTCTCCCCTTCCAGGAAAATCCAGGAAAAAAAAAATAAAAAGAAAGGGGAATTAATGCAAATAAACAAAGTTAATAAAAAATAGAGAGGAATAATTCCCTCTCAGGGTGCATCAGAATCTGGATTTCCTTTCCCTCAGGGATGGGCCATCAGGCAGCAGTCATCTGGGAAGCTCCTGCCCCAGTTACCCCTTTCCACAGGAACTAAGGGCTGAAGGTCTATTCTCTTCCCTGGTCTGTCAACAAGTGAGCTGCTCTGGTTTCCTTTTAAGGTCTTCCTCCGGATTGCACATGCCTTGCTGGTGTGGTGTGGTGGAGCTGGCTGAGGCCAGAGCAGCTCCTTAAACACTTGTTGTCCAGTGTGGGATTTGTATACCTCATCACACTGCAATGCATCTGCTTCTATCATATAAGATATTAGGAAACACCATTTCACTAGGAGGGTGGTGAAGCACTGGTATGGGTTACCTAGGGAGGTGGTGGAATCTCCATCCTTAGAGGTTTTTAAGACCCGGCTTGACAAAGCCATGGCTGAGATGATTTAGTTGATGTTGGCCCTGCTTTGAGCAGGGGATTGGACTAGAAGACCACCTGAGATCTCTTCCAACCCTATGATTCTATGTTAAGCTTCTTATTATGTTGATCAGCTTGTCTGGTGTCTCATATCTTCTAGCAATATTCCACAGGGTCTCTGTGTGGACAATATTGAATGCTTTCTTAAAGTTGATTAAGATGGGTTTTTGCCAAGCAGTAGCTTTTTTGATGATCTGTCAAAGAATGAATATTTGTTCACAACATGATCTACCTGGATAGAACCCAACCTGTTCTCATAATATTTCATCCACTTCCACCTTCATTCTGTTCAGCATAACTGTAACCAATACTTTCCCTGGGATTGATAGCAGTACAATACCTCTCCAGTTCATGTACTGAGTGTGAGACAAACCTGCAGCTGGACCAGGGCTCCTTACTCAGCTATAATGGCTCATCCCTCCAGCGGAGCTTAATTCATCCCTCAGGCAAGCTGCAGCAGCTTGTCCCTGGGCAAGCCCCGGGTAAAATGACTTGCAGGCACAAGATTTTCACAGTCATTGCCAGAGCCTCAATTTACTCTGTGCAACAGCACCACTGGCCTAGGAACCCTTCTGCTACCTCGCAGTGTTACAAACTCCCTAACCTTCCAGACTACCCTCAATCCTGCCCCAGCCTTTCCCAAACTGTTTCAACCAATTCCATAGCCCTATTCTGACCTCACTCCAGCCCTGTTCCTGCCCCTCTCCTGCCTCCTGACCCCCAGACTTTGGATTGACTCCAACCTGGCTTTGACCTGCATCCGGACAGATACAATCCTGATTTGGTGTATCCATGGACTCTGACTCTGGTTCCGACTCACAGCCTGTCCTTAGACTCCTGTTTTAGCACTGGCCTCAGCCCATTCCTGACTCTACATCCAGCTTTGAGCCTTGGTACCTGTTCTTGACCACTGCTCCAACCCATCAGGCCTGACCGCCTAGAAACCAGAGCTTGACCCTGAGTAAGATCGCCCTTTTTCGGCAATGTCACAATACCATCTTTCCTGCCTTGTGGCACTTGCTCTTTTAGCCATATTTAGTTAGCTGCTCAATCAGAAATTCACCTTCCATCTTTAGTACCTCTTCTTGAATTCTGTCAACTCCAGGATATTTCCCATCAGAGACCTCTGATGGCTGCTTTAATTTCATTGGCCTCTTTTCTATTTCTAACTTAACACTGGATTTCTCTTAAACTTGTGTATGATCATCAGCTCTGGACAGTTTGTTACGGAAGTGAAATGTTCTTTCCATCATCTGGCTTGTTCTTCATATGTTTTCAACATCTGTCAATAAGAGTCCCTTATGGGTACCATCTGTGATGATCTGATTCTTCCTGAGAAGTCTTTCACTATCCTATAGACTGCTTGAGGTCTCTCCTTTGTACTGCTGCTTCTGCCTCTGCAGCCTTCTCCTGAATCCAGGCATTTCAATCTTGCCTGCATCTCTTCTTTATTTCTTGGTCTTTTTCCTGTATCTTGCATCCGCCTCTGAGTTTTGCCTTTGTCTTCCACTGTACTTCTTTGTATTTCAGAGCTTTCTGATTATCAGTCATAGCCCATGTTCCAGATGTACTCCACGCATCTTTCTTCTGGCCTGTTCAGCATCCCAGTACTCCTTCTGATGTCTCAATTACCTTCTTCTTCCAGTTTCACCAGCTGTCTTCCTGACTTATCAGCCCGGTCCTGTAAAACACTGAAATGGTTGCTAAGTGAAATCTGGAATCTCAGATGCCTTTCTTTGTCCTTGAACTTCTCTGTATAACACTCTTCTTGTCTGTCCTTTTGACTTTAAGATATAACATGGCCACTAAAAGATAATTATCTGAGCCAACATCTGCTCCTCTGCTGACTCTGTCATCCCTTAGAGAAGATGCCCTCTCTGAGATGCACATGAATGGTCTATCTGGTTGACAGTTGCATTGTCTGGTGATATTCTTGTGAGCTTGTGAATCCTTTTGTGCTGGAAGAGACTGCTTCCTATCTTTAAGGTGTTTGTGCACAGAGATTCAAGAGTCATTTTCCATTATCAGTTTGTATGTCTCCCTCTGCTGTGTCCATTACTCCTTCCCAAACAGTTTTATTTTTGCCTATTTGTGCATTGAAGTCACCTATCATCAACTTGATGTCATGGTTAGGCATATCATACAATACTATTGCACCTGCTCATAGAATGTATCCTTTTTCACTGTTGCCTGCTACGTTTTTTGATGCACATACTTGGATTACTGTACACCTGACATGTCTTGTTTTTAGCCTGGCTGTTATTCTGGCATTTGCTAGCTCTGAATCCACCAGACTCTATGCTGTGATGTTATCCAACATAATTCCTACACCTCATTCATGTGTTCCATCTCCTGAGTATAAGACTGTAGCACCATCAGACACCATCTTGCCACTCCCTGCCCATCTCATCTCACTGATGATGTTATGTTTATATGGTATTTTTGCAGTGAAGTTTTAGCTGAGTGGGTTGCAAACCCAACTGCAGAGCCCTCCTCTTTCACCTAGGTTTCGGACTGGAACTGTAGTTAACAGTGGCAGAAGTACAGATCAATTAAACTAATTTTATTGTGGAAATGAAATTAAAAATCAGGATACCCTAAACAATTAAATGTTTCCAAGTATAATAAAAATAAATAATTGTACAGAGGGTCAGCAGCTATCTAGTTCATGTTAGTGAATTAATTCATTCACATGGCCACCATGTAGAGTATTGAACCCCTGCTGTCTCTTGCCTGCCCCCCAACCTCTCCATAATAATAAGCCAGAGAACAATGAGGAGGAGAGAGAAAAGTTTTAAAAAATCCAATTCCAAGTGGCTAAAAATTGCAAGTGAATAGCACTGGTACATTCAGGGTTCATCTTTATACCGGTATAATTTTTCTTAAGTGCCTACATACTATGGTGATCGGAGCCTTATAAATGATAAATGGAAAAGAACAAAAATATAAAGTAAATCTGGCTTTTAACCTAGATGGTTTCACATTCTGTAACCAACTGGAGCACTCCAGTGACAAATCACATTAACAAGTGAAGAAAATAGGATTATAAATTGCATAATGAAAGTTTAGGGTTTTACGCAGCATTTATCTCCTGATTAGCGCTGGGCAGGAAACAGACTGTCTCTCAAATATTTGAGAGTTCAAATTTTCCTGGCTCAGATCAGGACAAAAAGTCATTCTCAAAAATAGTCATGAATCAAAAAATGCTTTGAAACATTTTTTTCATTTTTGACTTGTCATTTTTCATCTAATTAGCACAAATTTCAAAACAAAATATTGTTTTAAATAAGAAACCTGGAAATCACAGACAGTTTGGGTTTTGATGAATTGGAATTTTTTGACCAAAAACAAAAAAAAACATTAATCAAAAAATTCCTGATCACCTCTACTTATAATGCACTTGCAATTACTGTTGAATAATTTAGGTTCTGTTTAATTTCACTCTTTAAGTAACTCTTTACAAGAGCTGAGTGAATAATGTACTTGGAAAAATTAAACAAATATTTCATATATGCTAAATAGATCTTTGATACAACCATGTACATCACTCTTTTTATTCTATTGTGTACAAACATTCATATGAGTGATGTTTTGTTCATATGGCTGTTTGGGGAAAGTGGATTTCAGGCACATGGCTGATATTTATTTTGTGACTAATCACCATTTGTAAAAGAATAAGTTCACTATCTAAATTATAGAACTGACAGAAGCAGCTGGTGCAATCCCAGAAACATCATTCTGCTCCTTACATATGTACAGAGATACAAATAAATGTACCGAAGAATTTTGTGTAGATAAAAATTACCGCTCCTTTATGAAATTCTGATTGCAGCGAAAGCATAATTTTATTCATGACAGTGTCACAGGCCCCTGTTCATTCCAGAATTAATTTCTCTTTAACCAAAGTCCCAGTAGAACCTGGCCTCTGAAGCAAGTCAAATATGCTCCCCAGTCTCTGCCCCATCACAGAGTGGACAACACACTAATTGGCACGTTTGGACAGAGTCCTAACTCGGAAGAGTGCAGGGAGATCACTCTGTTAGGGCTTTAGCCCAAGAGCCTAGTGAACATTCTGACACATCTGTCCCACTGCTCTGGGAGTTAAGCACTATTCTATATGCAGTACCCTCTTGGGGAACCCCCAATCTCAACTATGGGATAGCCCATTATTCCTCCCTCTTCAGGGTTTGGTGACCCTCCTGGGCCAATGGGACCTTTTAGGAAGCCCTGGCTGGTCCCTGATTTCTAGTGCAGTGGAGGTCTACCAGGCACAGCTGGTGTTCAGTCCTTTCTGGCAAGGCAGAGTCTTCGGGCTCACTCTCTTCTTTGTGCAGCAGGGTTTCCTGGCCAGGCTCAAGGACCACTGGGTCCTGGTGCAGGGGTGGCCTACTGGAATCAGCTGTCAGGCATTACACTCAGGCTGAGATACAAAATGGCAGCTTAGGTCCTTTGCAGCAGAGAACAGCTCAGAAACTGTATATTCTCCTGTTGCTATAACTTGATCCCTGCAGTTAACTCTCTACAAGCACTGTCCCTGCCTGGGCTCAGCTCCCATTGTCTAGGTAGTCCCAGCCACATCCCGGCTATCCAGTATTTGGAGTTGGTTGTTCTGCTTATTAGTCAAACTGCTCATTCAGCCTCCATAAGTTGTTTGTCTCTCAAACAGACTACACAGCTAGTCTAAGTTTCAGTTTCCCCAGTCTCTGTACTGGTGTCTGAGAGCTGCTTTTATCAAGCCCCCAAACTGGCAAAGTGACTACATAAACATCAACATAGCTAATAAATGAGAGGTAACAGCACAGGGAGAATGGTCCTAATAAGAGAGTCTTTTTGCCAGACCTTTCAGGCCCCAGGAGCCCGTCCTAACAGGACTAGCAACAGCATAGCTTTAGCATCCCAGCCTGACACTGTTAGGCACAGCTAACAACAATCTGCTACACCAAAAGGTAGATGCACCTGGAGTCCAGTATGGTAGCCACCATTCCATTGTATGGGCCCATTGCACAGTATTATCAACCTGAAGCATTCAAGAATCATGAGCCATGTCCCCAAAATTATGATCTAAAAATATAAATCATGTTTTGGATTCTTTTAATTTGCCTTCTAGTTTCTGAGCCTTTAGGTGCACATAGATCATGTTCTCAAGCTTTTCTCCACAGCCATGAGATAATGCTTATTTCATTTTTCCCCCCAGAAAAATGAGAATTGAGTTATCATGTATTCAATTGATTCCAGGAGCAAGGGCTTTAAATGTAGACACCAAATATTGCAAGATTCTTAATATAATCAACACTGAATACACCTTTGGGAGCCCTCATTTCCTCAACATTACTTTAAAATTATAACATGTTTGTGCCCTTGTTTCCCATACAAAGAACAGAGCATAGGTGGCTTCCCAGAGCAAACTAGTTAACATTCCCTCTTGGCTGCTGCTGAGTCTCAAATACCACCTTCTTCTAGATAGTCGGAGGTGAAAATTGTCGCCCAGCCTATTGGACAGTAATTTGGCCACTATCATTGATAGATTTGTAATCTCCAGGACAGATTAATGCAACTCATGTTTAGGTATATAAGATATGTACTTGAAAAATCTTTTAATTGTTCCAAAGTACCTCCTCATTGCCATCACCCATGGAAATCCCATCATCCCTGTACTCTGCTTCCTACACTACACCTACTTGGTGTGATGCTTCCTTGTGGTGCCCAGGACTTTGAGTTTCCTTGGTACCCCCCTACCTCCAGCAAGAGGAAGATTTGCTTTTGCTTAAGTGGCTCTCAGAACCCTGATGCCACCAGTTTGTTAACTACCCAAACAATCTCCTCAGGTCTCTTCCAGCCCTTACTTTGCCTTGCAGGTTATCGATATGTGCACCACAATCCCTAAGGCCCCTTGAAACGTTCCCCTGCAGTCCAGCCTTTTACCACTAGACAGTCACAGAAAATTACTAGGTATGCTGTCCCAAAAGGAAAAATGCACTCACCAGCTTGTTTGGTTCAACTGAATACCAGCTCCAATATAACATCACAGCACTGAGATATATTTACAGTGACAACACTCTTAAGTTTATTATCAAAGCTAAGTTTAAGAGATAGTGAATAAGGATAATGAGGGAAACAGAAATGATTGCATATAAAACAAAATCCATATATGCTTTCTAGAGTCTAAATTTAACATTAACAGGCTAAAACCCTTGTCAAAGGTAGTTTCTTACTCAAAGAAATCTCCCAGCATCTCCAATCAATGTGGCTGGGATCCAGCATTCAAGAAAGCAAAAAGCTCGGTCTCCTTTCTGCTTCCTCAGAGGAGGAGGAAAAGGTGTACTTTTGGCTTCTTATACCCCCAAAATTCATTGTTTTGTCCTCAGCTTCAAGATGACACCTGTGGTTTATTCCCTGATACTTTGGCTATGTGTTACTTTCACATCCTCATGCTGATGTTGTGTGAAAACGGGATTCCATTGTGTTGGCTTACAGTGCTTATTTGACATGTGAACTGAAGTAGGCAGGTACATTTACATACTTTGTCTAGTCAAAACTTGCTTGTCAATTCTGCTTTGATTCAGACTTTAAAACATATTTTCTAGAATATGTACAGAACTCCTAAACATCATCTGTATGTACATCTCACAAAGATCAGTTACATAAGTTTTTATTAGCTACCTCACTATCCCATCTTTGGATAAATACTAAGAAAAATGTGTTGGGTGTAGTGAGTTTATCAGCCCTGCCAGGGGTTACTGTTACAGAACAATGAACCCTTTGTCAGTTGGCACTGAGTGGTTCTTAGGGTCACTCTTGGGTCAAATTCTAACTCAGTCCTGATTTTCAAAGCTTTCCATAGACATGGGCATAATTATCTTACAGAATGACTCTGTTCATAATAACCTTTTGCTCCAGGAACCTTTCCCCAACCACTTGTGCATCCTGTGCAATGCCAGGGATAGTTACAGTCCATATGTTCAGGGGTGCTCCTTTTTTGCCTCAAGATCACCGCTTGACCTCTTTCACATACTGGCCTGCAGTGCTGACTGAGTGTTATAGGAAGCAGGTTCTTCTAAGCAAAGGGATAGTGCATCTTGCATACATCTTCTGTGCAGTGTAGAGGACTACAAACACAATTTGACTATGATTAGAAGTGCCAACAACTGTAAAATGCAATTAAAGTAAATACAATTCTATGACAGTATTAACAGTCCCTCTCGTATGTAGTCAGCCTCATACGTTCCAAAAAAGTGTCTAGAGATTGAACCAAGGTGACTTTTTTTAAAGATACTTGATAAGTCATCTTGCTTTTAGTCAAATATTGAAACCTTTCTCATTCCTTTGTTAGGTCTTACAAGATCTAAGCAAAACTCTGGAAAATTTATTTTTTTAACATTTTCTCAAATCTCTCCCTGTCCATTACAAACTAAATCCCAGTTTGCTTACAATACCAAGATGTAAGTGACTCAATTCTAGTGTTATCACACTGACAGTCTTTCACTCGCAGTTAGGAGTTCTTTGATTCTGGAGGCTCCTATTGTATTATTGATCAAAGGTATTCAGACATCAAGGTAAGACCATGGGAGATTTACCTCTGAAGTGTTTTGCTAACCTTCTGTTACTCAGGCCAGATTAGTTTCAGCACAGTTTAAGTCTCCAATTTTCATTTCTCTTCAATAAAGTGTTAAATGAATAGAAATGAAAATGCATGGTTAGGCATTGTAGTGTTGCATTTGTATGTGCAGTCTTATTTCTTTAGGTCTCGAGCCTGTGGGCTCAGCCTAGTGTAAGGGTGATGTGCAGCTAGGTCACCCTAGGAAGGAAACCATAAAAGGAATTCTGACTCACTGTTGTCCGTGTCTTCCTCCGACTGGCAAGACACCTAGTGCATTGCTCTCAGTACTGAGTAGCCTTCTCAGATATCCTCAGTTGTGAGTGAGTAGATTCAGCAGGTACATTGAGGTGAGCTGATTTGTTTGAGATGAATATGTGGCAATTGAGAGGTTAGGGCAATTGGGAAGGATTTAGATTATTAATGATAAGAAAAGAGAAGGAAATATGTTCAATGGTTAGAAGGGATCATACACAATTTAGGAGTACAGAGATGAAAAATTAAGGGGATGAAGGGATAGATAACCCAACTAATCAAGGACATCTTCCCTCAGATAGTTCAGTCTATCTAAAGGCTTGGGGTCCTTCTGGTCACCTCGATGTGAGTGCATGCCCACATAGCCATAACAGCAAAAACTCCACTTCCATCTGCAACTGGCCAGAAGACTGTGCCTCTGATTATCGCTTATTTGTCCATGGTTATCCACACATTCATGGCCTCCAGACTGGATTAGCTGACATAACTAAAAAACTCCACCTTGTTCAAAATGCTGTAGTTTAGTTGCTCATGTTGCCAGGACCCGTTGCCCCAATACTCCCTGTCTATATTCAAGGCAGGGAGAAGAGATATTGGTTGCAAAGCTGTTTGTAAGGTCTCTGTCCTGGGAGAGACCTAGCTATCTGAGAAATGACCTATCCCTCTACAACAAGTGTTGACAGTCTCTGGGTTAGGCTAAAAGGGGTAAAAAACAAGGGTGATGTCATGCTAGGAGGCTACTACAGGCCACCTAACCAGGTGGAAGAGGTGGATGAGGCTTTTTTTAAACAACTAACAAAATCATCCAAAGCCCAAGATTTGGTGGTGATGGGGGACTTCAACTATCCGGATATATGTTGGGAAAATAACACAGCGGGGCACAGACTATCCAACAAATTCTTGGACCGCATTGCAGACAACTTTTTATTTCAGAAGGTTGAAAAAGCTACTAGGGGGGAAGCTGTTCTAGACTAGATTTTAACAAATAGGGAGGAACTCGTTGAGAATTTGAAAATAGAAGGCAGCTTGGGTGAAAGTGATCATGAAATCATGGAGTTTGCAATTCTAAGGAAAGGTAGAAGGGAGTACAGCAAAATAGAGAGAATGGATTTCAGGAAGGCAGATTTTGGTAAGCTCAGAGAGCTGATAGGTAAGGTCCCATGGGAATCAAGACTGAGGGGAAAAACAACTGAGGAGAGTTGGCAGTTTTTCAAAGGGATACTATTAAGGGCCCAAAAGCAAGCTATTCCGCTGGTTAGGAAAGATAGAAAATGTGGCAAAAGACCACCTTGGCTTAACCACGAGATCTTGCATGATTTAAAAAATAAAAAGGAGTCATATAAAAAATGGAAACTAGGACAGATTACAAAGGATGAATATAGGCAAACAACACAGGAATGCAGGGCAAGATTAGAAAGGCAAAGGCACAAAATGAGCTCAAACTAGCTGCGGGAATAAAGGGAAACAAGAAGACTTTTTATCAATACATTAGAAGCAAGAGGAAGACCAAAGACAGGGTAGGCCCACTGCTCAGTGAAGAGGGAGAAACAGTAACAGGAAACTTGGAAATGGCAGAGATGCTTAATGACTTCTTTGTTTCGGTCTTCACCGAGAAGTCTGAAGGAATGCCATAGTGAAGGGGGTAGGTTTAGCAGATAAAATAAAAAAAGAACAAGTTAAAAATCACTTAGAAAAGTTAAATGCCTGCAAGGCACCAGGGCCTGATGAAATGCATCCTAGAATACTCAAGGAGCTAATAGAGGAGGTATCGGAGCCTCTAGCTATTATCTTTGGAAAATCATGGGAGACGGGAGAGATTCCAGAAGACTGGAAAAGGGCAAATATAGTGCCCATCTATAAAAAGGGAAATAAAAACAACCCAGGAAACTACAGACCAGTTAGTTTAACTTCTGTGCCAGGGAAGATAATGGAGCAAGTAATTAAGGAAATCATCTGCAAACACTTGGAAGGTGGTAAGGTGATAGGGAACAGCCAGCATGGATTTGTAAAGAACAAATCATGTCAAACCAATCTGATAGCTTTCTTCGATAGGATAACGAGTCTTGTGGATAAGGGAGAAGCTGTGGATGTGGTATACCTAGACTTTAATAAGGCATTTGACACGGTCTCGCATGATATTCTTATCGATAAACTAGGCAAATAAAATTTAGATGGGGCTACTATAAGGTGGGTGCATAACTGGCTGGATAACCGTACTCAGAGAGTTGTTATTAATGGTTCCCAATCCTGCTGGAAAGGCATAACAAGTGGGGTTCCACAGGGGTCTGTTTTGGGACCGGCTCTGTTCAATATCTTCATTAACGACTTAGATATTGGCATAGAAAGTACGCTTATTAAGTTTGCGGATGATACCAAACTGGGAGGGATTGCAACTACTTTGGAGGTCAGGGTCATAATTCAAAATGATCTGGACAAATTGGAGAAATGGTCTGAGTTAAACAGGATGAAGTTTAACAAAGACAAATGCAAAGTGCTCCACTTAGGAAGGAAAAATCAGTTTCACACATAGAGAATGGGAAGAGACTGTCTAGGAAGGAGTACGGCAGAAAGGGATCTAGGGGTTATAGTGGATCACAAGCTAAATATGAGTCAACAGTGTGATGCTGTTGCAAAAAAAGCAAACATGATTCTGAGATGTATTAACAGGTGTGTTATGAGCAAGACACGAGAAGTCATTCTTCCGCTTTACTCTGCTCTGGTTAGGCCTCAGCTGGAGTATTGTGTCCAGTTCTGGGCACCGCATTTCAAGAAAGATGTGGAGAAATTGGAGAGGGTCCAAAGAAGAGCAACAAGAATGATTAAAGGTCTTGAGAACATGACCTATGAAGGAAGGCTGAAAGAATTGGGTTTGTTTAGTTTGGAAAAGAGAAGATTGAGAGGGGACATGATAGCAGTTTTCAGGTATCTAAAAGGGTGTCATAAGGAGGAGGGAGAAAACTTGTTCACTTTAGCCTCTAAGGATAGAACAAGAAGCAATGGGCTTAAACTGCAGCAAGGGAGGTTTAGGTTGGACATTAGGAAAAAGTTCCTAACTGTCAGAGTGGTTAAACACTGGAATAAATTGCCTAGGGAGGTTGTGGAATCTCCATCTCTGGAGATATTTAAGAGTAGGTTAGATAAATGTCTATCAGGGATGGTCTAGACAGTATTTGGTCCTGCCATGCGGGCAGGGGACTGGACTCGATGACCTCTCGAGGTCCCTTCCAGTCCTAGAATCTATGAATCTATGAAAACAACAGCCTCCCCGAGAGTTCCATTCCACCAGAGCCATGGAATTATCTACCAACAGAGCACGGGCATGAAGGCAATTGAGGTGGGGAGGAAGAGGCATCTTACAAAACAGAATGACCAATGCAGAACTGCTGCTGGACCAATGCTTCTCACCAGGTTCAGATTAAAGAATTTTTGGGCCCTGTGCTCTATGGAAATTGACTTTCATTAAACTAGACAGAGCCTGTGATACACAAAACAATAACAACCCTACACAAAACATCAGTGTGCTGCACCCCGCTTACATCTTGGAACAGAAGTTCTCACCTTGGGGGCATGATCCCTAGGACATCCCTGAACATTTCCTTTCTTTCTGGCTGACAGGGGTGTGGTGAGGATATATTGATGTTGTGAGGATCCTACATTGAAAGACTATGGGATGGTCTGATAATCTGGTAATGGGGTTTTTAAAAGTACTTAAAATATTCACAACCATATTATTAGACTGTTGTAAACCTGTCCGCATGCTAACCAACTGGACTTTTGTGAATGGTTGTGGCCTATCTGTGACAGGAAAAATTTGAAGAGTCACTGTTTTATCAAAACAACAAAAGTTATTTTAGTGAAACGGAAAATTCATTGCAGAATATATTTTGATCATCAAGTTTATTTCTCTCACTAAATAGACAAAGATAGTAATACACCAAAATTCACAGAAAAAATATATAAAAGTTACATCCCAGCTAGCAAATCTTGTTTTGAAAGAGTGCTTTAGATTATGTGACTATACATAATCAAGACTATACCAAGACTATGGCTTTTTATGAAAAAGCCTCAAGTTGCTTTGTGTCACAGAAATCAGAGCAGCAGTAAACATACCTACTAGTAAAGATATAATTGGAAACACCCATACTGAAGTGTGAGGTCTGTGAAGCAAATCTTTTCTAACATTTATATCTTGTAGGGCACAGGTTCCTTTACAAACACAGGCAATCACCCAAGTTTGTTATATGGGGGCATCATCTTTCCAGTTTTGTTTTATGAATAAATGCATAAATTCTGTGGAACTTCTGCCATAAAGGATAGGATAGCAGTTTAGAAAGGTGGTTCAAGAAAGAGCAGATGCCTCAACCGCAACCATGCCAAAGTTAGGGCAAGAGCATCAGACTAGGGATGACAGAGAAACAAGAATTCCATTTTGAAAAACAATGATCTTTCAAAATCTGTTTATTCCAATGCAGAACATAAATGAGACCTTTTGAAATGTTGTGAACATGAGAAAGAAAGACTCACCCTGCAATAGGCAATAGCCCGGTAGTTAGGGCACATTCCTGGGACATTCAGAGAAAAGACTTGAAACTTGGTCTCCCACATCCCAGGTGAGTGCCCTAGCCAGGCTACTGGCTCTTAGGGGGTACTTTGCAGTGTAAAAACATAAGAATGACCATACTGGGTCAGACCAATCCTTTTTTCTGACAATGGCCAGTGCCAGATTCTTCAAAGAGAAAGAACAGAACAGGGTAATTATCCAGTGATCCTTCCACGGTTGTCCAGTCGCAGGATTTGGTAGTCAGAGGCTGAGTCACGCAGAACATGGGGTTGAACCCTTGAGCATTTTGGCTAATAGCTACTGATGGAGCTATACCCCATGAACTTATCAAATTCTTTCTATCTCTCTCCTTCCTGAGAATTTTTTTTTTATCAAAACTGATATGTTTCCACAAAATGTTTTGGTGTAGTTTATCTGACAAAAATAATAAAAATAATAATAATAATAAAAAAATTCCCAGACAGCTCTACACCAGATGACAATAACATTTGATGTATTCTGGGAACATCTAGTCAGCAATAAGACTTGTCCTTCCAATTATGGAGCTTGAATAATTTACTCCTGGAGTAAAAGAATTATAGGGCTCACTTGCTTGTGAACATCTGTGTGCTTCTGTGGCTGGAAGCAGATGTACTCTCTCCTAAACAGTGTGTTGGGTTCGGCTTGGCACACACCTGGGTGGTCCCAGCCTTGTGCAGCCTATTCTGGGCATGCTTGTCCAAGAATGTCAGTCAGATCTAGGGTGCATGAACTCCACCTCTTGTCCATCCAAGCCCCCATCACTGGTCTGGATCTTAGGCACAGGCTAGACAGACAATTTCAGATTCCCATCCTCTACCTATTTGGTGCTGTCTACAGGAGCTGCTTCTTCAAACCACTGAATGGCAAGTGGGCTACAATCCCATTAGAGTAATATATTAGTATGCTGATGCATGATTTATGCTCATCACCATGAATATACAATTAAAAGTGACTGGATGAAAAAAAGTACACCCAGGATTTTCAAAAGTGACTAGATAATTCTGACTGCCCAAATTGAATGACCAGCTTGACAACTTTAAAGGGGTCTGATTTTTGGAGAGTGCTGAGCACCCACCCTCAAAATAAAATCCCCAAAGTATCTCAGGTTGAGGTGAACACCCCAAAATTCAGACACTCAAAATAACTAGTAATTTCTAAATTTCTGTACATGTTATGCCATTTTCAAAATACTGGACAAAGCATTGGCCTACTCTAAAAACAGTAAGGTACTCCCCAAATATTCTTGTATAAGAACACATACATCCATGAAATTAGACAAGTACAATGACACCATAAGTTTAAGAACTGGGAACTTAAAGGATGCAACTCCGCAACAAAAGGTGCAACATGAGCACCATAAAAGAAGTAGGAAAATAAACACTAATAGATTTTGAACCAGCTACAGAAGAACAATCAAGAGGGCAAGAAGCCTAGCTACTGTGCTATGTGCACTAGTCCAATTGTGAAGTCAGAAGAGCATGGTTTAATGTTTCATCAGCCAGAAACACCTAAGTGTACATGAATGTGGTCAATAATTAAGAAAACTTAAAGAATCAGTGTGAGATTAAAAACAATGTCAAGAAAAAACAACAACACCTTAGTTCTTGTCTGACTGTGCGGGAAACAAAGACATTGACCTGATATGTAGGAATTAATGAATGTGTACTCCAGACAGTCTTAATACATCTTCTATGATATTTGATGTGAGAAAAACACACATCCAGATGGAGACCAATATAAGATACTCAAATATAATTACAGACCTTGCTGGAAAATAATGAAAAGCAACCATAGATTTGAATTGCATAAGCATTGCTACAATAATAAAAGCCATGCAACCCAATCAGCAGCCCAGAAAGTAGATGTAAGGCAAAGACTAGCATTCTTGCGCCTATTCATACAACATTTACAATAGAAGATGCTCCGAGGAAGAATATACTACTCGCCGGATATTAGAGTTCTAAAAATGTTGTTAAATGTTACATTTCAGTCAATTTGTATTGCCTTATTCACATCAGTTTCAATGAGGCTACTTAATTAAGGTGAGAATTATTTGGTCTATTATTTCTTAATTTGTCAGTTAGATTCCTTTTTAAAAAAAATAGTTTATGGTCATCTTAATTCCTGTTACATATTAATTTCCTTTTTAAAAATATAGCTCTTTGACTTAGTGTATATTGAAATTAAATGATCATTAAAAAGTGTTTTGTCTTCATGAAAAAATAATTAAATAGCAGTAATTCTGGTTTCCACTGTGAGAGGTTGCTAATGGATTATTACTCTGAGTAGGGCTGAGTTGGGGGGAAAATGAGGGCTTCAGAATTAATGAAAAATTATACGATTTGTGCAATTGTTTTGAACCATTTTTGGTTAACATTACTGTATGTAGCTTGAAAGACTTAAGTTAGTTTTCACATTAGATTATTTTTATCACACACGCAAATGTTTTCTTCAATAATCAAGTTGTATTGCCAATGTCATGAGTTCCACTCCCTTAAGTGTGTTTAGTACCCTTTCTTGTCCTATACTAAAATAAAGTGATAGCAGGTTGCTTTCCTCTAAAAATTAAGAAATTTAAGAACTCCTTGTTCTTAAAATGTATTTACTTTCTCCCTTTTTTTGGTTAATTCAATGTATTGGCTCAATGTGCCCTGTACATTCAGAAAGGCAGAATACGGTCTGTATATGAGGATTCCATTTCATATAGTACCAGGAGTATTCTCTGTATGTGCACATGTTTATTTTGGATTGGGTGACAGGAGAAAATTTCCAGAACCCTAAGCTGTAAAGTATTCAGGAACCCAATATTGCCACACTCTTACTCAGTGAAATCAACTTTTCTCACAACTATTCCTATTCAATAGAATCCAGCTTTACGTGAGCAAGTATCAGGTCCTTTATGAACACAAGAATTTTTTTTAATTGACTATATCTCAAGATGCTCGCTTAACTCTATTAAAAACAGTGGCATTTTGTATGTAGTGGAAGGAACATCCTGCAGTAAATAAGAAACTACAGTACAGTATTTTTTGAATGTTACAGTTGAATGTCACACCAGTTCATAGAGGTTTATAACATGAATAAGATATGGACAATCTTTGATTCAATATACTGGCAATAGTTCTGTATACGTGTTGCTGAACCTAAAATGAACTGCTTCAAAAAAGTGGCAAACTTTCATATTTTGTTTGTTTTACTCATTCCCGTGACAATTCTTCCCCTTTCATTCACTTATGCTCCCCACTGCAGGCCTTTCATTTCAGCAGCGTATTCAATTTTATATAATGGCACCTGTTTAGCCATGACAATAAATGTTATTAATTTCACATAACATATTTTGTACTATGAAGAAGATATTGCCAAATGGCTGGAGCTATAATCATATGCTTAATACAAAAATGACTTATTACTTTTGAATACCATAAAGAAGGATGCATTTTCAGACATTCTGAACACTTTAGACTTCATCATTCATTTTGCCTTCTCATGCAGTGTTGACACTATGTTATTATCTAAGAGAGATCTTTTACAAATCCAAAAATAAGTTCCAACTCAGGAAAATAACTGACTCCCACCCTATATTTCAAGCATTATAGAATTGCTTTCATGCTGTTGATATACTATGGTAAAGCCCTTTAAAATTAATACCAGTTCAATGAATCCCTTAAAAATATACACAGCTCAACATATTTTATTCCTCTTCAGCCGAATCCTGCTGCTGTTACCCAAGCAAAACTCCCATTGACTATGTCCCATGGACTTCAGCAAGTTTTGCCCAGGTGAGAATCGTAATGAAAGCCACCTTATTGTTTATGGAAGCAACTTGGTCCAATATGTAGGGTACCAGTCTCTGCATCTTCCAATTCAGTGTTAAGGCCCCAATTCAGCAAAGCCCTTCCCGCACATTTGAATGTGTAAAATTACTTCAATGGGCCTAGGGTGACGAGATGAGAGATGTGAAATATCGGGACGCGGGGGGAGTGCTGGCGGAGGGAAAAAAAAAAAACCAAGAGCCAGCGGCGGAGGAAAAAACAAAAACAAAAGCAAAAAAACCCAAACAAACCAAGAGCCGCTGGCTCCACGCCCCGCCCCCCCCCCGCACCAGCTCGCCTCCGCTCCGCCTCCTGCCACATCCTGCTTCTCCCCCCTCCCTCCAGCACTTGCGCCACCATACAGCTGATTAGCTCAAGCCTGGGAGGGAGGGGGGAGGAGGAGGAATGTGGCATGCTTGGGGAAGAGGCGGGGCCAGGGCGGGGATTTGGGGAAGGATCCAATGGGGCAGTGAGGGGGCGGGGTTGGGGACGGGGCAAGGGCAGGAATTTGGGGAGGGATCCAATGGGAGAGGGAGGGGGAGGAGCTGGGCAGAGTCGGGGTGGGGGGGGCGCGAGCCCCTTCCGCCTGTGCGCTGGAGGGGAAAATATCGGGACAATTTGCGTCCCGACCAAACATCGGTCAGGACGCGGGACAAACAAGTAAATATCGGGACAGTCCCGATAAAATCAGGACGTCTGGTCACCCTAAATGGGCTGTAAGTACAAGTACCATTTAACAATTTTATGTGTGTGTCAATGGGACATAGGCACATGTTGAAGTACTTTGTTCAGTTAGGACCTTTATTCTCAGCTCTACTCTAGTTGCTGTTTGACCTTGAGCAAGTTATACAAACTTTTAATGACTTAATTTCTCTTCATAAAAAATGGGGACAATAATGTTTAGAAAGTGCATTACAAAGGTGTGGATGAAAAGCAGATTTTTATAGACCAAATTATGGCTGGGTCTGCAGGTATGCTAGGTGTTTTAGAAGAGCACTTGAAGCTCCCACACACCCATGAAGGAGGCAACCATAATTTAGCTGTAGATACAGGAGGGGGGTGGTGGGGAAAGGCTGGCCAGCCAGTGCTGCCTGCTGTGTTTACTGCTTCAGAGGTAGTGTGGTCTTAGTAAGGTAGGGGATGGAACATGCCTCCATGTATCACATTGCCAGGCCCTGGTAGGACAGCAATGGTTTCACCTTTTTAGGGTGCAACAAATCCCATGGGTCACCATGCTTTCCCCAGAACCAAGGAGCCATTACATCTTACTAAATCTTTGTCTCTTGAGACCACCATTTGAACAGTGCACTTCCTCCCCTGTCTTCTTGCATACCTGTGCCCCCTAAAAGAGCCATGTCTTGGAGTCATCACTATATATCCTCAGAGACATGAAGAACCCACTGATTTTTTTAATTTAGATTCCATACTGATACTGAGCATTAATTTGGTGGTATAATATTGCATAATTTCCCATTATCTGTTTGAGCTTTGGCAAATTTTATGAAAGCAGATTTAGAGAGATTAAAATGATTCTCTGACTTCCTGCTGATGCAATTCAGCTTTAGAATACATTTGCATGAAATCACAAAATAAAAACTAACTAATTTAGCAAAAAATACTATTGTATTCAAGACAGCCTAACTGGTAACAATCAAATATAACTTCATTTAAATTTACGCCAATATAGTTTTATTGCAGCTAGAGCTAAATATAGCTCAAATATTATATACAAAAATATTACATAATTTAGTGTTTTGTGCACAGATTGCAACTTTTCCATTAAATTATATTTTTTATAACTTGCTCAAAGTTCTGTTACATGCTCATTTATATGCACTTGAAATAATCAAATACTACATGTTCAACCTCCAAACTACAAACAAACACGAATGAGTCAGTTTAAATGGAGATACTTTGTGTGATCAGCAACAACATCCACTATCAGATTCTGTTTTTAATTTCAAGTCTTGCATAGAGGCGTTCAACAGGTTTTTGCAGATGAAAGGGTAATATCATATTCTGAAGTACAGAAGAACTCCAGAGGGAATTAGTCAAATAAGTACAAGTTCAGAACCCAGTCCTCAGAAACATTAAGGTCCAGATTGTAATGAACATCCAGTGGAATGCTGTGCACAAGTTAATGCTGGATTTGGCATCAGGTACAGAGTTCACAGAAAGTGCACAGAGATCTTTGTTGAGGAGTGGGGCCTGATATCTGACTTTGAGGATCCACCACCTTTACATCAGTGAAAGGTGGTCACTGCCTTCTTGTAATAGAGTCACTTGCTTTTCATTGTCTCCAGAACAGACAAGGAAACAAGTGTCATATACACATTTCATGAAACTGGATCCCATTTCTGTCTTGTTCAAACATGTTAAACAGCATAACGCCAATGTAATATTAACCTATTTTGTTGGTTCACCCTATGGAAATTTTGACACTGTGATTTCCCAGATAAGGAGCTTCTAATTTCATTTTATTTAGTTCATATATGGTCTATGGGCTTTGGTAAGTTGTTTGATTTTTTGCTTTGATGTATTGTTTGAGTCCAGCAAACAATGAAGTAACATTTACATATATTGGATTGCACCCCTGGCTTTACTTTGGACTTATAAATTATTCACTAAAAATTCTATTGCCAAGTTTGTCTTTGAGGGTACTGTTCAATATGAATAACTGAGCAGCATTTTCCTGGTAAGAGGAAAAATTATGTTTCACATGTGTTTGATATACCTTTAATGATGTAATACTCTCCTTTCAAAAATTATTGGACCACATGGTTACATTGCTTGGAAATATATAAGAGTGGAGCTTTTGTGTTTTTATTTTTAATGTAAATTGAAGCTGGTACATATCAGTACAGCTAGCCAATACTTCTATTGTACTATGGTACAAAAATATGGCAGTCATATTTGCATTTAAATAAAATTAAATATTAGCTGCCAGTGTTGTAGTCAATACAGCAATCTGAAAATGTAAACACAAAAGAGAAAATTAGGAAAATTCATACACAAAATATTGAGGCAGAAGAAAAACAGACTCAGGACAGCAGGAAAGGAACAGTCAGCAATGTGTAAGTAACTGGGCAGGTAAAACATGGGGAAATGTTAATGAGTCATCTCATAAGGTGACCCTGTTTCACACTTGAAAATATGGGACACTATTTATTAATGTGTAATGCACAGAAGCATTGTTCATACCTTTATGACAGAGTCAGAAGAAGAAAGCAATAGTCTACTATATGTGTGGGAAAA
The DNA here is from genome assembly GCF_002925995.2 of Terrapene triunguis. Classification (NCBI taxonomy): domain Eukaryota; kingdom Metazoa; phylum Chordata; order Testudines; family Emydidae; genus Terrapene; species Terrapene triunguis. Next base: position 40,082,307 of record NW_020664417.1, on the reverse strand, counting down.
ATATTTGATTCCTTTAAATGACATGATAAAGTCCTCAAAGGCCATTGGTCTCATGAAGGAACAAAGAGGTTTAACAAAGAGGGGTAGTATGGGCACCAGTGAGCAGTGGCATGTGCTAGCCATGCTGATAATCCGCCTGAACCCCATGTGTACATACTAAGGGCAGTTGACCTGTGCTGCTGCTGACTGTGCTACCCCAGCTACACAATTATGTTTAGTGCGCTAACTTGATGAAAGCTAGTACAAGTATGTCTGTGTGAGCTGGGAATCATACTCCCAGCTCCAAGGGCAGATGTAGCCACAGTCATGTGAAAATCTATGCCATTTAAGGCAGCCCAATTACCCCAAAGTTCACAGAAGTTACACACTATTTCCAGAAATTGAACTGTTCTGGTTAAAGTATTTTAGTATCTCCTTTGGAAACCTGTATTCAATTTCCTTCCAATCAGCCTGGTCTGATGCCCATTGAAATCAATATAAAGGCTCTCTGAGTTCAGTGGATGCTTGATAAAGTCCACAATGCATATTTTAAATGTCTATGGGAAGTGTCAGTCTGGTTATTTACAATGCATGCCTCATCCTGGTGTCTGAGTGCTAACAAAATTTAGACATGCAAGGAGAGAACATTTTTTCTATCATTTCTTCATAAATGCTGTTGGGGTGTATACTTGACTAGGCTTTAATTATAATTTACTTTTTTTCCTTTTACTTCCTGCTCCTTCAACTACCCTTTACTCTTCAGTTTCTTCCTTAGTCTGTCTAGCCACACCAACCTATTCTTGGAAATAATTTTTGAGGGAAAGCTACATTTCTGAATGTGATGAAATGTAGCGAGGTGGCAAGGAATTCTAGACTCATGAGCCAGCTGCTGAGAAGGCCCCATCCCTGCCCTTACAATATTTGTTCTTGCTTCTGTAAACTACATAATTCCCATGACCTATGCTGCTGTGTGAAGTCATTTCAGATATGTTCTCTGGCACAATGAATTCAGTGTCTAAGATCAGGGTTTTAAGTTACATTCTGCAGAGAATGGGCACTCAGCACAGATTTCAGATCACCAGAATGATGTGTTCTTCTGAACGTGTGCTGCATGGTGGACCAGCTGAATATTCTTCATGGCATTCCATCATAACCAGGTCTGGGTGTGCTGAAGAAACAGCATTGAGAGGCAATGAATGTGTGGATATACATGGTCCATATCATCATTAGATAGGAATGGGCATAGGTTCCTTGCTAACCTAAATGCATTTCTTGCTCCTCCTGTTATCTGTTTATTCAAGAACTGCAAAAGCATCCAGAAGGACACCAAAGCTGTGACCTATCTTGAGACACAGTTAATGGAGCATGTTACTATGATTTTAGTCAGTCCATCAAAATGCCAGCATCATCTGTCTTGGCCTGGTTTTACTTCAGCAAGCTGCTCTTTATCTAGATCATTTTGCTCAGTCACCCAGAGATGTTTGGCATGAAGAGTGCTTAGAACCAGGTGCCTTCTGCATTAAAGAACGTCACCTAACCATATTTCCTATATATATTTTAAATATATATAGAAAGACAAGAGGAGAATGAGATTGAATTCTGCATGAAGGCACAGGTAAGAGCTCATAAAGCAGAAATTGAGCTATCTCAAACTCTGGGATTTGTTTGAGAGGAATGACTAATGATCCAGCTGAAGGAAACTCCACACATTTTTGGCAGACATGTCATGTAGGTCAGCAGCATATGATCCATTCTGCCAAATATCCCCAACACATATCATTTCCTAATGAAGAGTCCATATAATGTAACAGTCTTACTCTGGGGGAATCCTCACCTGCTGCCTTATAGCAACTTGAAGTCTCTATTGTACTACAAGAGCAGTGCAAGGAAGACTTAAGAATCGAGGAACTAGCCCCTGAAAGTTTTAAACTCTTATCCTTGTGTTGTCCAGGAAAATAAAATCTATCATAAGAGAACATTATACTAAATAAACTGTTAATATTCAGGTTATATTTATTTATTTAGATTTTTGGAAACTATAATTGGAGTGCCCATCTAGAGCTCGGGGTGTCCTTCACAGTCTTTTTAAAAAAGCATTAAACACTTCAATTTGAATAGGGCTTATAAAACTATGACAAGAAATTAATTAAACCCCACACAATTCCTAGAGTTCTCTGTACACTCACTATGGTGGAGTAAGATAATAACCTAACATTGGAGGTATTTGAGAGACAAGGTGATATTTAGTAGCTTCAGGGTGGGGGAGGGGAAATTTAGGCACTCATGAATCCAGGAAGCACAGAGTCTTCAGAGAATTTTGCATTGTCTTTTTTTGGAGTCTTTTAGGAAGTTACTTGCTGATTTTACAATCCAGTAAAAACATGTATTTAGAGAAGATATTTCACCCAAAATACTTGCAATCCATCATCCATAAATTCCTCATAAATTCCTTCCTTATGCTTTTCTTGATAGGGCTCAAGTAAAGAAGAGTGAAGATCTTTTCCAGATGTTTTGTTTTTCTTCACATCTTGAAAGGTTTGTCCTTTATCTTTTATAAGAGATATACAATTAGAGTCTGAGTTAATGCATCCAAGTTGGGATTGAATATCCATCCTTTTATATATTGAGATATCTTTCTCCAACTTTAAATCAAACAATTTATCAAATAACTAGGCCACAACATTCAGCAGGATTCTTTTCATGCAGGTGTTCCCAATAATCTCAGACTGTGTAGTCTTAGCTGAGAGTCTAAGCTTTCTATTTTCCATTCTAAGCCACTGGTGCTCCTAATGAAAGATGAGTCAGGCATTTAACTTTACTCAATAAATACAACTTTTGCCTGCTCTTGGGCTAGAATAATATGGCTTCTGTCTCATCTAGTCTCTCACTCAGATAAAGGAAAAGTCCCCACAAGTTTTCTTTGTTGGGCTGTCATAAAATTCTGCAAAACATTAGCTTTTCATAACATTTGCTCAAACATTTCTTTCACTAACTTGTACTATTCCAGGATAAACATTTGACAATGTGTTTGCAAAGACAGTGGTGGCCGTGGTTCAGGTCTCCTGAAAAATCACTGGTTGCAACAAAAATGTTTTCCACAGTCTTTTGCTTGGACTGTGGCATCTTCAGAAGTTTTTAAAAAGTAAAGATATCTGTCATTTATCATATATCTGTGCTATATATTTGTTACTTATTATATGTGGAAGGCACTCAGTAATGTGCAGTAATATAGTGTATCTAATACAGTAGTCAAAGTATCCATGAGCAATCCATGAAGCATCCTGCATGTTGGTAGTGAGGATCCATCTCCCCCAATCCAAATCTGTTGTTTTTTATGTATAACAGCCCTTATGATTTGTGTCATGTTTATTTTAGAGGTAATTTCTCTTCATGTTCCTTTCAAGGCAACTGAGATAAAGCCATTCACACCGAACACTATCAGAACTATTATATATCTGGCATAGGGCTTGTACTCCAGAATACACAATTATTATTATAGGGGTTGTGATAAACAAAGGGGGTGGGAGTGTTGCTCCCTTTTATGGACACCCAGCCAGCCAGTTAGCTATAAAATTCCTCTTGGTAGCTGTTCTCTTCTTGCTTTACCTATAAAGGGTTAAAAAGTCTGACGCATGCATAGGTAAAAGGAAGTGAGTGGGCACCTGACCAAAAGAGCCCATGGGAGGGCTAGAACTTTTTAAAATTGGGATAAAAACTTTCCCTTTGTCCATCTGTTGTTGTTCTCTGGAGAGAGGAGACACAGAGCAGCAATGCTGTAAGAAGCTTTAAAAACCAGGTATGAAAAATCATTAAATCATACCTCGAATCTACTTTTCTGGAACCCCAGATATGTAAGTAGATCAGGGATGTCTAGGAAGATGCGATTAGGTTTATTTCTTTTTTTTGTAAGGCTTGTGGACTCCACTACCCCTGTGCTAACCCCCAAATGCTTTTGGTTTGCCTGTAACCTTTAAGCTGGACCTCAAGAAAACCATTCTTGATGCTTAATTATTATATTTGCTCTTTTTTTAAAATTGAGCAATAGCCTAAGTTCCATATGTATTTTGTCTTTTTGGTTTTAATAAAATTTACCTTTTTTAAGAACAGGATTGGATTTTTGGTGTCTTAAGAGATTTGTGCATATGTTGTTTAATTAGATGGTGGCAACAGCTGATTTCCTTTGTTTTCTTTCTCAGCTCTTCCCTGGAGGTGGGAGGGTGGTGGTGAAAGGGCTTGAGGGTACCACACAGGAAGGAAATCCCAAGTGTTCCTTCCTGGGTTCTCAAAAGGGTTTTTGGTTTTTTTGCACTTGGGTGGTGGCAGCTTCTACCCATCCGAGGTCAGAGAGAAGCTGTAACCTTGGGTGTTGAATACAAGCCTGGAGTGGCCAGTATTAATTTTTAGAATCCTTGCGGGCCCACATCTTCTGCATTCGAAGTGCCAGAGTGGGGAATCAGCCTTCACAGGGGTACTGTGAAGTATCAAAACCTCCTTGGTGCTTTACAGACAGAGCAAGAGACAGTCCCTGCCTTGAACAAACTTGCAATGTAAAACTGAAAACAAAGGGTGCAAGAAAGATCAAATATACCAAAAAAACCCGTCACGTAAAATACTGCCCTTGCTGGTCTGACAGAACCTGAGTTTGCTTAGTTTCATGGCATATTGCAAGGTTCATTCAGTTGCACTGACTTTTGCTGGCGGGGCAGGGGATACATATTGGAGGGAACTTCTCTGTGGAGATTTACTTGAAGCCTTTTAACTAGGTTTCATTCCCTTTACCTATCTACAGCAGATGATTCCATTCATAAATTTATCAAGCTGTATCTTAAAACTAAATTAGGTTGTTTGCCCCCACAATTCCTACTGGGAGGCTGTTCCAAAACCTCATTCCTCTGATGGTTAGAAATATTTTTTCTAATTTCCATCTTAACTTTATTCCTGGCAGACTTCAGATTAGAAACCCTATCCCTCACTATCATTTTTGGATTTCTACAGGATTCCTCCCATCCACCAGAACTTTCAGTGCTGAGTGACTTTTCCCTAAGAGCTGCAAGAATTGCCTCAACACATGCTGCGTAGCAAGTCTTATTTTGATTGCAAAATGGAATACATCCCATTTGTTCACATACTCCCTGTGTTCTTTTCTCATTTTCACCTTCCTAACAACTTTCACTGGGACCTTTACACCACCTTTCTTCTTCTTGAAATCCTTCATTAAAACCCATTTCTTTCATGAGAAATATTAATCCCTGTCCATTCCTCACATCAATAGAGTGATAAGTCTGCATAAGTGGAAGAATAAGTGAGGCAGTCAGTAGTAGTAAAGAAACATACCCAGGACCAATGGATTTGTAGAAATCTTTTGTATTTATTTTTATGTAGGCTAAAAAATATTAATTCTAATTAGATAAAAATTGAAGCTATTTCTGTCCTGAAAAAGTTAACAATCTGTCCAGAAATGTTAAGTCAGTTGCACATTGCTTTAGTCCATTAAGGGAAAGACAGGCTCTTATATCAGTGCTTTTCAAAAAGCTACAATCAGAAAAATAGAGTGTTATTTACAACTGAAAATTAGAGAGAACTGGGCAAGTCTGTAAAATGTTTGAAGCTTCTGAAGGAAGTTCATCCTTTTGATCAGAAAGGTTGTTGCACAGGTATGTCAGAGTTTTAGGCACATGTTTAGTGCTAATATCATAAAGTTATCAATACAAAGAGACATAAAACACTATATTTACTAATAAAACAGACTACATTGAAAAACTAAAACCCGCACTCCCATATCACTGGAGTATTAATATACACACACACAGAGACTCATTTCTGACATTAGCTGACAAGTTCAGTCTTATACAGTTTAGTTTGTGTCAAAATGACAGAGAGAAGAAACTGGTAAACAAGATTACATACCTTCCTGCAGCAGATTCACTAGTGTTGGTGCAAAGAGGTAAATTCTTGCCGACTCAGCTCTCTACAATCATTAAGTAACATATTCAGCTCTGACTCCTGTGTGCTGTTTGTATCACAGTGGCTCTCCTCCAATAGTCAGTTATTTTACACCTTCTACAGAATGAACCCCTCAGTGATTCTAGTTGACAACAACTAGATAGTTTCTTTTCTTGCATATGGGTCCATCTACAGGTCTGGGGTATTAATTTAGATGGAATATATGGGCCCAGAGAGCCAAAAGTGTTAACACCTGGATCACCTGGATCGATCGGTCTTCAGCTGCCGTTAAGACTGCGCCGATCACAACACTTCCGCCATTCTTCTCGCATTCTTGCCTTCCTTCTCCACGTTTGTCCGGAACGTTTAACAATGTCATCTTCCCATCTTCTTGGAGGCCAACCAGCTGGTCTTTTCTGTTCTCGCAGGTACCACTCAGTAATGATTGCGGTCCACCTATTGTCCATGAGCCGTGCTATGTGGCTCGCCCATCGTATCTTATTATATCTGCTTTCCATGACAATATCTTTCACACTGCTGCATTCTCTAGTCATTTCATTTGGGATATGATCCAGAAGGGAAATTCCCAACATAGCTCGTTCGATTGCCCTTTCAGCTACCAACAGCCACTGTTCTTCTCTCTTCGTCAGTGCCCACATTTCACTGCCATACAGCATGGCTGGCAGCACTGTTGAATTGAAGATATTTGTACGTGTGGTCTTGTCGATTTTTCCTTTGAGGACGTCCTTGATGGAATTAAATGCACACCATCCTGCCTGAATCCTTCGCGAGAGTTCTCCGTTCATGTCTTGGCGCGTATTAACTTCTTGGCCCAAATATATGTACTGTTCCACTTCTTCAATTTCTTCTCCTATTACCACTATTTGGGCTTTTCGTAAGACGTCTGATCGCATGTATTTCGTTTTGCAGTGGCTCATTTTCAGACTGACCTGACTGCTTTTCTTGACGAGTCTTCGTAGCATGCTCTGTAGTTGTTTGGTGCTTTTGGCAATTAGTACGATGTTGTCCGCAAATCTGAGATGAGATAATAGTTCTCAATTAATATTAACACCACTCCTCCAATTGATCTTGTTCATAACCACTTTGAGGCAGGCTGTAAATAGTTTCGGTGAAATTGTATCTCCTTGCTTTACGCCTTTCTCGATTGGGATGTGGAAGGGAGTTTCGAGGAGAGTAATGTCTGTTGTACATCCAGTATTTGCTTCCTTCAACAGACTAATGTACTGTGTGTTAATGCCCTGCTCTGCGAGCGCCTTTAATATTGCATTGAACTCGACGCTATCGAAGGCCTGTTCATAGTCAACAAAAGCAATGCACAGCAGGAGTTTGTATTCCCTTGCTCTTTCTAGGAGCTGGCTAAGGGTAAATATATGGTCGATCATGCTCAAATTTCTTTGAAACCCTGCCTGCTCTCTTGGCTGTTGTTCATCCAGACTCTGCGAGAGTCTGTTCGTTATCACATTTGTAAAGAGTTTATAGATATGAGAGAGCAGGCATATAGGGTGATAGTTCTTAAGATTTTCTCAATCCCCCTTTTTGTACAGCAAAATGGTATTCGACTCCTTCCAGCTTGATGGAATTTTTCCTTCTTTGAGATATCGACTGAATCTTAAAGCGAGGGCCTTCCAAAGTTTTTCGCCACCTGCAGAAATCATTTCTGACATTATTCCATCTTTGCCTGGAGCTTTTCCCTTCTTCATCTGGTGTAGTGCACTTCGGACTTAGCTGATGATTTTTGGGGGGGATGCGTTCTTCTGACTCTTGGAGCGTTGGGAGAGGGACATTGATTCTTGATTTGAACAGTTCTGTATAGAAGTCCTTGCAGACATCCTCCATCCCTGTTCTGTCAATTACTGTCTCTCCATCCTTGTTCTTCAATGCTGTTACACTCAATCTATACTGCGCCAATTCCCGCTTGCATGTCCTCAGGCTCTTGCGTGATTCAGCTGTTTTAAGGAGCTTTTCTTTCCAGAAATTCTCAAAGTCATCCTTCAGTTTTCGCCATATAAGTTTGCACAGAATGGAGTACACGAGGTTGTTATCTGAGCTCCTTTTCATATTTCTCCACTTCTTTAACAAGCTTTTCATTTCGTTCAAGATTCTTCCCTTTGCCTTCTTCATCTTTTCAATTTCAGCTGCTTTTATGCAATGTCTCAGCTTGTCAGCAAAGATACTATAGTCCTCATCACACTTTTCCGTCTGGCTCCAGTCAAACCCAGAAATCATTTTCTTCAGCTTTGCTTCATCGAATGTCTTCGGGCACTGTTTCCTGTTTGCCATCTGTAAAGCTTTCTTTTCCACTACTTCATCGAAAATCAACTTCGCTCTAAGCTATGGTCACTGCCGGTGTTGAAGGGCTGCACCTCAGAGACGTCTTGAACGATGCACCTTTTATTGACTAAAATATAGTCAATTTCATTTTTACTCTTCGCGTTTGGCGCGATCCATGTCCACCTTTTTGCGATCTTCTTTTTGTACCAGGTGTTTGCCATGTACTGTTCTTCATTTCTGCCATCGTTACCAGCCTTTCTCCTCTTTCATTTTTTTCGCCGCTGCCGTATCTCCCTATGAACTTTTCGCCAGCTTTCCCTCGCCCTACCTTAGCGTTGAAATCTCCCATCGTGACAATGTAAGTGGATTTTTGCGTGAGGGTTCTTTCGAGCTCTTGGTAGAATTCTTCCACTTCTTCGTCCTCATTTGCACTTGTGGGAGTGTAGGCCTGGATGACCTTGAGGATAGCTTTTGACTCCATCTGAAGATGCAGCACACCAATATGTGATGATATTAGCTGGCATGATATGACTTTCGAAACCCAATCCTTACTGACGATAAATCCGACTCCTCCAATGTTTCTAGCGCCATCTCCCTTTCCAAGCCTCACAGCCCTTTCATCCTTCCAGTTGACTTCCAGCTCCTTCTTTTGTCAGGTTTTGCAGATACTGAGGATATCACATCTTATCCTTTTCTTCTCCTCCATCAGATGGTTTATCGTTTCCTCCCTCACCAGTGACCTACAATTCTAAGTACACACAGCGAGGGTTGTCCTTTTCCATGTTGGTCTAGAACCTGACATTTTTAGCAACCTCTCGTTGCTCAATTTCCACTCTACCACCGAAGAATGGTTTAATGACACACAGGGAACTAAGACCCATTTACTCGTCTTGTTTTAGCCATTAACTTTAAGCCATCCCACTAGTTAGGCGGGCAGGCATAAGTGTTATCATGATTCTGAAACCATTCAACATGAAACAATTTTAACCAAGGGGTCTGGTATACAGATACCTCAGCCTGCTTAGTACAATGGCGAACAGACCAATAAAAAATCCATTTAACTTTTTATTAACGACACAGAAAAGAAGAGAAACAGTTAAAGCATTTGAAATTTAAAGTATTAATTATGTTTTTCATTTTAACAACATCTCTTCCCTTTCCCTTTAGCTGGAGGGAGATTTTACAAGGGGGAAAAAACACTTTGTTTTGAAAATCTTTTAGATGGTATTAAAGAACTATTAAAGAACTACTGTTATTTTGGAGAAAAGTGAAGAAGTTAGTTGAGATGGACTGGAGCTGTTGTAGTTGTTATTGAAGTCCAAATCTGTTTGCTAGAAGGCAAAACTAGACAAACATGCACAAAGGGGGAAAGGAAAGAGCAGCAAAGATAGAAAATGCAGCTTCTGTCTCTGATGTTGACTCTCACTTGCAATCTCATTGCTGGAAACAATTCAGGCACAGCACAAGGTCTTATCAGCCACTCTGAAACCTGGCAAACTCATACCAGGATCAGGCTGTTTAGGGCACTACTTTTGTCTGCCTCTCTGGTCACAGGCTTACAGCAATGTTGCACAATATGCATTCTTGGCTGTCTAAACCAGACTATGATTAGATAGTAGTAAAAGGGAGAAAGAAAGGAAAGAGCAGAAATAAGGTGGGGGAAGGAAGAGTATGTATGCAGGGTGGAGAGGATGTGTGTGTGTGTGTGTGGATGGGTAAGTATGGGGGTGATGAAGTTTCACATCCCACCTGGTATTTGGGATTCAGCTGGAGTTGGTGAAGGTAGCAATGTCATCTGGCTCACTCACTGGCCCAGTCTGGTGAGGACCTCTCTCAGAATTAGGATCAAGAAGATCTGGGGTCTCAGACGATGGTGGGAATGGCAGCCACGCTGGTGAATCTTGCTCCAGTAGCCAGTTTTTCTCCCCAAAGTCTCTTTGTTTAAGGATCCTAGAAGGGAGTGATGGGCAGAATAGCCCACCCCCTTATTATTTTGTTCACTAATTTAGTCTAATTTCTGACCCCAATTTTGTTTTGGTTTTTTTTGTTATTTTTAATTTTTTGTTCTTAACTCAAGGACTGTATTATGATCATGCCTGGTAAATGAGAGGAGTTCTCAGTAGGCCTTTTTGTTTGGAATAATTCAGTCTGCCTCCATTTCATACCTTCCCTCTCCCTCAACATTTGTCACTCTAAGTGACATGTCATTGTGAGATGTCATTGTGACATCTCATGAACTTTCATTTACTTTTTACAGTTGACCTCACAATTAGAGTAAATTTGTAGGCCCAATTATTACAACAGATTTTATATCTTCCTGGCTTTGTATACTGCCAACTGTACAAGGGTGAAGCTACTATCTGAAACACATGCACTGCCAGATCTGTTGCCTATCTCCATAGCCTGCTGTAATCTTTAGAGGCAGAAACAATTACACATTTTATAACCTACTGTATCAAATGCATTAGACCACAGATAAGACCATGTTAACAAGAGGCCAGATAAAGAACAAAAGCTTGCTAGCTACCATAAGAAAAGCTTCTTCCTTGAAGCTAATGTGTATGCTATAGTGTATGCCCAGTTGAACTCTTGGTATATAATACGTAGGAACAACCTACCCAAAAATTATCTGCTTCTGTGGCAACATAAAGTCTTGGGGGGCGAGGGGGTGACCTCATGGATGTCACCATAGATTCTATTCTGAACTCTCCACTTGTGCCTTACCTGCTTGGCTAATGGACATTTTTTCCGATGTAGCCATAATGAGATTTTTTATAAGCATATTAGAGAATGTTGTTTGAAAGATTAGTTATTTTCATCAAATATTGTGAATGATATCACCAATAAAAAGCTTTTTTTCTCAATTTAATGAGAAACATTTATTTATTTAAAAAAATGTACTGGCACCCATTACTAGGCACTTATGAACTATGTTTATATTAGTCAGCTATAAAATGACAAATATCAATTGTAATGAATTCTTACCTCTGTAGTGTCATTGATTCCATTTCTTCACCTCAATAGTACATAGTCTTAACGTCTCCACTGATAAAGTAGTTTGTCTTCTGGACACCATCTCTTCTGGCAGTAAGGTAGTTCATCCTTAGTTTCTCTTCTGATAAAGTAGTTTGACCCTCCCTCCCCCCAGCTAAGTCTCATTAAGAGCTCTCCTCTCTCTGTATAAAAAAAGCAGTATAAACACACAACCAAGTAGTCTTTGTGTCCTTCCTCATGGCTCAACTCTTACTCTGTTGATGCAGATGTTGGAAGATCCAGTCTAGGTGCCCTAAAGTGACAACTAGTACTTTTACTATTATGACTTTTTTCTACATTTCCATCCCCAGAATCAGGGCCGGCTCTGGCTTTTTTGCCGCCCCAGGCAAAAAAGCCTCCCGCCACCCTCCGCCCCTCCCTAGCGTGGCAGGGAAGGGCGTCGAGCCCGGCCGCGGGCCGCTCTCCCCGACTGGCCGGAGCGCCGGGGGGAGGGCGGCGAGCCCGCCGCGGCTCCGCTGGCGGCCAGAGCGCCGGGGGGAGGGCGGAGTGCCCGCCGCGGCTCCGCTCTCCCCGGTGGCCAGAGTGCCGGGAGGAGGGTGGAGAGCCCACCGCGGCTCCTCTCTCCCTGGCGGCCAGAGCGCCAGGGGAGGGCGGCAAGCCCGCCGCGGCTCCACTCTCCCCGGCGGCCGGAGCGCCGCGGGAAGGGCGGCGAGCCCAGTCGCGGCCCCGCTCTCCCCGGTGGCCAGAGCGCCGGGGGAGGGCAGCGAGCCCAGTCGCGGCCCCACTCTCCCCGGCGGCCAGAGCGCCGGGGGAGGGCGGTGAGCCCACTGCGGTTCCGCTCTCCCTGGCAGCCGGAGCGCCGCGCCACCCCCCTCCAGGTGCCGCCCCAAGCACAAGCTTGGTGGGCTGGTGCCTGGAGCCAGCCCTGCCCAGAATCCTACTAGAGCTGCCTCTTCAGGTCTTCAACAATGTATCCTTCCCGGCATCCTGTTTTTGTTTTTGTTTTAAACCATCCTTTTGTTTTAAACCATCCTTTAGAAAATAGGTCTAATCTCCTTGAAGGAAATTCCCAGCAAACAGCCAGAACCCCTTCCTTTCTGAGGAAAGGCTGCATTTTATATAGCCCTGTCCCCAGTCACGTAGCTCCTTCTTGGTCAATGAGATCTCTGGGAATCCCCACAACCATCCTAAATGTCTGGCTTTAAAGGGCCAAGCCCCAGTAATAGGCAGTTGAGCAGCACCTGCTCCTCAAGGGACAAGCACACTCCGTTACACCAGCATTTCATCTTAAAAGTGAGCAATAAATTGCCCCTTTCCAAAACAACTTAAAACCCTCAGTCCCAATTATCATTATTAAACTAAACCAAAATTCTTTCTTGACCAGAAAAATAAGGGCTTGTCTATTTGGTGTGAATAGCAGTGCACACCAAAGTGCTGCTCTGTAACTCCCCCATGTGGATGCTGCAGGCACAAACTAAAAAGTCCCTAACTTGAATTCATGTAATCCTGTAATGTAAACATTAATGCAAACTGGGAGCCTTTTAGGTCATGCCCACAGTACCCACATAAGAGAGTTACAACACTTTGGTGAGCACAGCTATTCACACCAGGTAGGCTGAACTGCAGGATAGTGGAGACATAACCTACGTCTTGCACTGTGCTCTGAAGCTCATTTGATTCAGACTCTGGCAGACCAGTGGAGGAAATGAATTCCGAATTGGCATTCTGCTAAGAATGCCAGGGTTTTGATATAAAGAGTTTAGTCACAGGAACAGACAGTGAGAGTGATGCAGTGGATCTTATCTCCCACGCAAAACCAACAATTTAATCAATTCATTAAATTGATTTATTTCACAAATTATGCCAGAACAGTCTTCAATTCTTTTGCATTTGTTATTCAAAATTATTCCACAAACAGTTTGTGTGAATTATTTTAATACGTGGATTCCAGCTGTTTTGACATTTAAACAAATGTGCCTTAGTCATGACTAGGGTTGCCAATTTTGGTTGGTTATATTCCAGGAGATTTTATCACATGACAATCTTTAATTAAATATTAATCTTTAATTCCTGGAGACTCCAGGACAGTCCTGGAGGGTTGGCAACCCTTTCCCTGACATATTATGGTTCTTCTTGACCGCTATAAATTCTTTCATTCTACCAGAATCTTACAGTTTCTACAAACCATGAACATACTTTGTATGTTGAAGAAAACATCCCATTTTTATCTGGCTTTCTTGCTCTTTGTTTGGGTTCTAGTGCAACCTCTGCCTATTGGAAGCCTTGAAACACACTGAGCAAAATGGAAATGGAGTCTGCCAGTTCCTGGAACTCTAGATTGAGCCTCTAGGGGGTATTACCCTATAGACTAAAACAATAATGGAGACCAGAGCCTTCTGACACCATTTACCAACATGCCTGGAGACAGGGGTGGGTGAAAAAATGAACTAGAAACTCCTGCTGAAGCCAAATGGTAGGCTTCTGCATGGGGTAATATGGTGAAGCAGTTTGCTTGATGAGCCCTGCCTGCTCATACAGCCCCCTCATTGGGAGGGAAAGCCTGATTCAGAGACAGAGACTCCTTTTAGGCCTGGTCTACACTACGGGGTAGGCTCGATCTAAGTTACGCAACTTCAGCTACGTGAATAACATAGCTGAAGTCGACGTACTTGGATCTACTTACCGCGGTGTCTTCACTGCGGTAAGTCAACTGCTGACGGTCCTCCGTTGACTCCACCTGTGCCTCTTGCTCTGGTGGAGTACCGGAGTCGACGGGAGAGCACTCGGTGGTTGATTTATCGCATCTTCACTAGACGCAATAAATCGACCCCTGCTGGATCGATTGCTCTGGAGGTAAGTATAGACATGCCCTTAGTTTCAGTTTTGAGCTTAGCAGCTGAGAGAAGCAGAACAGTTCAGGGAATCTGTGATTAGCTTCCCCTCCCCACAAAGGGAGTCTTTGAACTGCTGTAGGATCCAGTGCATGGGTCAGGCATTTCCAGATCTAGAGAGATCAAATGCAGCACCAGTACCAAAAACCAGCCAAAACCACTGCAGGGGCTATCCATAAATTACATAACACATTAGGGTCCTTAATTTTGCATTTGTGAGTTTCAATGTTACATGGTGCATGGGTCTTGAAAATCACCAAAAAATGTTAATGTAATTTATGGACAGCCTCACAGAACTCCAGACCAGGAAGCCAGGAGAGGACCCTTCTCCACCCAGAGTGAAGACCCTGAAGGAGGACCTGTGACGGGTTGGATCACAGAAACCCCCTTGGGAGCTGCCACCTAATGTACCAAGGCTACCTCTGCTCTTGTTTTCCCTGCCAGCTCAGGACTCCAGCACCCTGTCTTGCTGAGCCAGACACTCCCATCTGCTCCAACACAGACCCATGGTCTGAATTACTTGCCCCAAAGCTGCAGGTTTACCTGAAAACAGCTCACAGAAGTGTGCTTGTCTTTAGCCCAACTCCCCATGGGGTCTAAACCCAAATAAATCCGTTTTACCCTGTATAAATCTTATGCAGGGCAAACTCATAAATTGTTCGCCCTCTATAACACTGATAGAGAGAGATGCACAGTTGTTTGCTCCCCCAGGTATTAATACATACTCTGAGTTAATTAATAAGGAAAAAGTGATTTTATTAACTACAGAAAGTAGGATTTAAGTGGTTTCAAGTAGTAACAGACAGAACAAAGTAAGTCCCCAAGCAAAATAAAATAAAATGTGCAAATCTATGTCTAATCAGACTGAATACAGATAATCTCACCCTCAGAGATGCTTCAGTAAGTTTTTTCTCAGACTGGACACCTTTCAGGCCTGGGCACAATTCTTTCCCCTGGTACAGCTCTTGTTCCATCTTAGGTGGTAGCTAGGGGATTCTTTATGATGGCTCTTCTCTCTCCTCTTTGTTCTGTTCCACCCCTTTATATATCTTTTGCATAAGGCTGGAACCCTTTGTCCCTCTGGGTTTCCACCCCCTCTCCCCACTGGAAAAGCACCAGGTTAAAGATGGATTCCAGTTCAGGTGACATGATCACATGTCACTGCAAGACTTCATTACCCACTTGCCAGCACACACATATACAGGAGGACTCACAGGTAAACACAGCCATCTGCAGACAATGGTCCTGGTTAATGGGAGTCATCAAGATTCCAAACCACCATTAATGGACCACACTTTGCATAATTACGTAAGGCCCTCAGAGTTATATTTCATATTTCTAGTTTTAGATACAAGAGAGGTACATTTATACAAATAGGATGATCACACTCAGTAGATTACACTGCTCTACAGCCAAAATGCTTCTGAAATAAATGTAGTCAAAACTTTACTAATTCTGGGTCACTGAGAACGAAAATGATGCTTAAAATTGTTGATTGGCTCTAGTTTTCAAGATATGCTATTGGGTCAGTATATACGACCCTTGACTTGGGAATGGTGGAGGATAAGTGAGTTATAAAGGGAAGGGATCTCAATTTAAACCAGAAATGACTAAAATACATCTTTGACTGGATCTATGAATAAATCTATGACTGGGTTTGGACAGTACTTGCTTTTTAGGCAAAACAATGAATGATGCAATCTGAAGCTGGTATTGCGTCATACATGATATGAATTGCATCATGTTATTCCTAGAAGTCATGGATGATGCAATCATAACGAAGCTTACATCATTCTGCTGAACAAATTGCCCTATATCAGCTCTAGAAATCATACAGTGTCATGCTCTCTTATTTGTTAGTGTTTGATTTTGCAAAGGGACACATTTCTGTTTAGCCAAAGTGAGCAGAGATGCCTCGTACTTGTGTGAACAGTGCAGATAACTTCTGCTATGTTTGTGGTGAAGTGACTTTTTTGCATCACAAAAGCGCAGTATAACCACTATGGTTAAGAAAGCCTATCACCTTTATTTTGGCTGCAAAATTGGAGATCAGGACAAGAGGTGGG
>NW_020664417.1:40054185-40066132 GCF_002925995.2 Terrapene triunguis | reverse complement strand
ATTTTCTCCCATCCTCCTCCTCTGAACCACACCTCATAACACAAGGTGAACTGAATGACCTTGTCAGGGATTTGGAACTACCCAAGAGTAAGGCAGAGCTGTTGGGCTCCAGACTACAGCAGTGGAATCTCCTGGCAGGTGATGTTAGGGTTTCCATGTTCCGTGACCGTCAAAAGCATCTTGTCCCATTCTTCTTCATGGAAGGTGATCTTGTAGCCTGCAACAACATCGATGGTGTGATGGCGGCCCTCAACATCGTTCCCGATCCAGATGAGTGGAGACTGTTCATTGATTCATCGAAGACGAGTCTTAAAGCTGTTTTACTGCATAATGGCAATGGTTTGCCATCAATTCCAGTTGGTCATGCAATCCATATGAAGGAAACCTATGACAACATGAAACAACTTTTGAGGTGATAAACTATGACCAACATCAGTGGCAGCTTTGTGGCGATTTGAAGGTTGTTGCTCTCTTGCTTGGTCTGCAGACTGGATACACAAAGTACTGCTGTTTTCTCTGCGAATGGGATAGTCGTGCAAGAGATTTCCACTACATCAAGAAAGATTGGCCACTCCGACAGCCATTGGAGCCTGGGAGGAAAAGTGTTCAGCATCCACCACTTGTTGAATCAAGGAAGATTTTGTTACCACCCTTACACATCAAGCTGGGTCTGATGAAGAACTTTGTCAAGGCCATTGACAAAACACAAGCAGCTTTCAAGTACCTCCGTGGAAAATTTCCAAGGTTAAGTGAAGCTAAGATAAAGGAAGGTGTCTTTGTTGGTCCTCAGATTCGTGAACTTCTTCGAGATGATGCATTTGACCATGCACTGCGTGGCAAGGAAAAGACGGTATGGAAAGCCCTCCAGTTAGTGGCAATAAATTTTCTCGGAAACAACAAGGCAGACAACTACAGGTTGTTGGTGGAAAACTTCCTCAAGGTATACAAGAGCCTTGGTTGCAACATGTCACTAAAGATACATTTTTTGCACTCTCATCTAGATTTTTTTCCACCGAACTGCGGAGCAGTGAGCGATGAGCACGGCGAGCGATTTTACCAGGACATTGCAACAATGGAGAAACGCTATCCGGGCAAATGGAGCCCATCAATGCTTGCAGACTATTGCTGGACAGTGACAAGAGATGCTCCATTTAATGAATACAAGAGACAAGCCAAGAAGCGCCGAGTAGACACTGAATAGGACTAAACTATGTACATAATAGTTTTTTGCCTTTTGTTTCATAATAAATTTTATTTATATAACCCTTTTGCTGATTTTAAAGTGTTACATAAACAGGACAGGTGAAATATTATCTTGTAAAGCAACCATAACCACATGAAAAGACCTAGGTTTACAATTTATGATTAAAACTCTACTATCTACACAATATACATAGACATAAAATGTAAAAACTTAAATATCTTAGAAACAGTAGCCAATCAGTTGTTTTAATTGTCATATTTGAATTCAGCACATCAAAATACATAATAAATAGCACATTTTATCTCTGAAGCAGACGACTTCTCAAAAAATTGTAGACCGGTGTTATAAGCTTTGTAATGATACCTTACAAGAGATCTTTTGCATGAAGCATATTCCAGTTACATTATATTAACTTATTATTATCTTTTTATAAAACCATATAGACTGCACAACCTCACAGGATCCTCCCCACCCCCCCCTTTTTTTTTTTTTGCTTATGATAGCCAACATTCATAACCCCGCAGCACTTGTTTCTGGACTCATTCTCAGCCTACCATCTGCCTGGGAAGGGGCCTTGGAGGCACCTGGGGATTGGGAAGAACTGGGAGTATTGAGAGGTGGCAAATTTGTTAACTTGCAGGTATATTAGTGCATCTCAGCTAATCCTAGCCCTTTCCTTCCCCAGAGCCTATCTTCCCATTCCCAATAAAAAACCCCTTTTGCTGTACTGTTATTTTTGGATACATCATTTCTTTGCTGGGGTTTGTGCTGATGTACTTTGTTTCTTGTGTTCTGGGTTTTATTCTCCTTGCCAGAAATTGTACCATTATTTCTTTTCCAAAGGAACAGCTCATGTCTCAGGCACAGTGAGGAGTCACCTTGGGTGGTTATAAGTTCAGGCACCATGAAAAAGAACCCAGGACTCAACCCACATCAGGAGAGGAAAGAAGCCATTCCAAGCAAGAAACAACAGGGAGCAGAATTGAGCCATACCTCAGAGGAGGGGCTACATGGAGTCAGCATTAGTAACTATACCAGCCAGTGTGGTAGGGACCTGTCTTAAACTGAACAAATTTGTTTGTTTCTAGGGGGTCTGATAGCTTAAAAAATTACAGCCAGACAAAAATGATTTACTTCATTTTAACTTAGAAAAGTGACAATCTGAAAGATCATGATTCAGAGCTTAAGTTATTATAGCTAGATTTAAGACACACACACCCCCTTCTGTTTTTGACAGGTATAGTATCTATAGCTGACAGTTTTTATATCATCTAGTAGGCAGAATGTCAAGTATCATGGAAGTGTCCAGCATTATTTTATGAGTGGATTGTCCAAGGCCCCAAAGCAGACATGTATTAGTGTCAAGCAAATCACTATATGGGAACACAATTAGATAAAAATTGACAAAACACCCAAGATATGCTCATGACCAAAATGAGTTTCTGCATAGTTGTACTACAGCAATCCACATCCTTTCGCAAACCATCCCTTCCCCTTCTTACTGTTTGTCACACTTACTCAAGTGACTATATGAAATTTAGATGTCAATCTTTTGAAGGCAGGCACTCTCTCTCTTTGTCTTCTATGAAGAGCCTACAACACTGTTCAGTGCTATAGCATAACATTTTTTTTCATTCGACTATACTGTGTTCTGTAATGGAAAAACAAACAGTATTTTTTTCCTTTACAATATTTTCCATATAACTGAACTTATAACCACCAGAAGTAAGGACTAAATTATGATGACTTTAAGCAAGTGGGCTAGAGGGGGGAATAGGGCTCGTGGAGCTCCTTCTTCAACTAGCTCATCTTTGCAGGATGTATCCATAACTAGGACTTCTATGAAGTATGGTAATAACAATAATTTTATTACTAGAACTCCAGGAGCAGAAAGGTAGAGTCTGGCCATTACTGCCAGCATTTCAGCCTCAGAGGGAACATGATGGATTGTGTAGGGAGCATGGCCTTATGGAAAAGTCCTGCAGTATTTAATAGGAATGAGCCCAAAAGGGTTCTATAGACATTCAATAGGATTCTATAAAATCCTTCAGAATTTGCTGGAGAATGATGGAATCCCAATTGTGGCAGTTAGTCATGGCCCTGTGTTGGGGTGGGGTAGAACTCCACTGTCCTATGGGAACACTAGAAGGCTACTTCAGGGAGGCACAAAGTCTCCTGGTGCTCTAGTGGTACCAGGTAGGGTGCAATTTGTGATGTGCCTTTAAAAGTTCAACAAAACCCTCTGCGTACAGTAAACTGTCTGACAGACAACAGACTCAACTCCTATCCCTTCTTGGGTGACTTATTGCTGTACCTTTCTGTTCCATTTCTCCAGAGGCAGGTTTCTTGGTAGTTGACTCACTGAGTATCTGATAACAATTCAATACTTCTGAGTTGAATGCTTCCTGTTTCTCTTTCCCTTCTTGGCCACAAATTGCCAATTTGCTTCTGTAGTTTGTTCTCTCCAGTTCCCTTATTGCCAATCCTTCCCCTTGTATCTGTGGCACACACACAGACAGACAGACTTCTCTCACTTGGCTTGTTCAGGAACCCCAAACTCCAGCCCCATAATCTTCATGGAGACAAACAAACCAAACACACCACTCATCAAGACCCTTTGCCTCCTAGCACAGGATCCACAGTTGTTTGCAGCTCCTGTTTGCCTGCCTCCTGGTGTGTGCATAAATATTTGCAGGATTGATGCCTAATTCACCTATCAGCCTCATACGCTGAATGGGAGGGGTGATAAAGTTGTCCCTAAGCAAACATGTGGTTTGCTTTCACGATTTAAAGGTACAATTAACTAACATACACAATACAGTTCACCACAAATCACAACTATTATTTTCAAAACCTTCCAAAAAAGTTAAGTGCCTTCCTTATTACTTTGACAGATAAGCTTTATGTGTAACCAATAGGTGCAATCCTGCTCCCATTTACATCAAAGTCAATCCTCACCCTCTAAATCCAGAGCAGGATCCAAACTTGGATCTGCTAAACAATCACTGCTGCAAAAAATTATTCTGGTACTTCTCACACCTATTCATGAACACAGCAACAATCAGACTGCTAAGAGGGAGAATTGACCCTTTGGATGCCTTAAATCTACTAAACAAATTACGGGGTCACAGCAGCATTGTTCAGATTTTGTAGGAAACTTATAATTACTAATGCAAACCACCAATTTTGAAGGTTCATATCACTTATTGACATTTAAAATTACAAGCATAATATAAAAGTGGTCAACTCAGCTGCTATTTTTTTTCACAAAAAGATTTAAATTAGAAAATGCAGTATAAGAGAGAATGGGATTTCAGCAGGATACAACAATATATGTGCTTCAATGCCCAGGAACAATGGAATCCAATCTCAAATGAAAGCTTTTATTGAGCTGGTTCTCTCTCATGTGTGTCCTCTCTCTTTCGTGTGCATATTTTTAAAAAAACTATATTTTAACATTTCTGACTGAAGATGGGGGTTATGTACTTTTATAGTAGGCCAAATCCTGCACACCATATTCATTCAAGAACTCCTATTCGAATGGAAGCTGATGAAACTTTGTAAGGGTGTAAGGGAACATTTTAGCCCAGAATTAATTAATTTTATTTTTACAGCAGTCTTGAGAAACAAAAGGATATATTACCAGGAAAATAAAGACAGTAGGTTGAATTCTGCTCTTTATATTACACTGTTATAAACCCAGAGAATTCCACTCATATCAGAAGAAATATTCTGAATTTACACTTGTGTAAGGGAGGTCAGACCCAGAGGGACAGACTCTCTGATGGTGAAAGAGTTGAGAGAATGGAGAGTAGATGGAGAAAGCAACAGAAATGGTAGAAGGAGGAACAGAAGAAAGAGACTGAGAGTGGCTGAGCAGTCATTAATTTCAGTAGATTGGAAGTCATAGAAGGGAAAGTGGCAGTACATCCAGTAATGATGAACCTCAGAACTATCAAGGTAACCTGGGCCTGAATGTGCATTTTTTTTCTTCATTTATTTGTATTGTGGTAGTGCCTAGGAGCTCCAGTCATGGACCAAGACCCCTTTGATAGGCGCTGTACAAGCACAGAACAAAGAGAGAGACATTGCCCCAATGAGTTTATGGACATAAATGCAGTGAAAGGAGACTTCATGAGTCACAAATCTTTTATAAAATGTTAGTTCAGACTAGTATTAGTGCTGACAATCCTGATACTGCCTAATTAGTGGGACATTCAGTTGCTATGTCCAATATTCTGTATTAAGTTTACTCAAGAAGGGCTGGTCAAAAAATGCAATAAATAAAATATTTACAGCATTTTTTAAAAAAAACTTTTTGTTGAAATTTTAAATCCCCCCCCCCCAAAAAAATTGCGAATACTGTGTAAACTAGTTAAAAACAGCAAAAAGTTTTTAAATACATTTTTTGGTCAAAATTTTGAAAATTCTTGATCAGCTGTATTTTCAGATCTCTAGGAGCTTGGGCCAAAGCCCATATAACAGAATAAAAAGAGATCCACTGGGCTTTACATCAGCCCCAGGGAGAAGTTTGACAATGAGAAGGATTGAAAGCAAGAGGGAAGAAATAGAGAATGAAAAGAAAGAAACAAGAGAAAAGAATATATCAGAAGAAATAAGAGGAAAAAATCTAGTGAAAAGAGGGAAATAGGAAACAAGAACAACATATTTTGTGTAGTGAGGGTTATATGGCCCCCATTACTGTAGTATATCTTACAATGTTTAATATATTTATCCTTACAACACCTTTGAGGGGTAATTAAGTGCAGTTATCCCCATAGGGAACAGTTATCCCCAAGGAAGTCGTTGGCAGGGCAGGAAGCCCAGGTTCCCATGTCATAAATTAGCACTGTAACCAATGGACCATCCTTTTAATATCTGTTTTCACCTGTGTCTGAAGCAAAGTGCACAACTGTTTTGGAGGCCCCTGTGTTTTGTTTGTTTATAATAGACAGTAACTTGTTATTGCAAGTTACTGTAGAAGATAATCTCATATAAAAAGGGTAACAGTTTATAAAATATATTTTGAAATATCTTAAAATATTCTAAAATGCAGAAAATTCCATCTACTATTTAAAATTATTAAAAGAGAGGACCTCCCAGGTTCTGACTTGGGTTTTGTTCTTGCTAGCCCTCCCGCCAGTTGTGCCCCTGACCATGCAGAATTTATGTAGAGAGATACCCACTTGGGGCCAGGGACTTCCTGATTGATATATTCATGTTTGTGTTGCCCCCACTGCAGTTTTGTTCCACTCCTCAATATGCAGCAAGGAAACCTTAGGAATCTTTGCTATTTAAATACTGAGTAAGGCTTCTTCTGTAACTATTGTTCTTCTGTTTTTTTCCCTTGAGGGGAGAGATAAGAAAAGAAAGGGAGCAAGAGGCAGGTAAGAGAGATGTGAAAGGAGGCCTCATTAAGGAAGTGCAGCACAAAATTTTACAAAAGAGAAATACTATTCAGAAATCATGGGAATCAGCTAAATCAGGAAAGGCAGTGCAAAATTTAAAACAATATTTAAAAAGTTTAGTATGAGATCAGTTTGTGCCTTTGGCTTTCAGTTAGGGATAAGTGAACCTCTTGCAGTTCAAGGATTTGTGAGCTTATTGAACTATTTTTTAAAAGGATACCTACAGTAGTGCACAGTCCAGTTACTCTGGCTCAGTGCTGAGAACAGACTAAGTGCTGAATGAACCTGATCCAAAGCCCACAGAAGTCAACAAAAAGTCAACAGGCTTTAGATCAGGCACTGATGGCCCCAATTCAGCAAAATGTTTTAAGCAAATGATAATTGCATCCCCCTTCAGTAAAGCTCTTAAAAAGTGTGAGGGTTTTACTGAATAAGGATGTTTCACCCAAACGGGATGTAAGTATGTGCCTGAAGTTAACAACATGCTTCGATGCCTTTCTGAATAAGGATATACTGTAATTTGCAGCCTAAGTGAGGAAGAAAAGTAAAATTATCTCTTCAAACTATTATTACAAATCTATTAGGGAACTAAGTTAGGTTTTGAATTGTGTATCATATCTTTGCTCAGATAGGAAATATCTAACATTCTCATTTATTTTACATCTTTTCTTTTCTCAATACTATATTTTAATTAATCTCAGAGCAGAGGTCAAAATTTAGCAAATGAATTCACAAAATAATCCATACAATCTTCGGTTAATACTAGTCTTCCCTGAGCATTCCTCACTTTTTATCAAATATATACTAATTAACCTACCTGTACTTCTTTATAATTACTCACGTAGAGGATAAGTTACTTAAAATGCTAATAGCTTTATTAAATACACAGAATTAATTTCTTCACGCTTTGAGGTCATTCTGAAATAAGCATATTAAGAATTTATAGAACGTTTTATCTCTTCAAAGCACTTACAAACTTCAAGCTAATTAAAAGATACTTTAAAAAAGCTCTTTAAAGGAAATTTTAATTTATAAAACTAGTTGTAAAAATATTAGACTTTATCCTTTATGTTTATACACAGGTGACAACTTAATTGGATCTTGTGGGCCAGATCCTTACCTGCTATAAATTGATATAATGCCATTAACTTCCATGGAACTATGCCAATTTACACCCTATGAGGATCTCGCCCTGTATTTGCAATATTTATATTATCTTGTTTGCTTTGCATATGGGCATATATACATTCAAATACAACTTTATTTTATATCACAGCATTCATATAAACAGTCTTGCAAAACAGGTAGTCTCCATTTGCTTGTAAGATGTATTCATGATTTTTTTTAAACTCCATGGATTAATTATGAGCAGTTCTCTGAGTACTGAGGATGTGTTTTATATTTTAATACTTGGTTGTGCTGAGCAGAGCCGGCTCCAGGGTTTTGGCCCCCCCAAGCAGCCAAAAAAACAAACAAAAAAGCCGTGATCGCGATCTGCGGTGGCAATTCGGCGGGAGGTCCTTCGCTCCGAGCAGGAGTGAGGGACCATCCGCCGAATTGCCGCTGAACAGCTGGACGTGCCGCCCTTCTCCGAAGTTGCCACCCCAAGCACCTGCTTGGTAAGCTGGTGCCTGGAGCCAGCCCTGGTGCTGAGATTATTTTTCTACTCTGCCTATCTAGTCCACATTTTAGCATTAAATTGTGACAACTGCCTCACTGTGATGGCTACTTTACAGTGGCTTAGAAGATTGAGATTGGAGTCTGGAGACTTGAAGAGAGAAAATCATTTGTGAACATTTCAATTCTGCAATCACTGTGGTAACAGGCAGATTCTCAAAAGTACTTTGGTGTCGCAATACCCAACCCCTACGTCCCTCCTGTCAAGTGCAATCCTCTGTTATTTAGGCACCTAACACTTAAACATTCAGTGGAGCAGAAACTTGAAACTGGATCTCCCATGGGAGTGTCCCAACTACTGGCCATATGTCACTGTGCCTCAGTGGGTCACAGCAGAGAATGCCAGATTCAGGACAAACTGCTGAGAAATAGGGCAGACTCACCCCAAACTGGTGGCTATTTTATCATTAGATATACCAAGCCAGTAACAAAAGTAAACTTCTCTCTCACCACACTAGTTAACAAGAAGTCAAAAATGCAGTCTCCTTCGGCATTCCAGCCTTTGTCTCACCACTCAGGTCACTGGACTCTATGATGAGTGGTTACTGAAAACCAATTTCATCAAATATAGAGTCCTTACAATCTCAAGAGATCAGCCACTTAGCCAGGTCAATATATAATTCAGATCTTACCCAATAATCATGCTGCTGCCAATCCTTTAGTAACTAAAATCTAAAGGTTTATTAATAAAAGAAAAAGAATTAAAATGGTTAATAGATCATATACATACAATAATTGCAATGACTTTATATCAAGTTGTTATAGACTGCTATCTTGTAAAGTTTCTCTGGTAACTTACAAAAGATTGGAAGGTCCTCAGTCCATAGTTCAAAATGCTCTTTTTAGTTGTAAGTCCATAGTCCAGAGAATCAGGGCAGGAAAGAGGTAAAATGGATTTATTCCAGGGTCTTTTATACCCTTTGCAATGTGCCTGGAAATTTTCTGTTTCAAACAAAGCTCACAGCCCAGTTTGTGGAAGGTTACTGGCACAAGATGTCCAGAGTCACATGAGCATATCACATGTCTTTACATGGCTTGATGACTCACAGGGGCAGCCATTGCCCATATCCATGCTGAGGCATCCACATGAAGATCTATCTGGGCACAATGAGTTTCTCCTATGGCCCATTGTTAGAGTGAATTGTCCTTAATGGGCCATCAAACATTAATAGTCCATTTACAATGTGCTGGCTAGACTGGATGTAAACTACCTTGTTGTTACCCCCAGAACAAGTGCATCTGAGATATAAGTATATAGCCAATATTCATAGCTTCTGATACAGTGATGAAACACGCATTTAAACAGGACAATCTTATTTAGCAAATTATAACTTTTCCATTGACACCTTACATGACATACTTTGTACAAGCTTTGTTGCAGTTGTCTAACAGTAACGATATCAATGATGTACATTTCAATCATACAGGATCATCCCACAGATTCACTCAGTCTTTATCTGGCCCAATAACTGTCTAATTATTTATACAAAGTGGAACAGCTCTATCAGGAGATTGAGACAGATCCACCCCAGTATAACCCAGTACATATGTATATTGTGGCAAATGGCCGATGCTACTGTGGTGGGTCCCGCACTTTTCCTTAATGTGGTGGGTCAGGGTGCTGCCCCTTGCCCCCATTCTTCGGCGTTGTGGTCTCTGCTTGTGCCCTGGTGGGGGAGGGAGAGGAGTGAGGAAGGGTCCCCTCTCTACTCTGGGTCCCAGCCCCTTCAGCTTTGCGGGCTGCTTACCCTCTTTCTGCTTGGGCAGGGTTTCCCTTCCCCTGGTACTCTGGTCTTCTGGTTAACATTAATCCTCCAACTCTAGTCAACTCTCCTTACCTTCCCCTGTCTGACTGAACCAGGAGGGTTTATTAGGTCTCAGGCAGGGCCTTAATTGGCTACAGGTGCTCTAATTACCCTGTAGTAATCTCTCCTTAGTCCACAGGGAATAAGGCTCTGAACATGTTAGGGCTTATATACCTCCTATCTATCACTCTCCTGCTGCCCTCTGGCCCTGCTGTATCACATATTTCTTCCCCCCCGCCACCCTGCCCCGCTCAACACCATCGGGTTGGACTACTTGGGATGAGAGGCAGTGCTGTTAATAGAGGCCGTCAGTGTTACCGTGTTGGGTTCTGGCCCTATGCAGTACCCGGAAGTGGAAGGGTTGCAGGGACAGGAATCATCTAGTCACTCTAGCGTTCTTCTCCTTGTTTCTGTGCATCCACTGGAGTGGGGTGTGGTTGGTCCCGATAGTGAACCACCGCCCCAATAGGTAGTATTGGAGTGCCTCTGTGGCCCATTTAACTGCCAGACATTCTTTTTCGACGATGGCGTACCACTGCTCCTTGGGGAGGAGTTTCGGCTGAGGTACAGGATCCTCCTCCCCCACCATCTGTGTGAGGATGGCCCCTACCCCTACCTCCGAGGCATCCGTCTGTAGGATGAATTTCTTCTCCAAGTCTGGGGCTATAAGCAGTGGATGACTGCAAAGGGCTGTCCTTAAGTCTGTGAATGCTTCTTCTACGACATCGGTCCACTTTACTATATCTGAGCCCTGAGCTTTTATCAGGTCTGTCAGCAGCCATGCCCTTGTGGCGAAGTGAGGAATGAACCTGCGTAGTACCTCACTATCCCTAAAAATGCTCTGATTTGCTTTTTTTGAACCGGTCAGGGCCAACTCTGTATTGCCTCTACTTTGTTCCATTGGGGTTTCACCAAGCCCCTTCCTACTACATACCCAATGTATCTGGCCTCAGCTAGCCCTATCACACACTTGGGAAGGTTGGTGATAAGACCAGCATATACGAGAGCATCTAGCACCACTTCTACTTTTCCTAGGTGTGTTTCCCAGTCAGGGATATGGATGACTACGTCCTCTAAATAGGCAGCGTCATACTTGGGATGGGGTCATAGTAATTTGTCCAGTAATTGTTGGAATGTTGAGGGAGCCCTATGGAGTCCGAAAGAGAGGTCAGTATATTGGAAGAGGCTGTCGGGAATAGAGAAGTTGGTCTTCTCCTTGGCATCCTCAGCCGGGGTGATCTGCCAGTAGCCTTTTGTGAGGTCCAGGGTAGTCAAGTATCGGGCCTTGCCTAATTGATCAACTAGCTCATCGATGCGTGGTATCTGGTAGGCATCAAATTGAGCTATTTCGTTCAACTTCCGGAAGTCATTACAAAACCTCAAAAAGAACAGGAGTACTTGTGGCACCTTAGAGACTAACAAATTTATTAGAGCATAAGCTTTCGTGGGCTACAACCCACTTCTTCGTACTCCTATTCTTTTTGCGGATACAGACTAACACGGCTGCTACTCTGAAACCTACAAAACCTCAGGGTGCCATCGGGCTTGGGGACCAGAACAATAGGGCTGGACCACTGGCTGTGGGATTCTTCAATAACCCTGAGTTCCAGCATGCTCCTCAATTCCATCCTAATTTCTTCACTTTTTCTCTCTGGTATTTGGTACGGTTTTATCGTTGCCCTTGCCCCAGGACAGGTGACAATATGGCCTAGCTGCACGGAGAACACATCTTGGTTCTGCTGGATCATATCAATGACTTCTTTCATTATTTCTGGGTTAATTTGGGGGAGATCCTCACCTACCTCTACACACACACACACACACACACACACACACACACACACACACACACA
>NW_020664417.1:39823486-40054175 GCF_002925995.2 Terrapene triunguis | reverse complement strand
CACACACACACACACACACACACACACACACACACACACACACACACTAAGCACAAATATTGTAGCAGTAATATAGCCTAAACTGGCCCGTACCATAATCCTGTTCACTTATGCCAACTATTCCATAACACCTTGCATTTGCTGAAGTAAGCATTTGGCACAAGTAGATAGGAAACTTTTAAAAATCAAGATACATTCATTCTATGTCTTAGTACAAGCTAGGGAATTACGTTCACGGATCACTACTTGGAATGCTAGTATCCACAAGAAAAATAAGGAAGGAACAGAACAACCAAGTTAGGGAACTGGAACAAACTGATGGGTTGGATTTTAGTGATGTGCAAAGAAATGTATAATGTCTAAAATATAAATAATACCAGCTGAAATGTGTAACTTGGGCGCACACCTTCTGCTTAAAATGAATGTAACATTGTTGCACAGGATGACTCTGCAGAGACTGGTATTGTATAGAACCTTTTTCCTGTACTGTATTAATAAGCATGACTGACACTGGTTGTCTCGTCTCTTGAGTAAATTTCATAATGAACCAAAGTGTGATCAAGCAATTGACTATACAATTTATCGACACCCATAACCTGGTGTTTAGGGCACTCACTTAGGATGAGGAGACTTAGTGAGGGAAGTATCTCATACGCAGTGCAAGTTAATTTTGATGTCAGCTAAAGGAAAAATAGCTGATTTGAAAGATAATGGATTGGGTGAAGCAAAATTTATAAACCTGACCAATGTGTAACTTCAGCTCAGAATGGCAAGGGACAAATGTCTCCAACCAACTTTAATAAAATTGTTTCTCTGAGCCAATTTTTGATTGGGACAGAAGTATTACTCAATACTGGAGCTAATACCCGCATTATGTTTTGTAACAAAACCTATTTAGCTTATACTCTGTACATCTGAGAATTAGCTTATTAGGGAGCTCACTAAAGTTGAAAAATTGCGGGTGGTTTAATAATAATTTATTAGATGGCCAAAAAGCCACAGTTCCACAATTAAGAAAAAGGACAATTGTAGCTAAAATCCCATGCTGGTTCAGTGGCAAAGTGAAGGCAGTAGTTAGAAATAAAAAAAGCAATATATAACAAATGGGGAGGAGGGAAAACAGCACTTGATATAAATTAGAGTTTATGAAATGTAGAAAATTAATAAGGAGTGCTAGAGACAGAGAAAAATCCCTGGCTGGAAGGACTAAGGAGTTTTTAGAGTATATTAGGAACAGAAGAAATCCTAGAAATAATCTAGACCCATTGCTAAATAGAGAAGATAAAATTGTTAATAATAATGAAGAAAAGGCAAAAGTATTCAATAAAGATTTGCTCTGTATTTGAAAAAAATCAGGATAAGATATTCATATGACATCAGGATGATGAAATACATTCCAGTCC
Organism: Terrapene triunguis; assembly: GCF_002925995.2. Lineage (NCBI taxonomy): Eukaryota > Metazoa > Chordata > Testudines > Emydidae > Terrapene > Terrapene triunguis. Next base: position 40,052,772 of record NW_020664417.1, on the reverse strand, counting down.
ATTATAACTGAGGAGGATGTTAGACAACATCTTCTAGGGTAAACATTTTTTAAATCAGCAGGCCTGGATAACTTTTACGCAAGTATCCTCAAAGAGCTGGCTGAGATGACCTCTGGCCTGCTGATTTTAATTTTTAATAAATCTTGAAATATTGGGGAAGTTTCAGAAGAACGGAGGAGTGCTAATATTGTCCAATATTAGACTGGTTAACCTGACATCAATCCCAGGCAAAATAATGGGGAAAAGCAGATATGGGATTCAGTTGATAAAGAATTAAAGGATAAGAATATAATTAATGCCAGTCAACATGGTTTTATAGAAAATAGGTCTTGTCAAAGAAACTTGATTTCATTCATTAATGATATGACAAGTTTTTTTTGATAAAGGGAACTGTGTAGATGTAATACATTTTGTAAAGTCTTTGATTTAGCACCACATGACATTCTGATTAAGAAAATAGCACTATAATTATCAATAGAGCATACATTAAATGGATTAAGAAATGACTGACAGATCTCAAACAAATGTCATCAGTGGGGAATCATCATTGAATGGGGCCCATGAGCTGGGTCCATTCAAACAAAATGTGTTTTAATACTGTGTAGCGAGGTCAATGACTCACTGGTGCAGCGCCTCCTGCTGGTCATCTTGGGAATTAGCTCAACTCCAGCTCCAGAGTGCCCTCTTCTGGCTGGTGTGTCACCTTTCTCAGGCCCCATATCCCTCCCAGACCTCAGTGCCCCTTTCCCTTGGGGTTCTGCCTCGCAGCAGTGCCCCCTTACTCTGGGTTTCTCCTCCCAGGGGAACCCCCAACCCTCTAAACCCACCTTGCCTCAGTGGCTACTGCCAGTCATCATCTAGCCCCCTCTCACTGGGGCAGACTGCAGTCTGTAATGGCCACTCATCATTGGCAAGGGGTTAGGACCAGCTGCCTCTGCCTATCCACCGGCTGCACCTCTGTAGCCCCAATACTTTTGTAGGCCTTCACCAAGGCCAGCAGCCTGGGGGTTTATCAAGCTGGAGCACCCCAGTTCCTCCTGCCCTTCCCTGACACTGCTCTACTTCAGATATCTTGCTCTCAGGCAGCTAGCCCTTCCCACTCCAGGGCTAGAGTGAGAATCTTGCAGCTCCTGGCCCAGCCCTCTTATCAGGACCAGCTGGGCCCTGATTGAGCTGGCCACACCTGTGGTCAGCTACTCCCTCAGTTGCTTTCACTCCTTTTGCCAGCCGCAGCCCTCTCCAGGGCTGCTTTTAACCCCTGTTCTGCAGGAGTGGGGCAGCTGCCCCACTACATACTGCCAAATGCCAAGTTATACATCTAGGCACAATGAATGCAGGTCATACCTACAGAATTGGGGACTGTAACCTGGAAAACAGTGACTCTAAAAAGGATTGTGGGGTCACAGAGGACAAGCAGCTCAACAGTGCGAAAGCTGTTGCAAAAACTAATAGGATCCTAGGATGTAAAAACAGGGGAATAGTAAGTAAGAGTAGTGAGGAGATTTTCACTCTGTATATGGCACAGATGAAACTGATACTCTTACACTGCATAACGTTCAGGTGCACACATTTTAAAAAGGATGTTGAAAAAAAGTGGAGAGGGTGCAGATAGGAGCTACAAAAATTATTTGAGGGCTGGAGGAAATACCTTACAGTAGAGACTTAAAGAGCTCCATTTGTTTAGCTTATCAAAAAGAAGATTGAGAGGTGATTTTATTACAGTTTAAGTATTGATAAATTAAAAAGTAAGAAGTCACCAGGACCAGCTCATATCCACCCAGGAGTTCTGAAGGAACTCAAATATAAAATTGCAGAACTACTGACTGTAGAATGTAACTATCACGTAAATCAACTTCTGTACAAGATGACTGGAGAGTAGCTAATGTGACACAATTTAAAAAAAAAGGCTTCTGTCAATTAAAGCCTAACTTCAGTACCAGGCAAATTGGTGGAAACTATAATCAAAAACAAAATTATCAGACATAGAATATCAGGGTTGGAAGGGACCTCAGGAGGTCATCTAGTCCAACCCCCTGCTCAAAGCAGGAACAATTCCCAACTAAATCATCCCAGCCAGGGCTTTGTCAAGCCGGGCCTTAAAAACCTCCAAGGAAGGAGATTCCACCACCTCCCTAGGTAAAGCATTCCAGTGCTTCACCACTCTCCTAGTGAAACAGTGTTTCCTAATATCCAACCTAGACCTCCCCCACTGCAACTTGAGACCATTGCTCCTTGTTCTGTCATCTGCCACCACTGAAAACAGCCGAGCTCCATCCTCTTTGGAACCCCCCCTCAGGTAGTTGAAAGCAGCTATCAAATCCCCCCTCATTCTTCTCTTCTGGAGACTAAACAATCCCAGTTCCCTCAGCCTCTCCTCATAAGTCATGTGCTCCAGACCCCTAATCATTTTTGTTGCCCTCCGCTGGACTCTTTCCAATATTTTCACATCCTTCTTGTAGTGTGGGGCCCAAAACTGGACACAGTACTCCAGATGAGGCCTCACCAATGTCGCATAGATGAACACGATTTGTTGGGGAAGAGTCAACCCGGCTTCTGTAAAGGGAAATCATGCCTCACCAATTTATTAAAATTATTTGAAGGGGTTAATAAACATGTGACAAGGGGGATCCAGTGAACAGAGTGTACTTGGACTTTCAGAAAGCCTTTGTCAAGGTCCCTCACCAAAGGCTCTTAAACAAAGTAAGCTATCATGCGATAAGAGGGAAGCTCCTCCCATAGATTAGTAAGTGGTTAAAAGACAGGAAACAAAGAGTAGGAATAAATTGTCAGTTTTCAGAATGGACAGAGGAATCTGTACTGGAATCAGTGCTGTTCAATAGTCATAAATAATCTGGAAAAAGGGGTAAATGGCGAGGTGGCAAAATTTGCAGATGATGCAAAATTGCTCAAGATAGTAAAGTCCAAAGCAGACTGTGAAGGGTTACAAAGGGATCTCACAAAACTGGGTGACTGGGCAACAAAATGGCAGATGAAATTCAATGTTGATAAATGTAAAGTAATGCACATTGGAAAACAATAATCCAAACTATACATACAAAATAATGGGATCTGCATTAGCTGTTACCACTCAGGAAAGAAATCTTATAGTCATGGATAATTCTCTGAAAATATCTGCTCAATATGCAGTGGCAGTCAAAAAAGGATGTTAGGAACCATTAAGAAAAGGTTAGATTTGAAGACAGAAAATATCATAATGCCACTATATAAATCCATGGTATGCTCACACCTGGAATACTGTGTGCAGTTCTGGTCATCCCATCTCAAAAAAGATATATTAGAATTGAAAAATGTACAGAGAAGGGCAACAAAAATTATTTAGGGTATGGAACCGTTTCCATATGAGGAGAGATTAAAAAGACTGGGACTGTTCATCTTGGAAAAGAGACAACTAAGGGGGGATATGATAGAGATCTATAAATTCTTGAATAGTGTGGAGAAAGTGAATAAGGAAGTGTTTTTTACTCCTTCACTAAGCATAACAATCAGGGGTCACCCAATAAAATTAATAGGCAGTAGGTTTAGAACAAACATAAGGAAGTATTTCTTCACACTCAACCTGTGGAACTCTTTGCCAGGGGAAGTTGTGAACTAGCTGCCCCAATTCCCCAGATGCATTACTTCCAAGCAAGGGAGGAAGAGCACGGTCTGATGCTGTCCCTGCAGTGGCTCCACCAACTCGACGTGCCCTGCACTCTCCCCCATGAGCCAAGGGCTGGTGTGGAGAGAACCCAGAATCTAGCTGTGTCCCAGCTGAACAGCTCCAGGAGTGGCTGTTTGAAATGCCCACCCTCTCCCGTGCCTCACCATCAGCAGCAGCTGCATTTGTTTCTCACCCTTTCCCTTGCAAATCGGGTTGGGGGGAGGCAGTGGCACCATGGATGGTCTTGGCAGCAGGACCCAGAGCGTGAGTTTCTCCCAGTGCTGCAGGAGCAGCCTCACACGTCCCTCACTCCATTCCCCTGTGAGTAGGGGATGGGGAGGGGCAGCAGTACCTTAGACAGTTCGGGCAACAGGACCCAGTAGTCTGTCTCTCCTACACACCTCAGCTTGGCTCATCTCCCTATTCCACATTCTTTTTTACTTTAAAATCAATACAGTGGAGGGTCTTATTTATAAAGCTACTTCTCAATTGGGCTCCAGATAATGCAAAGAAGCTAATGCCTTTTTAAAATTCTGTCGTGTTATGTTTGGTTAATAAACTTGTTTGGTTTACAATCAATACAGCTGAGGGAGTGTTTGTGTGGAGCTTGCTAAGGTTATTAAAAAATGAAGCTGAGAGAGAGAGAGACTGAGGGATTTTGTATTTGCATGTTGAAGAAGCAAAGTGCTGGGCCAAGTCTTCTGGCTCTCCAGAGACAAATGGCTTAATTCTTATTTGCAGTAAGGCTGGAACAATTTAAAGGGGCCTTGGTGTAAATCAGAATTATGCCTAAAAAGTTCTTAGATGAACTCCTATTAATTTCTCTGCAATACCCTTTCAGCTAAGGAAGCATTTGTGCAGAATTTGCAAAGAGCTAAGAAAAAGAGAAGGCTGGAGGAAGGGCAAGGAGATGGAGCTTCATTAAGCATTATGAATTTTTGGAATCTGGAAGAAATGAAACCGTGGATAGTGTTGCTTGAAGAAGATATGTCCTGCTCCTCCTCCTCCTCCTCCATTTATCATCCATATCAAGACTCACTGCATACCCAACACTTTGGTCACCAGTGTTGCCAACCAATTCTTGTGATTTTGAGTGAGAAAACTGACTGGATGTGTATAGAATGCTGTGCACCAACAGATATGCATTATTAACAAAAGCTATAACTACACATCATATGCTACAATAAGTATTGTAATTAAAATGACAAGTCAATGGAGTTTCTCCAGATCTACACCTATCTAAACGAAAGCAGTAATGAGAACAGAATTTGGCCTATTATCAATGGGATCATTCCTTAATGCAAAAGCATAAATTGCTAAAACTGAATTATATTAATTAAACCAAATCTTATTAATCAATTGTAGACTTCCAAAAAGGCACTCCAAATGTCTCAGATATCATTTTGTACTCTTTAATAACCTCATATTAACTGATATATTATCAATTTCTAGGCTGGCTGCTCCATTTCATTCTATATACCAGTGTTGTGAAAAATTCTTTATAACATCCATATGTTCAACAATGAAAGTCACTGGACCTTGAGGCATTTAATACATTTAAAATTGGGCTAATTACATTCAAGTGAGCCTATTTCAGCCTGCATTGTACCTCACTCTGCAGTGATCCCAAATGGAACCACTGGGACTGCTGGTGGACTATGGCAGTGGCTCTCAACCTTTCCAGACTACTGTGCCCCTTTCAGTAGTCTGATTTGTCTTGCATACCCCAAGTTTCACTTCCCACTTAAAAATTACTTGCTTACAAGTATAAAAATACAAAAGTGTCACAGCACAATATTACTAAAAAAATGCTCACTTTCTGAGTTTTGCCATATAATTATAAAATAAATCAATTGGAATATAAATATTGTACTTACATTTCAGTGTATAGTATATAGCACAGTATAAACAAGTCATTGTCTGTATGAAATTTTAGTTTGTACTGACTTTTCTAGTGCTTTTTATGTAGCTTTTTGTAAAACTAGGCAAATATCTAGATGAGTTGATGCATCCCCTGAAAGACCTTTTTGTACCCCCAGGGATACACATACCCCTAATTGAGAACCACTGGACTAAGGTATATGCGACATGAGTAATTGTGGCAGAATCAGACTTAATATTTTAAATGGAATGACACTATCTTAATATGTGCGACATTGTATCCCTCAGTGCCACACATCTTCAACACTTCTAAATAACTTTTATACTACTTCTGCCATTTTACTGGAGTGTGATTTTTTTCCCCTTTTCTGCATTAGACTCAGCCTTCAAAAGTAGAAGACTCTTCACCTCTGTCCTTTATTCTAGGAATTAATATTGAACTTTTAAAGGAATTACTATAACAAGACGCTTACATAATAATCAGAATGTCATCTCCCAAAGACTACTGTTTTAATGCTCATCTTCTCTTATCCCTCCCCACTCTTTTAATACACATTTATTATAATCTCTTGTTGTTTCTAATTTAGAGCACAAGAACTGAATAACAAGACTGGTCATTTTTATTTATCTGTAAAGCTATAAATAATATAAGACTCACTATTAGCACATATCTAGTTTCAGATTTGCATGATATACATACTAGCTTCCTGTCCCTAAGCTATTCTCTGCTTATCCATGCCAGGGTCTTCACCAAAAGAAATTATATATTAAAACTACACTGTGAATGCATTTGGAAATTAACAATTATTGATATTACTTGCTTGATTATAACTATTAGTGAAAATTTTTTTATTTTTATTGGCAGATACCTCCATTTATGGAAATTACTCAATATGTACTTCTACTGAAAAGTAGTAGCTAGGGTTAAAGGTAGTGATAAAATGACTGAATGGAAAAAATAGATTAAAGATGAGGAAAGGGCCCAGAATAGAATCTTTTGAGACTTCACAGAGATGCAATGTGGTTCAAAAGAAACACCAGAATCAAAAACAGAGAAAAAGCAGTTTGAGATGTAGAACAGTAGGAAACAGTTGCTTGGATAGCTATGGTGGGGTCCAGGACTTCAAAGAGAATGAAGTTGCCTATTCTCCCTACTCATTATCAGAAAAGAGATGCCACTAATTACATGTGGTAGAACCATTTCTATGCTATGGGCTGGAGAGAAACCCAGAAGCAAAGAGCCCTAGCACAAAATATTCATAATTACTATTACTTTTAATTGAATCAAACAATTGAAAAGTAGGAAAAACAGATGAATAGTTAATAGTTATGCTGAAAACTGCCTTTTGCAGAGACTGTGGAGCAAAGCCTTTGGACTGTACAGCATCTTCTATTTCCAGCATAGTCTGTGCCATAGTTTGCACTTAATTGTCCTTGGTGAATGCATATGGAATATTCATATTCATATAAAACAACAAAAGAGCAACAGAAAATATTTATATTTTCACATGGCTTATCTTACATGTACAGATGCATTGGGGAGACTGGCACTCTTGGAAATTATTTATTAAATTTTAAGGGGTATTCTGCTCTAGACATTCATACATAATTTCCATTTGCATTAATAGCCACCTTTTCAGTATGAGTTTGTAATCATTCTATAGTCTTAGCAGGCTGTGGTCTCTTTAATGGAACTAGAAATCTAGAAGTCCACTCCCTCTGGTGACAGTGCAGGAAAAATGAGGCTGTCTGGAAGTGGAGAGAGATAGTTCAATTGAACAATCTTTCAGGGCACTCATCCTGCAGTTATACTTTGCATACATGAACCTAAAGATATGGTGTGCAGGAACAAATGTAAAGTTGTAATTTACAGAGGCCAGAGACCACAGTGATGAGTTGAAAATCTAGGAGAAATGCTGATACTTCTGTGTCATAATGAGACATTATTCCCACCTAGCCTGTTTCTACAGTCTACCAGTCACCTGACCTTCCAGATATATTCTCCATGTTGAAGTGAACCTCCCTGTATCCTGAAAAGACAAGAAATAGAGAGCAACTAGATTGACTAACCTATACGACTTTCCACTGCTGTGGTGAAGTGAATTTCACCATACCTAACAACGCTTGAACATTGAAGAAATGGAGGTTATTCTCCTGGTATCTGTGGAATACATCATTGCCCTTCTCGACTTCACATTTCTTACTTTACACTTAATAGTCTTACAATAAGCCTCATGTACTCTTGACTCACAAGGAGGATTTGGTTCTGTTTTGTATTAATGTATGTTACATTAACAATTTCCTCAATCTCAAGGGAAGCAAAAAACAAAAACAAAAGAGCACTCCCCCAGTTCAGGAAATCTTCTTATTGTCTATGTATAGGTACCTTTACTAACAAACAGAAAAAAGACTCAGCATTTCATAGAGCAACGAATATCTCCATCCAATACATGAAATAAGTAAGTAATTAAAAACAGATTTCATCTCATGAAGCTGAAAAGCAGAAGCTACTCTTACAAATTTGAGCCTCATATTAAAAGCAAGGAGTTATGTAATGCCAGATACAATTTAGAAAGGATGTGGAGTCTCTCAGAGAGAAATTGGTTTGGAGACTCCGGAGACTCCATTCAAATACTTTTATCTTAAGTTCTCACATTTCAAACTGCATGTTTCAAATAGATGAATGCACCTCTATCACACCCCAAAATAGCATTGAGAGATACTGCTAGGATTTAAGAATTACTCCAGAAGAGAACTTGATCAGTGGTGGCACTTTTATTTATCAGTAAAGGTTACTTTTTTGTTGGCAAGACTCTTACCAGGATATATTCATGATCAGAGTTAAGTCAATGGGAATTTTGCCATTGATTTCAATGGACCCAGGCTTTGGCCCTTCACAACAGAGACCACATGTCACAGAGAGGGCTAGCTTTTGTAAGGGAATTGGTCCAAGCCCCACTTATTATCTGACCCCAGGTGATGGATTTGAATTTGGGCAGGTAGATAGGTCAAATCACCAGGATTCCCTGATAGTAGTGGGCACAGGCAAGGAGTTCTGATAAGAAGGAGCCTGTTCCTTCTCCAAAGAGAAGGAGAGAGAGCTGTAGGGAGGCGCCTACAGTGGAGTTAGATGGAACTCAGGGTCAGAGAGGACAGGGGAAGGGACTCTCTACTCCAGCCAGATGGAGCAACCTGCAGTGAGAAGCAGGAAAAGAAGCCTAAAGAGGCTGGAGGAAATACGAAGCAGCAGGGCCTGGATTTTTGGGAAGGAACTGTTATGCCCTGGCTGGCCTGGCCTGAAGAAACTAGGGAGTTGGGGAAAAACTTGTGTTGGTTTACACTGACATTTGAGCTGTGATATTGTATTAATAAACTAGACTCCAAGAAGGGTGTCAGTTGACTCACATGAGAGCCTGGGTGCAATTATTGGGCAGCCCAAGAAGGGAAAGCCGAGGCAGCGGCAGGGTCTGACACTGAACTGGATAAATCCCTGACACCCCCACACATCTAAACCCTTAGATAGAGAAACAGTATTACAAGCCAATTATGATTTATTTTGTCATCAACTACCAGCACTGAAACACTGGTATAAAGTTCTCTTATATTTGCTGACACATTAAACCTTTGAAAACAACTCCTGAAATTGGAGGGAATATTGCTTCCAGATTAAACTGTCCATGCTTGTTCTCAGGCCAGAGATAACTTTCTTCTATGGGGAAGACTAGGTTGGAGGAGTGTTTGGAAAGTTTCAGCAAAATCTTCCCTCACCCTCTCCCCCACTTTTTAAGGAATGCAAAATACTTAACTTATTTAAAAGAATGTTTTAAGGTGATTTTTGATTACCCATATCTCTGAAATGGCAGAGATAGTCAAAACTCCAGGGGTATGATCTAACAATCCTTACTGACAAGAGCAATCAGTTCTTGCTCACATAAGTAGCCTCACTGAACTCAAAGATTACCTAAATGAGTTAGGACTATTCATGAGACTAAGAGTTTGCAGGTCAGCCCCTAGCACCTTCTGGTTGGTTTTCTTTTTTTTAAAAAACGACAAAAACAACTAGTGTGTTTAAGAAAGTATAAATTTGCTGATGTGCTGTGTTAACATTTGTTAGTATTGGAATCTAACTACAGTGCAAAGAGTTTGACCCTGGTCAATCCAAGGTCAATGGAATCAGCTGTGGACCCTAATTTAAGTACCACAACTAGCAATCACAGAGAAAATTTTCAGTGTTGACATATTTCAGTGCAGAAACTTATTCTGTTTTGAAATTCTATGTTTCTAACCTCAGTAGGCTGGTCCCTTTCCCTGAAATGTTTATAAATCACAGCAAGAGCAAGTTGTGGGGCTTCCAGACACAGTGAACTCAAGACCTGTAGTTCAAGACATTGAAGCTTGTAGCTTGTAAGCCTCTGGTGAAGTTTGTAAATCTCTTAAACCTAGTAGCTGCACAGGGCATGGAAGGTGAAGATGAAGTCAAGGAAGCTGAGAGGAGTAAGTGGTTTTCCTAAGTAATTTAACTAACCCAAACAGTCTTTATACTTTCTTCCCAGTCATTACCTATTTTCATCTTAGTAGGGGTTTCGAGTAGGCGTGTTTTTTGTTTGCTTTTATTTTAAAAGGAACTTTATTTTTGTCATGTGGGTTGGTTTGTTGGTTTTTTTTTTAAATGAGAAATTCCACGATTGATCGAGCTTGCTATGGAAAATATATTTTTGAGCACTGGTGTAAGGTTTATTTGTTTATGATTACCATTTTGTTAAATTGCCATCTTGGATTCATACAAATTGTTGTGTGGACTCCATTTTGAGTATCCTTCTTATTGAAATATTGGCACCTTTTCCCCAAACGGCGGGAAGAAAGGGCAGGGAAAGGGCACATAACTAGACTGTATAAATAGTCAGTGCACCCAGCACAAGGTGCTGTCCGTCTGAGAGGCAGCTTGTGTCCCATTTATTTGCACGCACGTTGTGAGTCAAGATCCATCACTGTTACTTACCTGGAAGACCATCTCCTATATCCAGATCCATGTTCCTTCTGTGTCCCACCAAAGCGCAGTTCAAGGTCCGGATTCGACTGGTAGCCGTGGCAAATCTGAGACATGTCCAGCTGTCTGTTCATCTCCATCTGTGCGCCAGAAATCATCTACCTATAAGTAAAGTTCTGTCAATAAGCCCATAGTTTCTTAAGGGTTCATAGTGGAACCTTGGCTTCATTGCCTGTGAGAACAAACCTATGAGCTGTTTTATTAGTTTCCTGTTAATAAACCCCTTTTTGCTTTTGCACCTTAACATTGAGTTGGTATTGCTTACCTGCTACCAAAGTGATAGGGATACTATTCCTGAGTCCAGAACACAGCATTTCATTCAATTTACTTTCCCTTGATAACACTGGGGCTGACTGCCCCCACAAGGCCTGGTGCATATATTGTTCATTTTATTAATTTTCATGTAGGATGCAGGTTTGTTTTAATTAACATTGCTAATGCTCCCAAATGTCAACCGCATGGAAAACTGAGGTGTTTTACAAAAACTATTGCATTAAATCAGTACAAATGAGGTTGCTTTTCAGTTTGGTGACATTTAGCACTTATTATTTAAACATGCTTCCTTCATACTCCACAGGGTGATTCAAATGGTAGAAATAATAGATGTCTGTGTAAGGTGGTTGCTTGGATCCCAACATTTTTGTGTTACAGTGAAGACGGTTATGCAGCACATGATTTTTACTAGAATTCAGTCTAACTGGAAGTCACTGTGAATTAATTTATATCATGTGGGCTGAGATGCTGTGCACTTTCTGGTAGTATTATAAGTAGAAAGGGATCTTATAGGGACATTAGAGCACTTGGGCATAAGGGATATACACTTATTTTCCTACTGAGTGTTTAAGGCCTTCCATTCCTATATGAGTAGGAGTAGGGTCAGTGCAAAAAGCAAAACAAAAAATTTTGCAGGAGGAGGGACAAGTCAGGGTAACTTGCTCACTATGGAAAGGAAGGTCTCCTAAGAGATACCAGCTGGACAAAGCCCAACTGCTGCTTGCACCTATTTTAAATACTGTGTACATATCAGCAAAGCACATGAACTTGTTGCTCTACAAATGCACATTAGGGCCTTGATCATGCAAATATTTATGCATTTGCTTAAATTTAAACATGTGAGTAGTTTTTGCAGAAGTGTTTGCAGAATTGGAGCCTATTTATTATAACAAAAAACTTCCACTAAGTGCTCAATATGCAAATTTCAAACAGTCATAACTTTGTTAAATCAGTACCAAATTTCCTTCACACTTAATGAAGCAAGCCCTTCTCACTGAGGGCTATTTATAAGCAAGGTTTCAAGCTTTGAACTGTAGTCATTTTTTAGTTATTCCAATTAAAAAACTGTGCTGGAAAATAAAATAATCATAATCAAACCTGAATACTTTACTTAAAGCCAATTAGAACATTTGAATACAGGGATAAGCTCTACGACAAAATGTGTCAACATCTGGGCAGAAACAGAGTAAATATTCTGTACTACCAACACTACCCAATTTTTGGAGATGGAGTGAATAACAACTTTGCTAATTGAAACTACAGGGGAAATTTAGTTAGGCAGAATGTAATTACTCACATTGGAATTTGGCCCAGAATCTGGATTTAACACTCCTTTGAAAAGTGGATAGAATCTTTAATGGCAAGTAAGGATCACAGTTTTACATCTCATCCAAAGGTGGCATTTCCAATGATACACAATCAAGCTTTGGTGTTGTGTACTAATTCACTAGTACTACTTCCTGTTGCACCTGGTGGAGTGTTTTGAAGGTGTCCTAGACAAATCCTGCTCAGACCCTACCCTCCAACCTTAGCTTTTTCATTATTATTGTTATAAGCAGTGCCTGAAGTGACGTCAATATTTAAAGTTGCCGAACAGTTTCCATTATAAATCCCTGCTTTTAATTTCTTATAACATTGTTGGTTATTAATCATATGGGCTGACATCCCCCCATACCTTCCCTTGCTTTCTCCCTCAGGCTGAATAATTTTGTAAAGTTTCAGAAAAAATGTTTCAGTTATTTGTGAGAATTAAATTAGAGAAAAATAGATTTCAGAAATGTTAAAAAATTTCCTATCATTCCTTTGAAGAGCTTCAGATCTTCCCAGGTTTGGAGCAGCAACTTGAAATTCAGTGTGGGAGTGGTCCTGGTCAGCAAGATTACTTTTGCTATCCTCATTAAACACCTCCAGGTTTGACCAAATTATAAACCCCAGAAAACGATCATTTATACATACTCACTCCATCTGCACTGAGTACATTCCAGCCCTGGGAACTCCTTATAACATGGTGACCACAAACAGCAGGTTCTAGGAAGAGAGCCAGAACTCAGCAAAGGGGACACTGAACTAACCACAGCAGTAGCTGCTGCTTCTTCTTCTTGTTTGCCCTAAGAGAAATCACGGGTTAGAGGAACTGAGGGCAGGGAGGTTTAACTAAAATGTGCTGGTAGCCAGCAGGAGAACATACATTCTAGCTTTCTCTTTTCCACTGACTGGTATTAAATCTGTACATGTCACAGACCTTAGCATTGAAGAGACAATAAGAGGCAGCCAAACATCATTTTACAGATGCGATAACTGAAAGCTTGCACAAGGTCATTTTTGGCAGCACTGGGGATAAAACCCAGGGGACAGAGTCTACACTGTGTATCTCAGGAGGTGCAGCAAAGCCGATGCAGGCTGAAGGGGAAAAGGTAGTTTTCTGCATAAGCAGCTGATCTGCCTCTGCATGTCACTGGAGTGGGGACTGGAATCTGGCCCCAGGTCTCTAATATCCAGACTAAAGCCTCCCCTACTTAACCACAGTTTCTTTGAGACTGGGTATGTTAAATCTGTTTTGTCCCCATCACTATTGTATCTGAGCACTTCACAATTTTTAATGTACTTACCTTTACAGTACATATGTGAGAAAGAGAAATACTATTATCCCAATTTTATGGATAGGACACTGAGGCATTGAGACTTGGCTGAGGTCACACAGAACATTTCTGTCAGAAGATGGAATTTATTTTTTTTCTTCTGAGTCATAGGTTGGCATCCTAACCACTGGATGAGCCTTCCTTTCCACATCTATCTATTGGCTATACTGACTCCAATCACTTGACTACACTTCCCCACAGAACCAAAGAGAATTCAACATTCCTCTGCTGCTAACAAAATAGTTGTGTAAGTCACTGCTAAAGTATGTGACACATTTCTCCTTATTGGATGGATAATAGAGGATAACAGACTACTATTTCTACCAGTTATTCATTTTGGGTAAGTAATAGACATCTGTCCTATAAATTTATAGCCCGGCTGGTGACCTCTATAGAGAGTCAATATGGTTCTGTATGATGGCATATCTATTTTTTCAGTTTGTATTTTTTCTAAACTTGGTAACAAAAGTTAAGGTTCCACAGTCAAGTACTCAAAAATTAGGAAATGTAAGAATTAAAGTTGCCCATGAAACCTCAGTTTGTCCTATGTCTGTATGTGTTATGTACAGTCTTAAATGACATATCACAAATTGTTTGTTGTACAAGACCACTGCCTCATTCAGTGAACAGAATGAATAGTGAATGAACAGAGGGTTTCAAGAAGAGAAAGGTTGTTCACTTATGTCTGAGACATTGGACTGGTATACTGGAGAGCTGGATTCTATTCCTGCATTTGTCACAGCATTTCCTTGTGCTGTAGGCAAGGCTATCAAATTGCATAGATACAAGGGGCTGAATTAAGGTTGCTTGGGTATAAAATATCTATATTATGGTTACACAGTTGGTGTGTTGTGACTGCTGCTTTTCATACTGATGAATGTGATGTCATGGGACTTGGTCTAACTGCAACAGTTAGTACATTTGAATTAATCCATTTGAGCTAATGTAGCCTAGCTCAAGTAGAGTGACCATTCTGCAAAACAACACTACCACTATGCAGAGTGATAGCATTAACATTTGAGGAGTTATTGTAACTTGAGAAACTTCATCCCCACTAGATTACTAGCTAGAGCAGCAGCAGCACTCGAGCTTTCATTGAAGCTGTCTAGAGTTTCAAGCACCATTTAAAGTGAGTTAGAGATATTTGTGTGTGGATATGAGTCAGGTTAAGGGCAAAAGTCAAGTTATAGCTCAAGTGAACAATGCAATGCTGCTTTCATCTGTTAACTGTATCCAACCTATGGCATCATCTTATTCTTAGGGCTTGCCTACACTGTTACTTTAATATGGATTAAGATGAGGTGTGACTTCAAAGTGGAATAGCTATTCCTGATTAACTCCACATGTGGAAGGATTAAATCTAGAATAAATGTGCCCTATTCCAAATAAACTAATTGGGAATAAGGCTGTGCTGGATCCTGTGTTGTTTTTATTTGTCAGTATTTTGAATCCCAATCTATTTTTGGTTTCTCTTTTGGTGTAGTCCACAATGCTTTGCTTAGCTGCTCTTTTATTTGCTCAAGGTCTTTTATTTTTCTATTCCCGTTTCTACCCTGCTTTCCAATAGTAGGGTTGGGAAACATCACTTTGCCAAATTTTGAATGTTATCAAATATCACATGCAAAGTTCATCCCTGGCATAACTGTATATACTGGAGATATGCCAGAGATTAATTTGGCCACGTGAGTTCACACTTTGGCAATAGAAAGAAAATATTAAGATTTGTGTTCATAGAACCTTGCAACTTCCTTAATTTCATTCTTTTTATTTTATAATGTTGAGGTAGCAGTTATATTGTGCCATACCATGCATTGACCACCATATGTCTTTCAGATACAACAATGGTAGTGTCCATACAATACTCAAAATACATTTCCCATTCTTATGCTTTCACAGTTCCTTGTCTTTCTGTCCCTATATTTACCTTTCCATTCTTTTACCCAGTGTCCTATACCCTTTATATTATCTTCCTGTCCACAGCAATCACAGACTTCCAGGGTATCATTGGAGCAGCCTACAATAAAGATAGATATGACGTGCAACTGGGTTGTCTGGGATGTTTTGAATTAAGGACACAACTGTATCAAATGATCTTTCTCCACCTTCTTTAATGAGAGTGGATTGGGACTTTGAATCCATAACCAACTGTTTTTAAAACTTTTGTGAGTACCATCCATTGTTTTGTCTGTCTTTCTGGATTTTTGCTATTTGTTTAATCTCAGACTTCCCCATTGTTCTTAAAGGCAGTACATTGAAAACATACTTCAAAACTCGTGAAATCCCATGACTACATGGATTGATTTATAATAGAGTGACATCACTTACTATATATCCTTAAGTAAGCATACTGATTGCTGTTTCTGTCATAACCTTTGGCTTCATTTTTAATGTTTACATTTAATTGAAGTAGCTAGAAAAAAATAAGTATTTTGTAACAGTTGCTAACAAGATGTACTCATGTATATAATGATCTTTGAGGAAAAAAAGAACTTTCTATTGAGCATTTTGCACAACAAATAATGGAACCCTAATGAGTACAGTAAAATATATATTTCTACTTTTTTTCTTGTAGACTAACCTTTAGCAAATAAAATGGCCCTAGGAAGATAGAAGATTTTTCTTAGCTATAGCTATGTTTTTTTCTTAGGTAAATACCAACACCAGCAGGTGGAATTAAATGGAATGTTTGTTTCTCCCCCCATTCATTTGATGCTAAAATTTCACCAGCTAGATACACTCATAAAATGGTAGCTTAAGCAGTCATAAAACTGTGTTTTTCAATCTCATCATAATCAATCAAATTTGAACTCTTGCTTAGCTAGAAAAATCTGCGTGGATCTGAGAATAAATTACTAATCTTTTCCCTTCTGAGTCCCACAGTGTTATTTACAAAGCACATTAATTTATGCCAATGTTAATATAATTAGTTCATAATAAACTAAATTTATCAGGAAGACTTTATGTGAATCCTGATGATGGGGGGAAATGGAAACTTGTGCTTGACCAATTATTTGTTTTTTAAAAGTTTACACTAAATTTGCATATAAAGTAAAGGTGCAGTAGTGTGGGTAGAACATCAAATGCTGTATATAGTGACAGTTTCTGGTATATTTGCTGTCTTGATTCATTTCAAAGTCACTGCTGTGCACCAATTAAGTGTATACTATGAGTCTTCCCATTTCAAAGTTCAAAGGGCATCAAAGTGTAGTAATGTGCAGTTTTGGATTAATCACTCGTATTTTTATGCTGTATAAAAAACTGGTGTCAAATTCTATAACCTTGATCTTACAATCAATGTCATATCATCCTGCATTAAAGTACCAGATGTTGTCAATTTGCAATTTACACATTTAAATAATATACTAATTTAAAATACTACCTCATTAAAATTATAAAGGAAAGTATGTTTCTTTGGCATGTTACTGTTGAATAATAAAAAGCAAACTGACAAGTTATTATGAAGATTTTTGACAGCATTTTAATTAAAATTGGTTACTCAGTGAATTCAATAGATCATGTACCTAAATGCTACTTGAGCACTACAGTTTAAATTTTATATTAAATCCAGTCAATTAATGCAAAAATGTAATATGCTATAAAAAGGACAAAAATGTCTTTTGGTAGAAGTAGGCTAGATGTACAACAAACTATTCTTCCAGCTAGCAAGCTCAGAGTAAAGTACATAAAAACTTACAGTATCTTAAGCTTCACCTTATATGCTTTCTGTTGTTTGCCTGGTAAGTTCCTTCTTCGTATTGTGCCCAAATGTGTCCGCTTAGTTCATGATGAACACAACATCAGGAGAAAAAGAATTTTCTATCATTGAGCTGACCAGAAATTTATACTTTTGGAGCTAATGGATATGCTTATACAAAAGGTCCCATTTTGGACAGGCAGGGATTGGACAGGAGGGGATTTTCTTGATTGAAAATGAGGAAAGGGTTCCATCAATATGCTTTTAGTGAAAGTTCCCCCCCCCCTCACTTCCAGAAAGTACCCAGGAGACAGAAAAATTATAATGTAGATTGACCAAATAGTTTTAACGTTGGAACATAATGTTCCTGTGACAGACATATGAGATCTGCCCCGAAGTGTGCCGGGGTTTTTGAGATAATGAATTCGGTATGGACTTTAAACTGTTTCATAAAACTAATTTCATGTCTAGATTGGCTTGTGGGTTTTTTTACTTTAGCTTTTTGGATTGTTTTTCTTTTTTAAGAATGGCTCACAAATATATTTGGTGGGTGAAGAAAACATTGCAGTTGACTGGATAGCAGATTTTCACCCACTATGGGGAATAAATGTTTAGCTGCACAGCTAAGGCAGATCCAGGCACGTGCAGCTGCCCCTGGAAAATACCTTGATGTTACCCAGCATGCAGCTGATTCCACAGGAAAGTTAATAAAGTCTCAGTCTCTTGAACCTGAGTGGTTCAACCTCAAGTGGCCATTTGTATCAGCTTTAGGGTTGTTTTGTGCTACCAGAGCAGCACACATCAGCCTTAACGCACTGGAGGATGTGACTTGCAGTCTGTAATAACTTCCCAAGTATTGCCTCCACAGGGTAGGCAGCGGGAAGGGGGATAAATGTGATGTGTGAGTTCATGCACATGGATCTTTGACCTTGTGGAGCTACCTTCACAAGGTCTGCATATGAGGGGGGATGGTGGCATAGAGGAGTCTTATTCATTTTTCTGCACAGGCAGGGGCAATTATGTGTGCGGTGGGGATCTGAAAGGCTCTATACAGACCTTAGGTTTTAAGTTATTTGGGACAGGAACCATGTTTACTTCTGGATCTTATACAGCAATAACAAAATGTACCCAATCGTTGGAAGCCTGTTGTCAAATGACAAAATCTTCCGGCACAGGAGGTGTCATAGTTCAAAGCAGTGCAATTAAAAGGGAAAATTGTAAAGGCTTTGTACAATTGAAGAGAAATATGTAGTTTCCATCTATGTCTTCTCTACAAATATCTAAAATATTCAAAAATTCAGTTACAATCTCCCCCAAATACTTTCTTAAATATCTTACTTTTGTCAATTGCAGTACTTAACATGGCTGACATGTCAAAGGAGCATATAAAAAAAACTGCTGACGCATATAATAAAATACATCACTTTTCTTATGATTATCTTTTCACTGGTGTGTTATATTTCATTATTTCCAATTTGGAATTAAATAGACAAAAATTTCCCTGGTGAAATTCAATTTTTTATATATATATAGTCATAAAAGCTGCAGGTTTTATAATTAAGTATTCCATAAGAACTTAACTATAATTGTCCTATGAAGTTCAATGCCATCCTAATTGATCAAGATTGTGTAACAGTTGGCAAGGCAAATTATAAGTTAAACTGTAAATAAAATCAGAAAATATTTTAGTAACAACTAATAAAGAAATACTTGCCAATCACATATCTTAGCTGTCAGTTTTAAGTCTGTTGCATATTTTTAACAACCATTCCCTTAAAGCAAAGCTATACAGCCTGATTGTTTAAAAAAGCTGAGAGTTCAAGGCTCCCGGCAAAGTGAATGGGAGCTGAAGGTACTCAGCACTTAGGAAAATCAGATCAGTGTTTTCCCCTTCTTCATATTGGTATTTGATATTTAAAAAACCTTCTTCATATTTCAATCCCTTCATGGCTGCAAGACTTCAGAAGAGTCCTAGGAATTTACAAAAGATGTATATATATTTTTTTGGAATCATAAGATTGACAGCCTAGAAGAGTGAAGTTCCCCATGTATCCAGAAAACAACATGGGTACTGCCCTTACAAATCTCTCCCTTTTCCCTTATGTATCTCAAACCAGAAATGGAAGAAATTTTTCTACAGGAGAAAGGCTAATTTTCATGATCTTTGGCCTTTTTTGACTGCTCACAAGGGTTCCATTCACATTCTACTATGATGAAGAGAGTTTTTGTGTTGTGGAAAGCTGTAGACAAGGGACTGGACTTTGACCTCCAACCCATTTCACATCTGATCACTAACAGACAGCCCAGTTTCAATAGAACAAAAATACCTTTGTACCAGGTCTAGCATCAGTGGGGAGCCTGCCTGTGTTTAGTTCAGAATGTGAAATTCTTGGGGCACAGATCGTGGCCTTGGACAAGTCCCATTTGTGCTGTTTCAGCAGTGCAAAAAGGCTTGTAGAACTGGTCTAACAGTTTGGCTGGAATCTTGAAGTGGCATAGAGTAAGTTTGGTAAACTCTAAACCCCATCATGCCCTCCAGAGCATGTTAAGGGCATGGTCATTAAAAAAGGGAAAAGATCAGAGCACTGCTGGCAACCCCCAGCTGCCTTAAGAGTCCCTTGGGGGTTAATGCAGCCAGACATGAATTAGACTTCCTTATGCCAGGAACTGGATTGATCGAGTTCTCCAGGTGAAGGACAAATGATTACATAACCCTTGGGGTAAGTTTTTTGTCTGTAGTGTGTGTGTTTGTGTTTGTGGTGTGCTTGCGGCTTGACTGAAATATACCATGTGGTCTGTTTGTTTGGGGGATCATGTGCTGAGCCTAGTGGCCTGCAAGGCAAGGCTGACAGCTTCTTAACGAGGCTTTGCTCCCTAAGCCCTTTAGCACCCATCAATCCTTAACAAGGGGGTGGGGCTACTCAGGAAGACCAGGGCTTTAAAAAGCCCACTCCTAAGCAACCAAAGGAGCTAGCAAACAGGAGCAGCTAACAGGGGAGTTTTGTGAGGGAATTTAGAGGGAGAGTGGTGTGCTAATACACTTAACGTTCTTTAAACTTTTTTAAACTTGAGACCAAAACCACCCCCTGATAAAATCAAAACTTCAACAAAGGAACAAGCTGCAGGAGTAAAAAGACAATGCAAGCAGAAGTCCAACAACAGAGTGGGGGCTATCCAGTTCATTGCACTTCATGCAGCATGTAGGATTACTGCCCTATGGGCAAGTGGCATATGTGTGCATTCAGTGCAAGGAGCTCCTGGCCCTCAGAGACTGTGTATGGGCTTTGGAGACCAGAGTGGCTGAACTGGAGGAGCTAAGGGAGACAGAGAGGTACATAGATGAGACTTTCCTGGACACAGTAGAACTGTCCCAGCCCTGGTCTGAAAGCCTCTGTGCTATCTCAGGGAAGGAGAACATCCAACTGGAGCAGAGGGAAATGATCCCATAGTTGGGACCCTCCTTCCAGATGATGTTGTGGTATCTTCCCACACTGAGGATACCTCTCCGGGGGAGGGAACACCAGTTATTAGGAAGAGACAGGTATAAGTAATGGGTGATTTGATATTTAGAAACATAGATAGCTGGGTATGTGATGATTGGGAGAACCACTGGGTGACTTGCCTGCCTAGTGTGAAGGTTGCAGATCTTTCGAGACATCTAGATAGATTTATGTGTAGTGTTGGGGAGGAGCTGGTGGTTGTGGTGCATGTATGTACCAATGAGATAGGGAAGAATAGGAGAGAGGTCCTGGAGGCCAAATTTAGGCAGGTAGGTAAGAGATTGAAGTCCAGAACCTCCATGGTAGCATTCTCTGAAATGCTTCCAGTTCCATGCACAGGGCTAGTTAGACAGGCAGAATTGCAGGGTCTCAATGCATGGATGAGACAATGGTGTAGAGAGGAGGGGTTTAGATTTATTAGGAACTGGGGAAACTTTTGGGAAAGGGGGAGCCTATACAGGAAGGATGGGCTCCACCTAAACCCAAATGGAACCAGGTTGCTGGCACCAGGGCCGGCTTTAGACCGGGGAATCGGGCCCCGCAGCCTTGCCTAAGAGGGCCCCGCGCCTTAGGCGCCTTTTTAATTTTCTTTACTCATCCGGCGGCGGTCCGCTCCAGGTCTTCGGCGGCATTTTGGCGGCGGGGAGTCCTTCAGTGCCGCGGAAGACCCGGAGCCGAGTGGAGGACCCCGTGTCGCCGAAGACCGGAGTGGATCCCCCACCGCCGAAGTGCTGCCGAAGACCCGGAGCGCCGCCGGGTATTCGAATCGGGCCCCACAGTTCCTAAAGCCTGCCCTGGCTCGCATTTAAAATAAAAAAAAGGTTGTAGAGTAGTTTTTAACTTAAGGGCTGGGGGAAAGCTGACAGGTACAGAGGAGCACATGGTTCGGACAGAGATATCCCTTAGGAGAGGATCTCTTAATGGAGATTTTCTCTGTCTTAGTAAGGAGAAGAGGATGGAAGATGACAAAATACGGGTAGGATCTGATGAGAAACCGTCAAATGAAAAAGAGTCCCATTCAATTACATCATGTAATGGCAGACAGCTAAAATGTGACAATTTTTTTAAGTGCTTATATACCCTTGCTAGAAGTCTAAATAATAAGATGGGTGAACTAGGGTGCCTCGTATTAAATGAATCAAATGTAGTAATAATCTTAAATAAACCAAACTGTACCATACAATTTCTATGGATAGTAATGCCATGCTTGAATAACAAGAATATAGCAGTAGGGATATACTACCAACCACCTGACCACGATGGTGATAGTGACTATGAAATGCTCAGGGAGATTAGAGAGGCTATAAAAATAAAAAAAAACTCAATAATAATGGGGGATTTCAACGATTCCCATATTGATTGGGTACAGGTCATCTCAAGATGGGCTGTAGAGATAAAGATTCTTGACACCTTATATGACTGCTTCTTGGAGCAGCTCATCCTAGAACCCACAAGAGGAGAGGCAATTCTTGATTTAGTCCTAAGTAGAGCACATGATCTGGTCCAAGAGGTGAATATAGCTGAACCGCTTGGTAATAGTGACCATAATATAATTAAATTTAATATCCCTGTGGTGGGGAAAACACCACAGCAGCCCAACATGGTAGCATTTAATTTCAGAAAGGGGAACTACCCAAAAATGAGGAAAATATTTAAACAGTGAAAAGTGAAATCCCTGCATGGAAACTTTTTAAAGACACCATAATAAAGGCTCAACTTAAATGTATACCCCAAATTAAAAAACATAGTAAGAGAATTAAAAAAGTGCCACTGTGGCTAAACAATAAAGTAAAAGAAGCAGTGAGAGGCAAAAAAGGCATCCTTTAAAAAGTGGAAATTAAATCCTAGTGAGAAAAATAGAAAGGAGCATAAATTCTGGCAAGTGAAGTGTAAAAATATAATTAGGATGGCCAAAAAAGAATTTGAAGAACAGCTAGCCAAAGACTCAAAAAGTAATAGCATTTTTTAAGTACATCAGAAGCAGGAACCCTGCTAAACAATCTGTGGGGCCACTGGACGATCGAGATGCTAAAGGAGCACTCAACGACGATAAGGCCATTGTGGAGAAACTAAATTAATTCTTTGCTCAGTCTTCACAGCAGAGGATGTGAGGGAGATTCCCAAACCTGAAGAATTCTTTTGAGGTGACAGATCTGAGGAACTGTCCCAGATTGAGGTGTCATTAGAGAAGGTTTTGGAACAAATTGATAAATTAAACAGTAATAAGTCACCAAGTCCAGATGGTATTCACCCAAGAGTTCCGAAGGAACTCAAATGTGAAATTGCAGAACTAACTACTAACTGTAGTTTGTAACCTATCATTTAAATCAGCTTTTGTACCAAATGACTGAAGGATAGCTAATGTGATGCCAATTTTTAAAAAGGGCTCCAGACATGATCCTGGCAATTACAGGCCAGTAACCTAACTTCAGTACCGGGCAAACTGGCTGAAACTATAGTAAAGAACAGAATTGTCAGACACATAGATGAACATAATTTATTGGGGAAGAGTCAACATGGTTTTTGTAAAGGGAAATCATGCCTCACCAATCTACTAGAGTTATGTTTTTATGTTCTTATCAGCTGGCTCCAGGACTGAAGAAGACAGAGCTGCTTTTTCATATCCTCAGGCACTGAACCAAGAAGAAGTTGGATGGACATGAAGAGAGGGGCAAATGTCTTCTCTGTTCAGTGCATCTCTGAGAACACTGTTGCTGCTCATCAAACAAAAATAAATAAAGAACCAGAAGTATTCTCCAATGTACCTGAACAAACTAGGATCATGCTTTGCATTATAATGATTTAAATTCAGTCTTGATAAATGAATTAGCAGGATACAACCACCATCTTACAATGTTAAAGATCTGCCCATTCAAAGAACATTGCTGTAAAGCATAGGTGATGACTCTGTGGGTACTCCAGGGCTGAAGTGCCCACCAAAAAAGAAAAAAAAATAGGGCATGCTCAGCAGTAGGTAGCAGGAGCACATACATGGTACACAATGAAACTGGAAGGCAGAAAGGAACTGCTGGCAAAGACAAAAGTCAGCCCCGGTGCTGTAAAGGGTTGCTGTAGCATCACTTCTTTTCTTGCACTGGTATTGGCAAAGAAAATCTGTCCTAAATGGTATCAGGATTACTGAAGAAAACTGAGAGGCAACTATGAGGACAACACAAAAAGAAATAAGATTTTGTTTCTTTGGAAATATTAGTAATCAAGTCTCCAGATGCACTGTAACATCAAGGCAAAAAAACAACAACAGAGATACAGATTGCTAAAGACTGTTGAAAAGCATCAGAGGGTAACAGATCCACATTTGGCTTTATCAGCTAATAATGCAGCACCATTAGAATGTGGATTGTCTCCTGCAGAACTATTAATGGTAACTACAAAATGTTTACAGGAGGGTTTTTTTGCATCAATAAAGAGCAGTCCAACAATGAGGTCTTGCATACAAATGGAAGTGCAACAAAAACATTTTAAGAGAACAAACCATCTAGCTTAATTGCTAAAGAATATAGCAAGTATAAAGAGACTTTAATCCTGAAACAAAAGGGCTACAATTCTAAAGCAAGCTATAACTCCACTTATATTATGTAATAATTGAGAATTGACACATTTCCAGAAGAAATAGATTCTTAGAGCAGGAAACTTCTCTGCTGAAAGAGAATCCATAACAGTGTGCTGTGGCATAATCCACCAATGAGTTATACAGGTCATTCAAACAAGTGTCCCTGTAACACCAACAGACCCCAGTCATCGACAGGCAGAACTGAACCTGGGACCTCTGAAACTTAGTACATGAGTCTCTCCTGTATGAGCTAAAAGCCATATGGCTATTAGCTAAGGCTGTAGAGAAAACTCATTAATCTCTCTCTAAGTGGTCTCTGTACCACTACATGGGACAGAACACCACATCCAGGAGCTGTGTGAGTTACATCCGCACATCTCAATGTAAGTGTGTAAGCCACTATTTTACAGAAAAAGGAGATGTTGTGTCTTACCTTGTCAAACATTTTACCAAAGAAATCACCCCTTTGGAACCTGGGATGCTTCTTCTCATTATATTGTTGCAGGTGGCTCTGCCTCTTAGCTGGTGACTAGACTTTTGGTGTCCAGCAGTGCCCTTCCCGCACCCTCTTGCTCAACCCTCAAAGCTTCCATAGACTGAAGTGTTAAAATTAAGAAGCTGAGAAAACTCAACAGATGATTTACAGCTGATTACTTTTTTTTAATCTTAACTTTTTAATGAAAAATAAGCGACTAAAACATTTTTGCAGAAAATGTTTTGGTCAAAATTTTCAAGGTTTTTTTTTTTTTTTTAAATTACAAAAAAGCAAAAACCGAAAAAATAAAATTGGTTAAAAAAGTAACAAATTTGGAATATTTCCCCCCTCTCGCTTTCCCCCGCTATTACCAGTGGGGCAGGGGAGGAGAAAAACATGTACCAAACAAAAAAACCTAAAAACCGAAAATGTATTCAGTTTTTGAGAAAGGTTTTACTAGCACTCATCATGGATGACCTACATAATTCACTCCTGGCTCCTTCTCAAGGGTAATGAAGCCATTCAAAACATATGCTAATTGAACTTTATATTGCACCATACCATGATGTATCTGTTTATAGAATGATGTAGAGATTATGGACCATATGAAGATGCTAACAAGTCAAATCTTTGCAGACTGACAAGAGACAATGTAATACATGGAAAACACCAAGTTATGACAAAGAAAAAAAAAGAAACGAGTGAATTAAAATCAATAAAATATAGATTTTTTGCTACGGGAAGCGTATTAGCCTAGAAATTCAATTTCAGATTTTGTATTTCAGTCAAGAAAAAAAAACCTCATTGCTTTAAATAGGATTCTCTCTCTTGCTAGTAGTGTAGAGTTCCTCCACCTTCCACTTATTCATTTATGACAGAACCAGTCTTTATAATCACCTTTTCCTTATGGTTTGCTACTGCTGATACTAGAGGTGAAATTCTGCTCTTGGTTTTCAGAGCTTCATGAGGATGGGGTAGGTAAGGAATTGGATGGTAGTGGCCTAGCGGATGGTCCCTGAACCAGCAGCGGCTCCAGGCACCAATGCTCCAAGCGTGTGCCTGGGGCGGCAAGCCGCGAGGGGCGCCCTGCCGGTCCCTGCGAGGGCGGCAGTCAGGCAGCCTTCGGCGGCGTACCTGCGGGAGGTCTGCCGGTCCCGCGGATTCGGCGGCAATTCAGCAGTGGGTAAGCCGAAGCCGCGGGACCGGCGGACCTCCCACAGGCACCCTGCCGAATCCGCAGGACTGGGGACCTCCCGCAGGCATGCCGCCGAAGGCTGCCTCACTGCCGTGCTTGGGGCGGCAAAAAAGCTAGAGCTGCAGCTGCCCTGAACAACATGGTTATTCCAGTCTGCAGAGCTACTAACTGCAGCATCGAAAGGAATTAGCATGCTTTCCCCAAGACCCTGTTGATGGATGTTGGTAGTCACACAGGTGGCCATCAGATTAGCCATGCCTCCTGCACAACCATGTAACACTGCCAGATGTGTGCAAGACAGGGAGGAGTGAGGGATGAGCATGGGGTTGGGAATCAGGAGACCCTGATCTAATCAGGAGACCCTGAGTTCTAATCTAATAGTCTAATACCACAGACTATGTGCCATTGCAGAAGTTACTTTGCCTTTCTGTCTCAATTACTGTATCCATAAAACTAGTATAGTAATACTTACTTTCTTACCTCTCAAGAGTGTTTGTAAGGTTAATGGCTGTACAATGCCTTTGTATTAGATACAATATCTAATACAGTAGTTATCTATCATAAGGTAGGCTTGCACCCAGCTATAGTGTGCTCCATATACCCAGCAGTTAAGACAGGAAGAGGCTTCTTTCCTGCAGTGCACAAGCAGAAGACACATCAGAATTATGCTTTGTAGCCAGTATTTTTTCTTACTATATACAGATAAATAGTTTGATATATGGTATAATTCTCCAGGAATCCTCACCTAGTACTTATGGTACTCATCCACTCACAAATCTATTTACCTACTTGACAGGCAGTTCACATCTCTAATGGAAACTGAATATTGTTTGATTTTTTTTCATTATTATGTCAATTGTGCTTTGGAACCACCTATGTTGCACAATAAATGTATTAGTGATTTGAGCATCTGGTTTCTGTCATTTGTTCTACTCAGTAGGCAAGAGCAGTGAAATATGTCATACATAATCACACACAAATTGAATGATCAGAAATATATTGATACCAACAGCTGAGAACATGCTTTGAAACACTGACACTGTGATTGTAACTAGGAGCTGATTTAAAGATTCTGAAGGTAATCTCAAAGAAGTGGTAACTGAGCGCTAAATCCACAGAGGGAGTTAGGCACTAACTGCCAAAGTCTAAAGTCCAAAAGTTAGATCCTCAAACTCCTTCATGCTCAGATGCCTGCTTAATGCTGTAGGCATCTAAATTTCCTAGCATGTTAGTTTCCAGGGGTAAGGTCCCCTAGATGTCTAATTTTTTTCCAGTTGGTGGCTTTGCACATGTGCCACTACTGATCTATGATGCCTAAGTCCCAGTGTAAGTGTTTCTTGCCTTAAGGCTCTGGTGTTTAGTTTATAGCTGAGGAAAATGTTCTTTTTTTTTTTTTTTCAAACAAAATTTAAGTTTCTGAAATGGAAAATTATTTGACGAACCACAGAAGTTAGAGATGGGAAAGGCCTCTGTAAGCCATCCAATCCATTTCCACATCGATGTAGGATTGTTCCCTACAGCACATTCTTTAGCATTTTGTCTTGTCTGGTTTTAAAATGCCCAAACAATGAAGCTTCCACCACTTGGGAACATGGTGGATCAGAGCATGGGTCTATCTAGTCCAACATTCTGTTTCAGACAGCAGCCTGTACCAACTGCTATAGAGAAAGGTGGAAAAAACCCTGGAGTAAGTAGACAGGTAAGTAACTGGAGGTGTCAGGGAATGAATTGCTCCAAGGGAAAAGTAAAGTAAATTTATTGCAATCATTGATACAATGATAAGGTGCATCTTAATCTCCTGTCCATCCTCTGCACTGGCTCAGGTCTGTTTTCAGTCTGATTGGCTGTCTACTATAGAAACTTTGAAAACAGCAATACTGACAGCTCTAGGATCTATAGTGCATATATTTATTTAATTTTTATTTTCAGTGACTGTTATTTCCTGCTTGTGTTTCTTAGCTTTCTCTTGTGCCTGCTATTATTGTACTCGCTCATGTTTGAAGTTCTTTCCAATTTAATATCATCTGTGAATTTTTATATTGCTGTTTAATTACATTTTAAATAATTAATGTAGATGCTAAATAAGACAAAACTTAATATTGAACCTGTCATAACCAGTATCTGGGAAGTTTCAAGCATCCATTCTTTATTTATTATCTAATTGATAAAATTTCTGTTACTATTTTTGTCTAATTTAAGAAAATCTGTTGCAGTATAACATTGCACAGATGCGATCTAAATACTTACATTTAAGATACAGAGATATTGCTGCTTTGCTTCCGGATACTTAAAAAAAAACCCAACTGCTTCTGGTTACTTAATTGAACTAGTAATTACTCTTGAACATGTGGGTTGGTTGTTTTCTGCTTGAAATAATTACTCAATGAAGCCTTCACCAGGGCTATCAGCAGGAAGCAAACAATTGGTGTATTGGTAAGAGTTTATAAAGCAGTTGTGTGTTTTGCCAGATGGAGGAACAGATGGGTGTATAATACACACAAAAACTGACTACATGATCTCAGGTCTCAACCAGCAGCCACAGCTGAAATGTACAAGAATCAGTTGTAACCACTCCACAGCTGCCTGCTTCCACGGAGATTGACTAAGTGATCTAAAAAACAAATTCTTAAAGCACATACTTTGATTTTTACCTAAGCTTTCCTCTCCAAATTGTCAGCAGAAGGGGCTTATTCTTGCAAGGGAGGTTTATAACTACTATCAACATTCATTGAGTTATATTTGTAACTCCTCTGTGAATTAATGGGAAACTAGTTCCCCAAATCAGAGTTCTGTCAGACTCACACATTGGCTTAGCTATTGTTTTGTTCTTTCAATATTTGTGCTTTTTTGATCCATTGCTTTTTTGATATCTGTTCTCTGTTTACATAATTGCTGTCTTTTAACCTATGTAAGGCTGGTGACATTCTTGTATGACTTTTTTCCCATAGTTTAGCATTGCTATAAATATCCAAACATCTAATCCTGTCTATGGTACTTCTGAAATATTAATGGTTTTATACCCTGTTGTAGTGCATATTTTCCAATTAGAATGTTGCAGTTTCTGATTCCTGTCATATGTGTCAATTTTTACCCACTTTTATGTCTCCTTCCCCAATATATCTGACATCTCAGTCTCACCATGTTAATGATAGAATAACAGTTGTATATGTAGAGTCAGAATGTGCTTTGGTGTATTAATTTGGGGTTCAGATTTAATGCTAGCAATATGAAATACCATTAATGTTACCTAAGGGCATGTCTATACTGCACCACATTTCAGAGTAATGGGGTAGAAATAGCACTGTGCACCAAAGTGCGTGTTATAACTTGCTGTGGATGCAAACATAAAGGTCACGAGATCACACTAACATACTCTTGTTTGAAGAGAACTATACTAGCTAATACTCACGACCTTTAAGTTTGTGCCTGCAGTATCCATGTAGGCGAGTCACAATACTTCCCCCATTCTCACTGCTTAGCCCAAACTGTGGGACAGCATAGACATACCTTAAGTCAAAGTGATTACTGGAGAGAAAAATTACAGTAGATAATCTTGATCATGTGATTAGCACAGTGTAGCAATTTACAACATTAGCACAACTTCAAGCTAATAAGAGGTTCCATTATTTCATATTTTGGCTTCTGGATAATAGGGTTTTTTGTTTTTTGTTTTTAAAAGAGGACTATAAGGGATGAATACAACTTCTGATGAAAAGGGTTGTGTTTTTCAGAAGCTCTGAAGAGATCAAATGAATAGACACCATTTACAATCCTTTTTCAAATGCAACACAAATCTTTATGCCTGTAGCAGGAAACTAATACACACAGCCATGAAGGAATGTCAGGGAACAAACAGAAGGTGAACCAGAAGAATGTTCCATGCAGAAAACATGGGGCCTTAGAGTCACCACATTCATCTGGAGAAACACTTTGAACAAGCATTTCAGGACATAATGAGAGTTTTAGGAGATTCTGTTTGAATTTGCAAGGTATTAGGTAGTGTTTAGTGTTTGTGCCACAACTTCAGTTTTAAAAGCAAACTAGGATAATATATTTGCAGGAGTAATTAATTTAGAAAACATTTTGACAAAATGGAAGATAAAATTAACAATCCTATATTTAAAAAAGAAAGGTTGGGGCCTTGAAAAAATAAACAGATCTTTGGCAAGCTTGCTAAAAGACAATATACTACTAAATTATTATAAGGTAGAGAACAGAGAGAACTCTAATAAAAGGGTTTGCAAATATTTGCTTGAATTTGTAAATGAATTTGCTTTGGTCCTTCTCATATATTTTTTATGTTTGTTTTCCAGGATCTATTCCATATTCCAAGAGATTAAGATCCATTAATGTTCATTGAAAACAAGTTTCCAAGTCACATGCATGAGTACATATGGAAACAGAATTTGCACATATAAGTAAGTATTCCTGATAGCATGCTTACTTAATTGGGGGTGGGAGGGGACAATATTATTTGATTTATCTGATCACAACGGGACAACAGAGTATTTTGAGTACTGAATGCTTCATATTTTGAGTACTGAATGCTTCAAAGAGTTATTCATGATCAATCCACCTACATAAATATGAAAAATCTGAATAAATTAAAGGAAATTATAATCTGCTGGAAGATATTCCACAAGTAGAGGGCGAGGTTAATTTTTTCAGAAATTATTCAGTGTGAACTATTTACTCATTAATGGCAGATAGTTGGGAAAAAATCAAATCAAGGCAAGAATTTTAAGATGATTTGGCTGTATCTGGTTATAGAGGAAGAAGCTTCATAGCTTCATAGTACTGGTTCTTGCTAAACACACTGGAAGGAAGCTTTTGATTGAAGCAATACTTTTGATACTGAGGTGATGATACTGGGCCATTCAGTCCAACTCAGCTCCCTTGGTGCCACTCAGGCAGTGCAAAGTGAGAAGCAATTGCTTGTCACTTCCTTACTAGTGTAGGAAAGTTATCAGCAGGTGTAAAGTCAGTGGACCTGGAGGTTCCATCACTATAGCTTTAGGTAGTGGGGGGTGTGACAGGAGCATGCCAAGGCTTGTCAGAGCGGGGGAGGAGCTGGAGTACATAATGCTTCTGCAACTCAAGCTGGCGAATGGTCTGTTGGGGACCACAGCCAGCTGGCACAGTCCCCTGGCTCTTTTAACCTGTACCTAGGGCTGGGGCTAGCCAGAGAATGGGGAAGGCACAGCTGGCTCCCTGACAGCCCCTTTTCTCTTTTCTCACTGTGCAAATGAGAAGCTGAGCAGAGTAGACAATCTGGCTCAATATTTCTAGCATGTTCTAGGGGAGACATCTGGGAATGGAATACTTTAGTTGGGGAGATGATCAGCTAAGTGCTTCCTGCATGAAACATACAAGACACCTCAAGCACAATTTCTTTATCCGGCCTCAGATAATTCAGATGTTTGAAATGCATTTGTAGTAAAACTAATGTAACTGATATAACCATTTTACAGGCTCTCATGGCTATTAAGGAATTTGTATGAAAATGATGTAAAATATTATTTTTATTGTAATATAAATGTGAAATATTTAATCTCTTTTTAGTAATCTTGGGGAAAATGATACTGAAAAGTTGTCTTATTTTCTTTTTTGTATATTATTTTGGGAATTGAGAATTGTAGAGATTATAAAATGTATGCAGGAGACTGACCCCAGAAAATACCTCAATGAAAATAAACATTTTGGGTTATAACAAAAGGTTTAAACATTTTACAACATTACAATAACTCTACGGAAGTCCAAATAAAGAGAGGCCAAACAAGCCAGCTAAAAGAATCATTTTCTTGAGATGGAACTTGCAGTTTCCCACTAGTAGCTCCACCAGTAATTTCTAAAATAAATTTCTGAGGAAGTAGAGGGACAAAGGTTGCCTCGCTAAACTGCTCATATTTCATTGAGAAAAAATAGTAATATAGATATGCATTTTCCTCTATACTCACTAGGGGACTCATTACAGGTCTCCCTTCATTTAATCGTGTGGCCATTCCTGTCTGATTTCACACTCACCTTTCTCCTTTCTCATTCTTCTTTTAATCCACCAGAATACCAACATACTCAAATACAAATAACACCACATTCATTAAAATAATGTCCCAATATCTCAAATAATATCTATCAACTCTTCTTCTCCTACAGTCTTGTAAACCGTTTCTATTTCTTTAAATTTAGGGCCTGATTTTCAAAAGTCCTGGCTGTAATTTGCAAGTATCATCATGCCAACTGACAAACAGGGAGCTTATTTGCATGTGCAAATGATCAGTGATGGAGTTGGACATTTGAATATGTAAATACTAATTTACACTCAGTGTTCAGTGGCTGCATGCTTAGCATTTTTAAAGTTTATGCTTAATCTTTGATACCTGCTGATAACATGGTCACAGGACAAATTAACATCAAATTCACAAAGGAACTTAGGAGCTGTAGCACCTAACTTTTAGGTGCCTAGCTTTCCAGTGGAATCCAGGAAGCCTGAGTTAGAGTCTAGACTCCCTATACAAAGAATAAGGAGATTTAGGTGTCTAAGAATGGGATCCACAAAAGCCAGCATGTTAGGTGGGGTAGCTGCCTAAGCTAGCCAATAGCAGATGCCAAGGAGAAGGTGGTGTCCTAAGCTCTGCCCATCTCAGGGAGTTAGGCATCAAAGTCTGGACTGGAGGGCGGTGCCTATCTTCATTTGTGATCCACATCTGGGAACTCCTCTTCTGCAGTCAGGTGCCTATGCCGTTTCTTGCAAAAACGGCAATGGTACCTAACTCCATACAAAGTGGAGGCAGGGAGAAAGGGAAGGAGTGACTCCCTTAACAGGGCTTTGGAGCTGTGCTCCAGCTCTGCTCCAGCTCCAGGTAAAAACCTGCAGCTCCACTGCTCCGGAGCTGCTCCGTTCCAAAGCCCTGCTTATAAACATTTATTCCAGTATTTAGGGGACTCAGACAAGATATGGGAGATCCCAGTTCAATGTCCCCCTGTGCCTGATGAGAAGAAAATATTTGAACATGGGTTTTCCACATCTCAGATGAGTTCTCTAACTGCTAACCTATAGAGTCTTTCTCTCTCACTGGCCCAGTGCATACTTAATTATTTATACACAGTGGAACAACTTCATCATCTGAATATGCCATACTCCAGTAGTCCCTCCTCCCTGTTTTGTGTGGAGGTTGGTGCTACTGAATTGGACCTGGCAGGCAAAATAGGCAGGACAATGCCTAATTTCACCTGGTTTGAGGATCCCACTCAGCCTTTGGCATGATATAGGCATCCGGGCATCTAGATTGAGGCATTGTATTAATGTTCAAAGGCAGAAATCAAGGTGGTGAGAGGAAATTTAGGCTATGTCTCCATGTATAGTGGTATGTAACATGGGAATAAGTAGCAGTGTAGACAATGAGGCACTGCTTAGATGAGTAGAGACTCCCCACAACCCTATGGTATTCACTCTACAGTGCCTCTCATGTCTCCAATGATACTTTTAGCAGTGTAGTGTCCCCCTGACTCCCTGCTGCCAAACCTTTCCTCCTGCCAGAGTCTTTCACGGATGCTCTAGCTAAACATCACAGGTGGATGTAGCTTCCCTTTCACTATGGTGCATACAAATACCTTACATGCTACTGCAAGAATAGACAAAGTCTTAGGTGCTAAGGGATTTTATTCACCTCGAGGGTTAGGCAGCAGCTGAGCAGAGGTTTTGAGGATCTCAGTGGTGCCTACATTTTGGATTTAGTTGCTTAAGTTCCATTGTAGGCACCTAAGTCCTTTTGTGGATCTGGGCCTTATTCCCCAAAGTTCAATGTAGAGACACAGATCGGATGAGTCATTTGATTCAAGGTCTTTCCCTCCCTCCACACCCTCTTAGTAAATTGTGTTGAATGTAGGTTGCAAGGCATACATCAGGAAAAAAAGACACCGGAATTAAGAATTCAAAGGCTCATTCCAGCCAGATCATTGATCCATACAAGACCGCTACATTCACAGGAAGCCTGTTGCTATGTCCCAGTCTCTTGCTACACTCTGATCTGTCTGGTTCCTTGTTATGACAGCCAGTCTACATCAGGTTGGAATCAGCTCATTGTCAGTACCCAAGTCTCTCCTCTCCAACTGTTAGAAGAATTCAGAAGGTCCCATTGAGCTCTCTGCCTGTCACCACTATTCACCCAAGATTCCTGTAAGTCCAATAAATTGTTCCCTGGGTCAGGGCCCAGGTATCCAAGCACATCATAGGTCAGTTCTCTAAATCACTTAATAATATGCATAATAGAGATTTCTCCACTGACAATTCTTGAGTGTGATGTGGCAAGACAAATGGACTGTGCCTAAGCCGTGGGCCCCAAAATTTGCAGTACCCAAAGATTCATAATTCCAAAAAAGATAGAAAATTAACATTAAAAATATCAGTTTCTTTTTAGCAGTGCTGATTTTGTCTAAACACAAAACAGCACATTTGTTTAAAAATAATTCAGTCAACTATGCAGCACCTGGCACACAGTATTTTTAGTGCACTGGGAGCTTGCTGGGATGCTTCAGGTTTCTGAGATGTTCCTTGCCATAAGGCAGTCAAAGTGTTGCCTGGAATTTAACATCATCATTAAGAAAGCACCAATCTCTGGTTGAATGCTGCAACAGATGGAAAAGTTAATATGCAGACTGTTAGTATTGGGCTGGGTGTACCAAATATAATTGTCAAAAATGAAAATGTATCAATCTGAATCAGAGGCTTCCATATGAAAGAAAAAAGAAGACAAAAAGAAAAGGACAATGGCTTAAAATTGAGACAATTTCCCTGAAGCCTAAACAAGTGAAACTGTGACAAGGGATAAAGTTGTCAAAAACTCTTAAGACTCATTTTTCAAAATTTAGGCTAGTAAGAGACATATTTTAAAAAGACATGCAGAAAATCCCATAGTGAAAATCCCACTAAGCACCAATGTGCTTAAATCCCAGTGGGAGATAACTTGGACACCAGAAAACCATTGAGAGAGACCAGGAATAGTCCCTTGGTAACCTATGGGTATTCAGCTCGTGCTCCCCATGTTTAGCAGATGTTTCAGCCTTCCATTCTATTTTGATATGTATGCTTTCCAACTTTTCCTGGGCTGAGACAGCCATACTGAAAACTTCATTTCCTCTCAGTTTTTTTTTTCTGATCCTCCTCTAGAACTTTTTAAGCCCATTCTTCACTAAGCCTTCATAGTCTATTCATTTTGTCCTGGCTGTTTTGTCTATCCTTTTCAAAGAGGGAATTCTAAGGCTTGGTCTACACTTACCCCCCAAGTCGAAGTAAGGTACGCAAATTCAGCTACGTGAATAACGTAGCTGAATTCGACATACCTTACTTCGAACTTACCGCGGTTCAGACGCGGTCCACACGCGGCAGGCAGGCTCCCAGTCGACTCCGCGGTACTCCTCTCGTTGAGCTGGAGTACCGCAGTCGACGGGGATCACTTCCTGGTTCGATTTATCGCGTCCAGACCAGACGCAATAAATCGAACTCGGAACTTCGATCCCCAGCCGCCGAACTAGCGCGGCAGTGTAGACCAGCCCTAAGACTGATTAGCACAGCCCTCAGGGTAATATATACCAGAATTTTTGCAGAAGCCAATTATTTGCTATATATGTACAGTAGGTAAGAATGTAGAAATATTTTGGACACTAGTTTTCAACCCCAGCACTAATGAATTAATCACAGAAAACGCCTATTACTTAACCTGTAGTATGGGCAAACTAGTGTTTGTTCATGAAAATGTGCCATTGAGAGCACATATCAGATTAAGTGGCCACCTAAACACCACTTTGGGCATTCAGTTACTGGATTTATGTACACTAATTTTAAAGTTTGCTCACTATAAGGGGTTCATGTGATGTGTGTGATTCTCCCGTTGTAAGAAGCATTGAGAATTTTGCCTTTAAAATTCAGAGGAATAACATGAGGTTCTAAAATCATTTAGACCTCTCTAGTTTGAATTTCTATTTCCATTTCATTTATGTAAAGGAGGTTTGACATAGTAGGCTTGTACCTTGTGTGAACAACTGTAGGTATATCAGGAAATGAAAAAACACAATGTTAATTTGGTTGGTTTAAAGTGAAGAAGGAGGTTGTGATTCTCAGGAAATAGAGCCTTATCAACATGTACTTCTGTTGTTTTGGCCAAACATATAAAATATATAATTTAGCTATAGCTACAAAAATGGTTGGGCTATAAAAAGCAAATAAGTTCTGCTGAAAAGGTGGAGTGCATATTGGACAAAAGCAGGAGTTGGAAATCTTTGCTTATAGGATACTGGACTGAATTTAAGCCTGGATGATTCTGCTGAATGAAATATAATTGTTCTAACTTTGTGGGAAATTGCCCAGTTAGCTAGTTAACTGACAGAATACAATTAACACTAACTCTTTTCAAAATGGCTGACTATATTGAAATAAACAAGCAGTCTAATGTTTGTTTCTTTGATAAAGGTGTTGATTTTTTGTAAAGGAAATAATATTGGTTTGGGGTGCTAGCTGGACTCCACTGATAAATATTTTTACCCTTTTTACCTTAAACAATTTTTTTGAATACATATATAAAAATCTTGGAAGATAACTGCATTAAGTGTGCCATATCATTCCTTTAACCCTGGATAAAGAAGTGGTTAAGGAGACAGAAAAATTGCAGAACACTGGCAAGAATCCAAAAATAAAATGCATTTCAAAATATAACATTATAAAGAAGTAAATATCATAACATTCAAGAAAAAAAAAAGAAAATAGGATAATTCCCGAGGAACTTTGCAATTATACATTTATAGAAAGAGACTACTGTACCTTTCCAAGTTATGGATAGCTTAATATTTTGAGCTTGTGCATTTTTCCCATCAGAAAGCAAGAAACCCAGAAATGTTTTAGTTCATCCTTTCAGTGGAAATTTTATACACAAGTGGTATTTTAGCAATAGATTTGAAGGAAGAGCCACGTTGTTGACAAGTAGTATATAAAAGTATTTAACAATAACTTATGGGGAAAACTGTGTATTAAGACATTTTATCTTGTAGAATTAGAACATTCTCTGATGTTTTTATAAAAAAAAACTTTTTACACATGTATAGACTGATATACTAGCAGGTCACATACTAAGAACCATTAAAAGGAATACAAATTCAAATTATGATATATGTATTCTCCTAAATTATGTCTATACTATGAAAAATGCAGTCTGAGCAGTTTGTATGAAATAACCAACTTGGAATTAGAGTTAGAAATACACAGAAACTTCCAGACTATATTGCATTTCCTTTCACTCCTTTTACCCCCAAAAGAACAGGAAGACCTTGTCCTCAAACCTGTCTGATTGGCTGCTGTTGAATGCTAGCAATCAACTGTGGATTTGACAGAGTGAAAGTGATATATCAACTCAACAGCATGTTTTAAAACCCTGAGAGTGATTCTGAAATCCTTCTCTTTTAGTGGATCTGTGTAAAAACCAAATTTGATTAAGAAATTTATCCATTCCTCACATAAAACTGTCAAACGTTTACTAGCTGAATTGAGATTTTTATACATCCTCAGAAGAGATATTTCTATACTATATTTACCTTCATCTAGGATGAACAATAGGGGCGTCCGCATTTTGATTTAGATTCCTTCACCTTCAAAACTTGTTGCTTCAGGAAACTGTGTCGAAGCATCAGGAGAACAGTATTGCCCACAGTTGCTGAGGCAGGTCTAAAAGGCAAAATTACTCCAGTTACTGTACTGGCATAATCTTCTGTATTCAGCTAGCTCTGATATTTACCATATTATTTCTACAAGAGTTCTAAGCCTGCAAATCTCTAAATGAAGTACTGTGCTAAGTAATTGTAATAGGAAAATTCCCTTTATGTCTTTGGATCAAGAATTTAATAGCTTTCATAAATACTGCTATAGGAAGCATTGTCAGCCATTTTTAAAAGGATTTACAATCTTGGGCAACTTCTGAAATGAATTAGAGAATTTTTTTTAGATTAAATGCTCTGGGCAACTTTAAAAGACATATATTCCTTTTTTATTACTCTTTGCAAAATTCAAACATTATTGGAAGGACATAATGTTTAGATGTAATAGGCACCAATCAATTGTTGAAAACGAAAAAAAACAATATTCATTTTAAAATAGGATTACTAGCCTTAACAGTTTGTCCCTCTTGAGCTCTGAATTGTGTGGGGTTTTTTTGTTTTTTTTTAATGCCTAAGACTAGGGGTAGAAATTTCATGGCTTAACCCAAGAGATAGTCTGGTCTTCACTCTAACTCTAAGGCTATCAAAAGTGATACTCCCTATAAAAATTATATATTAGTATTTAGAAACCACATAAAACATATAAAAAACCTTCAGTGTCAGTAAATATGTATTATCACTCCATATCAAACCATAAATGATGACAGTCTGAGAAAGGTTGAGTTTATACTTCAGCTAGGTGTCTTGCAAATGAAAAGCTATTTAAGAGCTAAAATCAATTGGCTATATAATACCATGTTTTCTAATGGGAATAATATAGGAAAAGATGACTGGAAGTTGTTTGTTACAATGGTAAAATGAGATTTTACCTCTGGATATTATCAGCCCATACATTCATCATTATAAACCGCTTCATTTTTATTTTATTATATTGATTTACCTTAGCACCCAAGACAGTTTGTCCTCCTACAAAATTCAGAAAACATTGATTTACTTAAATAATTCAATGCTTTAGTTTATGGCCATTATGTCATTTAACACTTTAGACAAATCAATGCAACTTTTATAAATTGCCATCTGCATTCAGTAGGTTTTGCAGATGTATTTTGGTGGAATCATTAATTTGGTCTAAGCTGATGTTTTATAAATAACTTATTTTAAAACAATGAGAGTGTATATATAGTAAAAGATGCAAATGTTTATGGATAAAATGAATACTTTAACTTACCCTGAGACACCCTATGCATTAGAATGCAGTTTTAGGCTTGTAACAATATCATTCTCACTTAGCTGAAAGAT
Organism: Terrapene triunguis; assembly: GCF_002925995.2. Lineage (NCBI taxonomy): Eukaryota > Metazoa > Chordata > Testudines > Emydidae > Terrapene > Terrapene triunguis. Next base: position 40,013,837 of record NW_020664417.1, on the reverse strand, counting down.
ATACTACTGTATGTTTGTATAAAGCTTTTCTTTCTTTACCTTTAAACAGTGATCATATAAGAGGATTAAACATGTTTTTAGCAGTGTTGTCCATCCTGAGAAGTTTTGAGGAAAGAGAAACCAGAAGGGACAATTCTTTAGATCAAATACAGTATTAGAAAGATTCTGGGAGTGCTACAGATAAGATTTTATTCAAATGTATCCAGTAGAAACATCACCTAGAGTGTGATAACCCCCATGATGAAACAAGGCACCAGCACTATGTTCTTGTTGCAGCAGGACAGGCTTGAGACAACTGAATTAATAGAAATTATGAGCCTGATCTTCCATTCTTTGTTCACCTTAATCTCCTCAACAAGGTGTGAATCAAATCCCATTAAAGTTAGTGAAAAAGAGTCTGACTAATATAAATAATCTTTGGATCAGGTCCTTACACATCAATGAAGGTTTGAGTGTAGAGGAAATTGGACCTTGCATTTATATATTTTTACTACATTTATACTAAAGTTGGGAAATTGTTGAGCATTCAGATCTTGTAAATAAAATCATTTCTCTGAGCAGGAAGATTGTACTATTTGTTCAATGAGCTGTTCTTTCTGAAACAATGTAAACTAGTTCCTTGGGGAAAAAAAGCTTTAAGACCTTTACATCATCCCCATTACTACAGGTTATCAAAACACAGCAGTAAATACTGTTTTCTTCATTTTGCAAGAAAAATTCATATCTAGTTTCTACATTATATGCACCCTTAGTGATAGTTTGTTCTGGGTTTAGGACTTTTTAGTAAACAGACTTACACAGTAGTGGTGTTGTAGAGCTTGTCCACAAAATGCAGCAATTCACACTACGGGAGTATAATTTCTAAAGTGCACTAACTTTTGTTCACTAATTGGTTCACGTAGATCCTGCTGATGTGCACTAAAGGTTCCTAGTGTACTTTACTGTAAAACACTAGGGAAGTGCACACTGCTGTTCTGTGTAGACTTGCTCCGAGTATTCCAATTTCAAATGTAATGATCTAACTAATGTTCTAAAGGAGCAGCTTTACTAGCTTAGCTATAAGGAGCATACCATCTGACCAAGTTCACATCACCTCATTTGATAACAGTGGTACATCTCTGTAATGTACTGTAATACATGGCTGCAGATGATCCTTTAGCTCATAATTCAATTCCTAAGAAGACAAAAAACACAGGCAACTTTTTGAGCAATGGACACAAGTAATGTGAATTGGAAGCCTTTGTCAGGTTAAGGGCAACATAATTCTTGATCATTTATAGCTTTCGCATAGTTTATTGTTTTACAGTATTGTTAATTAATCATTAACATTTTATATTATATTAAATGTATATTTTTACAAAGGGATGGAAACTATTAAACTAAAGCCAGCTACTATTTTAGTGGATGGCAGGATGAACTGTTCCAAATAGGTGAATTCCTGCTCCCTCTCCCATTTGCTGTGGTTCCAGTACATAGGTTGAGGGCTGTACGTGAAAAGGGTACACACAGATTCCCACCCCATGGTAGAGAGTCTGAGTTCTTTGGTAGCCTATTTTCCATGACTAAATGCGGGTATAACCAGTTGATTTACAAATTACCAATTCCACTTGCTACAGACCCCATGTGTAGAGACATAGTTCATGGCCTCTTGTAGCCACTATTCAACATTTAAATGAAAAAAATATTAACAAAAAAGAAATTATACCTTATTCTAATGTGAGACCGTTATGTATCACAGAATCCTAATTACAGATGCAGCCTATAGTTTTGATTGAGTTGTTGCTTTGTTGTTACATATACCATTCCCATACCAAAGAAACAGATTAAAAAAAAAAAAAAAAACTTACATTTAGGGTGTACTATTTGAAAGTAGTTATTTCCATCATCTTCCAAAAACATATCTCCATTACCATCCTTTATTACCAGACAAGCAGCAGTTGTACAAAAACATTACCAACATGCCATTTTAGTTCATTCTCATCCTTCATTCTCACAAATACAGTTGCTATTATTTGCTTCTCCAAGTTAATTGTTCTTTTAATTCTGCATTCTTGAAGCAAGAATATCGGTCATTAAATTCATCTTTAATGAGATTATTTCAGAATAATCTTATTAGAGATTATCTTATTTCTAGATAGCCTTACATAAAACACTCTCATTAACAGTTATCAAGATGTCACCTTAGATCAATTTTGTAACAGGATCTGAGACAAATTCATTATATGTTAATCTTCCTTAAACTGAGTTTTGGTTTATATATTGTGTATTAGAAAATTAGTATTTTTGCTTCTGAAAACTGTAAATAAAGCCTTTTCCGGGTGAACTATTATGAATTTAGAGACAAGGTGAGTGAGGTAATATATTTTATTGGGGAGAGAGACAAGTTTCGAGCTACACAGAGCTCTTCTTCAGATCTGGAAAAGGTACAAAGAGTGTTGTTTAGCATAAGTAGTTAGTACATATTCTAAGAGACCATTCAAGGTGAGGTGCCCATTACCACCCGTATAATATTGGACAAAAAAGAGGGTTAGTGGGTTACAGATTGTTTAATAAGTCATACATCCAGTGTCTTTATTAAGACCATGATTTTTAGCGTCTAGCAAATTAAAGCTCGTAGGCTCATCTTTTGAAAGTGTTGTGCAGGTTTTGTTTAAGGATGAGGACTGATAGGTCAGATATAAGTGTTTGCTTTGTGAAAAGTGTTAGCGAGTTTTTGTCTTTTATCATTTTCCTGTGTGAGTTCACTCAAGACCGTAATGATTGTCTGGTTTCATCCACATAGTTGCTATTGGGGCACTTAGTGCACTGGATGAGGTACACCATATGTTGTGATAGGTTTGTGTAGGATCCATGGATTTTGAAAGGTGTTATGTGGGGTATTGATCATTGTAGTATGGAGATATGTCTGCAGGTCTTGCATCTGTTGTTTTAGCAGGGTCTGGTGCTGCTTTAGTTGATATGTCCTGGTCTGTGGGGAACATGCTTCTGATGATGAGCTTGGAGAGGTTGTGGGGTTGTTTGAAGGCCAGAAGATGGGTCCAGGAAAGATTTCTTTCAGGCTTGGTTCCTCATCAAGTATGGGTTCCAGTCTGATGTTACCCTCTATGGCAGGGGTTGGCAACGTTTGGCACGCGGCTCGCCAGGGTAAGCACCCTAGTGGGCCGGGCCAGTTTATTTACCTGCTGACGCGGCAGGTTCAGCCGATCGCGGCCCCCACTCGCCGCGGTTCGCCGTCCCGGGCCAATGGGGGCGGCGGGAAGCGGCGCGGGCCGAGGGATGTGCTGGCCGCGGCTTCCCGCCGCCCCCATTGGCCCAGGACGGCGAACTGCGGACAGTGGGGGCCGCGATTGGCCGAACGTGCCACGTCAGCAGGTAAATAAACTGGCCCGACCACTAGGGTGCTTACCCTGGCGAGCCGCGTGCCGAACGTTGCCGACCCCTGCTCTATGGTTTCCAGATTGGCGTGGAAGGTGACTATTAGGGATGTCAGAGGAGGTTTATTTTTATATTGAACAAGGTTCTCAGGGTATTTGAGGGGCCTGTTCCATGTATTTAGTAGTGACACTCTGAGTACCTTTCCCAGACCCGAGTAAGAGCTCTGTGTAGCTCAAAAGCTTCTCTCTCTTACCCACCTTGTCTCTCTAATATCCTGGGAATGACACACCTACAACAACACTGCTTATATTTTATGAACTTGAAATTCAAGCAAGGGAGCTAAAGCAGTGCATAACCATAAGTTTCAACTTTCAAAAAAATCTCATATTTGATATATATCTTCAAATGGCTTCAGTTTTTGCTAACCACATTCTTTCTCTCTTGCTCCCCTCACCCCATTCATTACTGTAGTAACTAGTAGAAGCATCTCATAGTAATGTTTGAACGCATACAAAAACATTAAGCTTCCTGGCTCATTACTGGGTGTCCTTGCTCCTGAAAAGATGATTCGAAGTGCAAAGAGTCAGCCTCATCTAATAGCAGGATGAACAGGCACCCATGCTAGCACCTGGTCAAAAGAGGTCCACTGTGTAATCTATAATTAGTGACCAGTTACAGATGTTGATACTGCAGATCAGAAAAGGACAGCGCTATATGTAGCTACAGTTGTGTTTTCTGTACACTGCACCTTTAAATGCAAAATGCTGCTTGACTACCTGTCTGCTGGAGAAGGGTAGGGCTATGGTTAGATTCAAGATGGGGGGAAATGAAGGCTGATACAGAGAAGGTGAAATAAAGAATTCCTCTATGGCCGGAGTTCCCAAACTTGGTTCGCGGCTTGTTCAGGGTAAGCCCCTGGCGGGCCATGAGATGCTTTGTTTACCTGAGTGTCTGCAGGTACAGCCACTTGCAGCTCCCAGTGGCCGCAGTTCGCAATTCCCACCTTAGCCTCTTCAGGGGCTGGTGTGGGGGAACAGGACATCAGAGGAACCACCCTATCAGCAGTAGTTCTCTTTTGTACTGAGAGGAGGGCTCCAGCTCAGACATCTCAGCTGGCTTTAACCATGATAGTATCATTCAGGGAGAGAAGTAGAGCCTGAGGCAGGTAGTTCCCAAGCCAATTAGAATTTTATAGATCAAAAACAACATCCGATTTCCAGGTTGACTTTTTAATCGGCACTCACTGTAGGTCACAGAACACTGGTGATATGTTCATAGTGAGAAACTGCTTAACAGGAGACCTGTTCTATTCTGCACCATTCAGTTTCTGAATAGATTTACATGTAGCACCAGTAATCCTGATCCTTCGATAGCAACAAGTTCCACATCAGAAAGGAAAAAATGCTACATTTCTTATCCAGCTAGAAGGCCACTTCCATAACAATCATCTAAAAGCAGCTAAGGATCCAAGGACATTCATCCCCAAATTGCAAACACTGGTGACCAATGGCAGATAAACACCCCGTGAAAGCAGTTCCATTGAAATTAAGGGAAATGCTTATATGAATAAGTGTGGCTGGACTGGAACCTAAAATTGTAAAAAGAACTGCCTGCATGTGAATTATAATACCTTTCAATTTGAAAAGCAATTATACATAAAATACAAAAAACCATTAGTGAGGATTACAAGATTTGTTTTAAATAGTGTTCACCAAATTAGTTTCAGAAACATTTTGTAATAAAAATTACCTATCTGATTTCAGCATACTGCACTGAAATTTCACTTCAAAATATCTGTGAAATTTCAAATGTTAATTTGAACAGGCCAGAAAACCAAACTTGCCTTATTTTAGAGAAATAATTATGGTAAATGGAGAGTTGCATAAAACTTTTGAAATAATGGTTAAAATGTAACTGAGCTTTACTTATAATATTGTTCATGAGCATAGTTATAGTAAAGGATTTAGGACAAGATTGCCACAAATCTTACTCAGCAGTGCAAGGGAGTGAAGGGGAGTTAGGTCCCCCTCTTTGGCCTGTCCAGATTGTGACTTGACTGTGGAAGGAGAACAGGGACTACTTGTCCAATGCTGTCTCTTGTGAATAAGTGGAGTAAAGACTGAGAAGAGCTATTATTTCCCTAGTTCCACTCGCCAGCCAGAATAACTGGTCAGGTGTACAGTGGGGAATAAAGCTGCCCCACAAAAATGGGGGGAAAAAGAGATTAATTTACTTACCTCACACCCTGCACCACTGGGGAAGGAAGAAAGAAATTGGGATTCTGAGGGCAAGTCTACATTACAGGACTACATCGATGCAGCTGTGCCGCTGTAGCACATTTGGTGAAGAAGTGCTATGCCGACAGGAGAGTGCTCTCCTGTCGGCATTATTCCACCTTGGCGAGAAGCAGAAGCTATGTCACCGAGCAAGCATCTCCAGCTGAGAAACTCCGGCTGAGAAAGTGCTGGTGTGGACAGCACAAAACTTGCGTCACTTGGGGGAAGGGGGACTTTTTCCCACCCTGAGTGATGTAAGTTATATTGACTTTAGGCTTTATATAGACTTGTCCTGAGTCACTATTTATTTTCTGGACTACTCCTCGGATGGTGCAGCTGTGTGCACATAGCCATCCACCTCCTTTACTCAGGGAAGACTATACGGTTACAATTTAAATGATAGTGAATATTTCGGTAGCTAACACCCACAAGGATGTTAACACCCTAGGACTCTTTCCTCTAAAAGTTTGAACAGACAGATGAAGATTTTAATGCTGAGATTCACACTCACGTTGTTAAGAGTCACATGGATAAAACCAATTTCACTGGTTGGAAAATGCAGGGGTAATGCTAGTGGCCTGTATAAAAAAATCAAGAATCACAATACAAAAACTGTATTATCTGTACATCTACAGAATTTTCCTGCATATCCAAAATGGCAACAGGAAATAACTTTGCATTTATTCCTATTGCTTTTAGTAATTTAAGCTTCAGAATTTTTTTTATAAATAAAACAAACTGTAGGAGTGCACTGAGACTTTAATGCTGTGTGTGCAGCCTAAAGTATCCTGTTTACTCTTCTCTGCAAGAACTGGCTCTGTATATTGTACTTTCAGCTGAATGGAAAGGAAGAAAGACGGCTAGTCTAAGGCCTGGTCTACACTAGGCTTTTATGTCGACTTTAGCGCCGTTATATCGAATTAACCCTGCACCCGTCCACACCAGGAAGCCATTTAGTTCAACATAAAGCTCTCTTTAAATCGATTTCTGTAATCCTCCCCAACGAGAGGAGTAGCGCTAAATTCGACATGGCCATATCGAATTAGGCTAGGTGTGGATGGAAATCGACGGTAATAGCTCCGGGAGCTATCCCACAGTGCACCACTCTGTTGACGCTCTGGACAGCAGTCAGAGCTCGGATGCTCTGACCAGCCACACCCCCGGGAAAATTTGAATTCATTTTCATTTTCCTGTCTGGGCAGTTTGAATCTCAGTTCCTCTTTGGACATCGAGGGGAGCTCAGCAGCAGTGGCAACTATGCAGAGCTCTCCAGCAGAGATGGCCGTGCAATCTAATAGAAAGAGGGCCCCAGCATGGACTGATCGGGAAGTCTTGGATCTCATCGCAGTGTGGGGCGATGAGTCCGTGCTTTCAGAGCTGCGCTCCAAAAGAAGGAATGCTAAGATCTACGAGAAGATCTCCAAAGCCATGGCAGAGAGAGGCTACAGCCGGGATGCAACGCAGTGCCGCGTGAAAATCAAGGAGCTGAGACAAGGCTACCAAAAAACCAAAGAGGCTAACGGACGCTCCGGATCCCAGCCCCACACATCCCGTTTCTACGAGGCACTGCATTCCATCCTGGGAGCGGCCGCCACCACTACCCCACCCCTGACCGTGGACTCCGAGGATGGGATCATGTCCGCGGCCGGTTCCTCGTCGGACATGACAGCGGACGGGGAAGATGAAGAAGGAGATGAGGAGGACGAGGCAGTCGACAGCGCTGGCACCGCTGATTTCCCCGACAGCCAGGAGCTCTTCATCACCCTTACCGAGATCCCGTACCAACCGTCCCCATCCCTTACCCCGGACACAGAATCAGGGGAAGGATCAAGCAGTAAGTGCTGTAAACATGTAAACATTTATTTAAAACAGAACGGTAATATTTATACTATTAACAATGTACATTTATAAAAGTTCTGTAAACTAGTAAAAAAATAATCAAGTACAAAACAGGAATATTTACAAAGGTAACAAATGGGTTTTCATGATTTCTCTGTCTTAGGCTCTTCTCAATTTAGTCCCAAGTGTTTTAAAAAATTTTCACAATGTCCGTTACTACATGATTCCCAGGCCCAAGACGCTCCACTCCAAAGTCCCAGTGCACCTACGCGAAAATCCGGTCAATGTGGCCGGGGATCGACGAGAAATCCTCGTAGGAGAACTCCTCGTAGGTCTCGTGGAGGTAGAGCTCAAGCCTGTTGATCAGGTTCCGGGGTAGGGCGATCTTAGTGGGCCCTCCGTGGTAGCAGACATGTCCCCTCCACGCCACAATCAAGTACTCCGGGATCATCGCACGACATAGCATGGCGGCATACGGCCCCGGTTTCTGCATGCTTTCCCGCAGCATGCGTTCTCTCTGGGTGTCCGGGATCCTCAGGAGGGTGATGTCGCTCATGACGCCCTGCTTTGAATTAGGGAGGGGAATGTTAGTATTGGGACTGCTTGACAGCCACGCGGTGGAGGGAGAGGGGCAGCATACAGGGATATTTCCCTGGGACAGCCGCGAGGGGGTGGGACAGGGGCAGAGTTCATGCTGTCCTGATTGCTGGCAGCAGAGACTGGCATTGCTTTCAATGTGAAAGGAGGCCAGTGCTACTGCTGGAGTTTTAAGCAGCCACAAGTCTGCGGCTTACCATTATTGCCCGCTCCAGAAGTTCAGGTCTCCAGCCACAGTTCTCTGAACACTCCAAGACCTCCGCAAGTCCACAGGCACTGAAGGCGACGGCCGAAAATTCGACCTTGTCCTGAGTGCGCATGTGAGAGGTTCAGTGCATGGTCTTGTTCACAGAGAAAGACTAGGTTCTTTGTATACAATTTCATTTATCTCTGTCTCAGGAATTCACTCCCTTTTTACAATTCACACAGACACATCTGCGACTGTCTCCCAACCCAGCCTGTCAGCACACTCCCAGAGGCTAGCGCAGATTAGGCGGAGGAAGAAGAAGACGCGTGAAGACATGTTCTCAGAACTAATGGACTGCTCCCGAGCCCAGGCAGCCCAGCAGACACAGTGGAGGGAGAACTTGTCACAAATGCACCGAGCAGTCATGGAACGGGAGGAGAGGTGGCGTCAGGAGGACCAACAGGCTACTGAAAAGCTGCTTGGACTAATGAGGGAGCAAACGGACACGCTCCGGCGCCTTGTGGATGTTCTGCAAGACCGGAGGCAGGAGGACAGAGCCCCGCTGCAGTCTATCTGTAACCGCCCTCACCCGCCACCAAGTCCCACACCCCCCTCACCCAAAGTCCAAAGAAGGAGGGGCGGCAAGGGCCGTTAAAACTTTCAGTCAACCCCTGCAGACTGCTCTAGCACTAGAAGGCTGACATTCCCCAAAATTTCATAAGCCCTTTCCTACCCACCTCACACAAGCCCCCGTCCAAGTTTCACACCCCACGTTTCATGTCTGGTTCGCAATAAAATGTTTGTTTCTCTCCATTACTGTTTCAGTCAGGTTCTTTTGAGGGAGAGTCGGTCTGGAGGGGGGGAAGGGGCTTGGTAATTGGACAGGACAGTGACCTTTAGCAGGGTACAGAGGCGGTGTCAGGTCCAGCATCAGGACACATACACAGTGCAGTCACTGGTTACCCTGGTCAGTCTGGGAGGTGTTTTTCATGTTCTGGGGGGGGGGGGGGGTTGCTCTGTGACTTTGTGGCGGGGGAGGGCAGTTACAGATCTTATGCAGCGGTCCTTATCCTGGCTCACAGATCCACGCAGCAGGGGATATGTAACCCTACCCCCCCTGCCAGAAAGTCACATAGCCGACACATACACACAGTCCCCCCCAGGAGTGCTGGCAGGCTCCATTGAAATAACCAGTCCACCAGTGCGGAGCCTGTCATTCCGGGAGTTTAGAGGCATCATTTGCATCCGAACACTGAACCCGCCCCCCGCCACAGTCTGCGTCCCCGGTTTAAAATATTCCCGCGAAAACAGCAATACAGACAACGGTGTTCATTAACAAAATCGAAATGATTTTATTTTTTGGGAAGGGGAAGGGGGTGAAGGGGGTATGTAACTGGAGAGGATAGTCAAAATGAACTGGGTAAAGAAACGGGGGCAGATTCAGCTTTTCTGTCCACAAACTGAAAAGTCACTGGTTGCCCTGCTCACTCAGGAACCTAGCTTTCAAAGCCTCCCGGATGCACAGGGCGTCCCGCTGGGATCTTCTAATGGCCCGGCTGTCTGGCTGGACGTAATCAGCAGCCAGGCTATTTGCCTCTAGCTCCCACCCCGCCATAAAGGTCTCCCCCTTGCTCTCACACAGATTGTGGAGCACACAGCAAGCTGCAATAACGATGGGGATATTGGTTTCACTGAGATCACAGCGAGTGAGTAAGCTTCTCCATCTCCCTTTGAGACGGCCAAAAGCACACTCCACCACCATTCTGCACTTGCTGAGACGGTAGTTGAACAGTTCTTTTTCTGTGTCCAGGGCGCCAGTATAGGGCTTCATGAGCCAGGGCATTAGCGGGTAGGCTGGGTCCCCGAGGATGACTGTAGGCATCTCCACATCCCCAAGAGTTATTTTGTGGTCTGGGAAGTAAATACCTTCCTGCAGCCGTCTAAACAGACCAGAGTTCCTGAACACGCGAGCGTCATGAACCTTGCCCGGCCATCCGACGTAGATGTTTGTAAACCGTCCCCGATGGTCCACCAGTGCTTGCAGCACCATTGAAAAGTAGCCCTTTCTATTGATGTACTGGCTGGCCTGGTGGTCCGGTCCCAGGATAGGGATGTGAGTCCCATCGATAGCCCCACCGCAGTTTGGGAATCCCATCGTGGCAAAGCCATCTATGATGACCTGCGCGTTTCCCAGGGTCACTACCTTTGGGAGCAGTACCTTCACGATCGCCTTGGCTACTTGCATGACAACAACCCCCACGGTAGATTTGCCCACACCAAAGTGGTTCGCGACTGACCGGTAGCTGTCCGGCGTTGCAAGCTTCCAGAGGGCTATGGCCACTCGCTTCTCAACTGTGAGGGCTGCTCTCATCCTGGTATTCTGGCGCTTCAGGGCAGGGGACAGCAATTCACAAAGTTCGAGGAAAGTCCCCTTCCGCATGCGAAAGTTTCGCAGCCACTGGGATTCATCCCAGACCTGAAGCACTATACGGTCCCACCAGTCCGTGCTTGTTTCCCGGGCCCAGAATCGCCGTTCCACGATATCCACATGCCCCATTGCCACCGTGATGTCCTGGGCGCTGGGGCTCGTGGTTTCTGACAGCTCTGTGCTACTCTCCGACTTCAGGCCATCACGGCGGTGTCGTAGCCTCCTCGCCTGATTACTCTTCATCTGCCTCAGGGAAAGGTGTATGATAAGCTGCGAGGTGTTGAGAACGGCCACAAGTGCAGCGATGGTCGCAGCGTGATCCATGATCGCAGTGCTGTGGCGTCCGCGCTGTCACTGACCAGAAAAGTGCGCGAACTGATTTCCCGCCGGCGCTTTCATGGAGGGAGGGAGGGCGTTAGTGAAGGACGGATGACGACAAATTTTTTTTACCCAGAAGGCATTGGCGGCTCGACCCAGAATTCCGATGGGCAGCGGGGACTGCGGGAACTGTGGGATAGCTGCCCACAGTGCACCGCTTCCAATATCGACGCTCGCCTGTTAGTGTGGACTCACAAAGTCGAATTACTGTCCTTAGTGTGTCCTTAGTGTGGACACACACGTTCGACTTTGCAATATCGATTCCACATATTCGATTTAAGTAAAATCGAATTAACCTCGTAGTGTAGACATACCCTAAGGAGCTGGTTGTCTTGAACCAATCATTACAAAAATTAGTGTAAAACTTATGGGCTCAGCTGGTGTAAAGCAGCATAGCTCCACTGAAGTCCACTTAATGCCAGGCCCTTAAATAAAAAAGAAACAATTCTATGAGGGCACAAAAACCTCAGGATTTTTCTTAACTTGTTTGATATCCAGATAATCAGAGATGTTGAACACAGAAAAGTCTTTTTAGATCATCTACTCTATCCCCTTCTGAGCACCCTATTTCCTATAGTATGTTTTCTGGTGTTATATTAAACTTTTATTTTGGCTACAAAAATAGCACAAGTATGAAAGGATAATATGGCTCTTAGTTCAAACATTCATAAAAACTAAGTGCAATAATTTGTTATATTTTGTTTACCCAAGTACTTCTCATTTTCCTTCTGGCAATTCTGGTGTAAAAGCTATTTCCTGCATAAGAGTATGTGTGTAGGTTACTGATATGAAGAAAAATACCAAAACCACCCATTTTGATTGCTGTAGAAACACTACCACTTGAGATTAGTTTGTTACTTTTTGTACAGGAAGGATGAATCACAGCATTTGTACTTTAAAAGTTTCTTCTATTCTGAAAATTTCTACCAATCTGAGAGATATCCCCTATGTGTCAAATGGGAAATACTGCTGGGATCAGTAATCTCTCTAAAAATGGATTACACTTCAAGTGCAACCATAGCTGCAGATGCTTTGGTATTCCGACCTCTTGTGCTATGCTGTAATACCATTTGAAGAGTGTGAAAGAATATGAGTAGGATTCTGATCTGCACAGAGTTGCACTGACACAGGCTATGGAGGGACTGCACAGCAGCTGGAGCTCCGATGTGGAATTCTAGATGAGTCAGCCATGATTCTTCATGTCATTTCCCAGGATACATTAAATGGTAACTTAGCCAATTTGTAGAGGGTTCATTGTGCTTCTCACTCTATTTCCAAACAGTTCTGCTTGTTGATGTAGTTGTGCAGGGCCACAGCCCCCTTTTACATAAAACAGTACCAAAGACTGTGCTAGCAGGAAATCACAGTATTTCCAATGGGATCCTGGTCTATATAGAGCCACAAGGTGGGAGGAATGAGGAACAGTTCTCTATGCACCCATATAAGGGCCGGCTAGAATCTATGCATTTAATAGTAACATATTAAAACAAATATTTCAGATATTAAAAATAGCTAAATCCTACTTATTTCTAGAGAAGTCAATGGGACAATTCAGGCAATTAAGGCAAGTGGGGATAGCTCTACATTCCTTTCTATTCATTCATTGCATCCATATTTTGGATGCTATTTCAAATAATGTTTCTGTCTTAGATGGTTTCTCATGTATATATTCACTTTTCAGAGAATGTTTAAGCTCCTGTCTTACATTTGCCAAATCCTAATATATCAATCCCAGACATGCACAATTTTCTATCAGAATCAAAAGAAACACGTGCAAGACATTTTGTATGCTAAGAAATCCCAGGTTCACATGGGGGGGGGGGGGGGAGGTAAAAAAAGCTCCTGGGGGACCATGTTTGCAAATCAACTATGAGCTTACTAGTCCAATGCTTTATTTCTCTTTTAAGTAGCTTTCACTACATTATTTTAATACTTCCCCTGACTAGTGGTGGGATACTATATATGGCTTGGTGTGGTTTATAATCATGTATATCACCATCTAAATTTTTTTTTAAAATCACCATTTAAAAAAAAAAAAAACAATAAATAGTGGAACCTACCAAGATAAAACCATACAGTACATCATCATTATGGTCCTTTTCCATGAAAATTTTAAAAAGGAGCAGTCTAAAAGGAGTTAACAGCAATGTGCCTAAGCCATTAAAACTGTTACTTTTGATTTATGTTTTAACACATTTACATGAGAACTAGAGAATAGATTGTTCTTTGTTTGAAGTATAAAGAAATTTAGAAAATTTTAGAAAGATATATTGTGCTCCGGGAAGAAACTTATGCCACTTCCTTTCACCTCTATTGTAATAATATTTAACTTGTCTTTTTTATTCAAGTGTAATCACTGTTACGTAAGTGAAAAATAACTGAACACATTTCCTTATGCTCATAGGAGAATTTAATTTATGAAATCAAGTACTGGAACATTTCTGTACCCTATACAGAAATGAAGGAATCTGTTACTGTAATGTATTTGTGTATTTCTTCTGATTTCTGATAATGGCCTGCCAATATCTTCCCATTGAAACAAAGATTTCCTTGAAGCATTTTCAAATTACTTCTAAAATCAAATTTCTTCTGTGATTCCGTTCCTGCAGAACACTTGATAATCACAGTCTGCAGACATCTCACAGGAATAAGTGCTCCAGTGGATTCATGGTACAAGTGTTTTTACTCCAGAGCTTGATTGTCAAAAATCAAAGATAAATCCTTACAGCAATATAGTAGATATAAGCCAATGAAGGCATGTAAACTTAAATGTGATGTTCGTATAGTTCTGTGTAATATTTAGGAATGACTGCAATCTTATGTACATTAGGTTTACTAGTTCACATACACTTGTATATTCTGAATTTCCCAAATGATAACATGAACAGAAACATGATCCTGAAATCCATTTGCTCTCACAAGAGACTTTTTAATTAACAGTCACATCTGTGCAAAAATGCTATATTTTGCAAAGTTAGCAACAACTTAAACCACATTATTAAATTATGAAAAAAAGCACAAGTCTCAATGGATCAGTTTAACGTTTCAAGAACTAGTGTACAACGATATTCCTTTCCTCCAGAGTCTGAGGCTGAAATGCCAAAAATTTATGTAATGATGTAATTAAATATTTAATAGTATAATATTTTGAGCACCTTTCCAACATAAATGACATTAAAAATTAACCTGTTTAAACTGTTAAAGGTTATCTGAACAAATTCCATTAGAATATGCTTTCAAAGCTAATTAAAGATGACACAATATTTGAAGATGCCTTTTCTGAGAAGACTAAATTAATGTATTGACTAAAAAAATTAAAAAATGAAGATCAAATGGAACAGCTCAATTCTGTCTGAAGTCTTTTGTTGGATTGTTGGCTAAGATTATGAAACATCATTTAGTTAGTAACATGATACTATTGACCCTGTAGAATCCTAATCAGAGTCTAGGTACAATCCCAGGCAAATTACAACCTTTACTTTGACTTAAAAATGTAAACAGCTGTAACAGCTGTCAAATGTATAACGGGACATTGCCAACTTGAAATAAGCCCCCAAATCAGCCTTTGGAAAGATTTTCCCTCCTAAAACTTTTTAATAAAAGTTTCCATGTATTTATTTTAAATAAATTGCACTGAAAACATTATGTTCCCCCCCCCCGCCCCAAAATCCTCCCTTTGTAGTGTATGTAACCAAAACACAAATATTGAAGAGGACTGTGTGCCTGCCACATAAGTCCACCTCGAATGCACAGGGCTGCCAGGGACAGAGTTCCCTTCCCCACTACATCAGTGTGCTTCATACCAGTGGGCCATGATGATGGGCACAATCTGTTGCCACTGCAGAAATATTTTCCTTTGGAAAGACAAACAGCAGCCCTAAGCACAATTCAGGAATCTCTTGCCTGGCTCCATGGGGCTGGCAATGGTGAGCAGGAGCCCATAAGACTAGGAAGCAAACCCCCCCCCGCCCCATCCTCTCTGCTGGATGGAGGAGGAGAAAGATGAGATGCCCCTCACCAGGAAGAAAGAATATAAGCACCCATGCTGGGAACTCTTCATAGGATATTAAAGGCAGATGGTGTTGCTGGTTGGTAGGGGATATCTTTCTGAGATATTTTAAAGGCCTATATCGTCCTGGTATCTAAGCAGTGACACTGGGGCCAATTAAAATAAATAAAACAAGAGATCTCAGATTTTCTCCTCTGCCAGAGCTGTGCTCAAATCAGGGGAAGGGGGCAGCTGGTTACTGATTCTGAGGATAGCCCCCAAACAACATAAAGCAGTTGTAGGGAAGCTCTAAATTACACCACTGGACTATGGTGCTTAGCTTCACCACACCCCCTCCCACCAGGTGATGTAGGAACCAGCAAGAGCACAGATGCCCCAGCAGAGAGTTCATCTTTGCCAGAGGATTTCTGTGATGGTGATTTGTGTCTGTATGATGGCTCTTTAATGCCATCTGAGTGGCACATAGGTGCTGATAACCCACATTCTCTTTTTCAACTATTTTATTGCAATTGAAATAATCTAAATACATGAATATCAGCAAATCTTTAAATCAATTTAATCACAGTCGATTCCTAGGGGAGAGAGTGCATGTGGGTTCCACAGTGGTGTGATGTTACCATGCTAGTGCACATAAGCAGCAAGTACCAGGATATACCCACAAGCTCCCTTAATCTGTACAGAAATAGCATATGAAAACAACACTGTAGAAAGAAAAATCCAATTTGAAAACTAATTTCACTGCAAGCTTTCAAAGGTATTATTTGTACCATATAGGAATATGTAATATAAACTTGAGTTTTAAGATGACAGTGTTCTGCTCAGGGAAAAAATCTTTGAGAACATTGTACCATGAACTTTCTCAAAAATTGCAAACTATGATTATCATTCTGATTGTGCTTAATTTTAAGCACAAAAATAACCCTATTTACTTCAGACTATTCACACATGCTTAACTTTAAGCATGAAATTGCTCTATTAAATTAAGTAAGATTACTTAGGTAATGCATATATATTTTCAAGATGAGGTTCAATTATTATTTGCATAGTTATAGGACACAAAGTGCCACATGCTATACAACATATTGAAAAGCATGATCACTAGCCCAAAGAACAAGACACAAAGATAGACAAATGGATGAAAGATGGGAGGAGTGGTCACAAAAACATAAGAGACCATTGGTTCTGCTCATCCTGTGTCCTACCCACAACCGTGGCCCATACTTGATGTTTTGTTTTTATGTAGCCAAACAAACCTGGCTTATTTTATCAGAAATTTGGTCACAGCTGAGGCTTGGTTAGGTAGACATGTGACTTGCTAACCTCGAATTCATTGTTACATTGGGGAGATACAGATCCCTTAGCAAAAAGGAATTGTACTGAGCAATTGTGTTCAATCTGATTTCCTTACGTGGGGGGATTTAACAAGCCTCTGTTCTTTGAGAATTACTTATATCTGTAAAGGTGGCAGGAATAGTTTTGTTGAGCAGTCAGTCTGTGACTACTTATTCATTTTTGAAGTCACTGATGTCGTGAAGAACTGCATTGCTTCTGGATAGAATTGACTTGTAGTTTATGGTTGTTCTATTAGTGGAGACTGAGGGGCAAAGTTAAGGCTGGTGGGGTGGCAAGAAGTGATCATTTTATACTCTTATAATGATTTTCTTGTTTAATGTAATCTTCACTTTAAGTTTCCAGACATTTTAACATGCATTTTTTTAGTAAACCACTTTACTTTTATTATTTTTTTCACTTAAGTAAATGATAAATATTTACACCTTTAATGTTACCTGAGAATTCCTTGACTTAATACATGTTTAAGAACTGCTCACTGACAGGAAATCCTGTGCTGCTTGCAGGTTGCATGGCGACTCTGGTGGTCCTTGGAAGCTGTGTAGTAACAAATACGACTGTTGTTCTCCAGAGCACCCAGCACTTTCCCATCTCTCTTCTTTCCTTCTGGTCCTCAGCTACCTTTGTGCCCTGTGGCTATGCGTCTCCCTGCTTCTCACTTTCCCCATCATGAAGGCCCACATGGAGAGGCGAAGATAATAACTTGATTTAGCAGACTTATAGGAGGATCCATCTACAGACTGCTAGATGAGACCCATTTCCTCACCAGACCAGCTCCCGCTACACACAATGTTTCTCTGTCTCTTTTCTCTTTCCTTCAAAGAGACGTTTTTCCTCTTTGGGTCCCCAATCCCCTTTTTCCCATTCTCCTCAGACCATCTTCCCATCTGCCAGTGTGGTTGTCTCTCTCCAATTCCTACATATCTCCCAAATGTCTTTTCTTATTTACTTCAAATAAGTTTCCAGAAAAATTCTCTCTTTCCATAAGAGAATTTTCAGGTGGACTTAAACTGCGGTGAAGTTGAGAGGGGGCAAGACAGTCAAAATCAGGCTTTTAATTGAATTCAAACTTAAAGTAGTAGATATGGAGAGACCAGACTCGTCTAATACTGTTTTAATCATCATTTGAACTAATTATCTGCAGTTTTAGGACCCAATCCTTCATATACTACTGATCATAGCACCACACTCAAGAGTAAGTGTTTCCAGGACTAGGCTATTATGTAGCACAAGAATCATCCCCCCTGTCTTTGTCTATATTTTTCTTGCCTTTCTTGCAGTTGTTCATATTTTATCTCCATATCTGATACCACCATGTTCACATTTAAGATTTTAAGTATATTTCTTGTAAGTCATTCTCTACTATCAAATCTGGTCTTTCTAATATTTTTAAATAGAAAAGGCTTGTATTGTCCTATGTTAACATTTACCTAGGAGCTGCATTCTAGGCTGGTAAAGAACTCTCCTTTTATTAAGTAAACTCTTTTGTGTTTGTAACCATGTTATATTAATAATTTATTAGAAAACATGTCAAGTCTTAGTCCACCAGAAACATAATGAGCTTCACTTCAGGGATCAGTGTAGGTCTTGCCTAAGGGAAACTTGATTCTTTGAACAAGACAGCAGACCTATTGATTTCATGTTCAAGACTCCAAAAATTTCACTGCAATATGATGTTGAAACATTGTGTGAGGCTCAGCGTTTAATGGAACACTCAATTTAGGATTAATCAGAAGATCAAGGAAAGAAAAAATAGAACCTTAATTACCGCATAAATTACATGGGTGTGGCTCCCATTCACTTCAATGGGAGTAAGGCACATAAAAAAGGTGGGATAATAAGTGGTTTTCATTGCATGGCCTCTTTTCTTTTAAAATAGTTGTGTGGACTCTGGATAAAAAGGAGTTTTTATTTTGTGTGCTCTTTTAATATCAATGAATAGTAAAATATATTTACTGTGTGTTTTGCAATGATTTGCCAATTTTACAAAGATGTAGAATATTTGAAAACATATACATAATTCCTCTTTGATTGTTATTATTTGTAATACTCAAGCCGCACAGATTCTCTCCGTTATTACCTAATTCTCATCCTCCAATTGGAAGTCCAACAAACCAGCCTGGGCTCAAACAACACAGGACCACATCCCTGCCCAAATGTCTGCACATTGTGGGCCCAGTGGGGCAGAGGGCAATGAGGAGCTCTACAGAAGTGTCATGGAGCTGAAGAAATAAGAAAGCTCATGCAAACAAGGGCCCGACCTCCAAGGGACACTCAGTGGATCTTGCCTCTTTTCTCTCTCTTGCACTGCAGTAGCAATGTGGTGAAGCCATGAGGGAGAAAGATGGGTTTGGGAACTGATGACTAACCGGCCTCCAGTGGAGGGAGGGTCTGGGAGGCTTAGTAGTGAAGAAGCAATCATGCCCCCTCAACCTGATTCCTTTTCTTTGGGGGGGAAAGGAGGGCTGGGACGGGGAGGGGGAAGAGTTTCAACTCTAATGTGCTTGCTTACCTGGGTGATTCTTCTCTCACTTTGTGGGCTGTACTGGTTAGCTCGAAGGCCATAGAAGATTAATCTGAATCCTAGAGAATAATAAAAGTATGTTAAATAAATAGCATGGAATTATAGAGCATACAGATTCCCAGGCAAACCTGATTGCTTTTTTTCCCCACATATTATAAAATTAGGAGATGAGGGGAGTGTGACCGGTTGGATCACAGAAACCTCCTTGGGGCTGCCAACTGATGTGCCAAGACTACTTCTGCCCCCATTTCCCTCCCAGCTTGGGACTCCAGCACCCTGTCTTGCTGAGCCAGACATGCCACTCTGCTCCAACACAGACCCAGGATCTGGACCACGTGCCCCAAAGCTGCAGACTTAACTGAAAGCAGTTTAAGAAGTGTTCCTGTCTAACACTCAGATGCCCAACTCCCAATGGGGTCCAAACCCCAAATAAATCCGTTTTATCCTGAATGAAGCTTATACAGGGTAAACTCATAAATTGTTTGCCCTCTATAACACTGATAGAGAGATATGCACAGCTGTTTGCCCCCCCCCCCCCGAGGTATTAATACCTACTCCGGGTTAATTAATAAGTAAAAAGTGATTGTATTAAATACAGAAAGTAGGATTTAAGTGGTTCCAAGTAATAGCAGACAGAACAAAGTGAATTACCAAGCAAAATAAAATAAAACACACAAGGCTAGTACAGTAATAAAACTGAATACAGATAAAATCTCACCCTCAGAGATGTTTCAATACGTTTCTTTCACAGACTGGATGCCTTCCTAGTCTGGGCCCAATCCTTTCCCCTGGTACAGTTCTTGTTAGTTCCAGCTCAGGTGGTAGCTAGGGGATTTCTCATGATGGCTGCCCCCCTTTGTTCTGTTCCACCCACTTATATAGCTTTTGCATAAGGCGGGAATCCTTTGTCCCTCTCTGGGTTCCCACCCCTCCTTCTCAGTGGAAAAAACACCAGGTTAAAGATGGATTCCAGTTCAGGTGACATGATCACATGTCACTGTAAAACCCCAAGCCTTCATTCCTCCCAGACTGACTCACAGGAAGGCCTGCCTGCAAAGAAAGCCATCCATAGTCAATTGTCCTGGTTGATGGGAGCCATCAAGATTCCAAACCACCATTAATGGCCCACACTTTGCATAATTACAATAGGCCCTCAGAGTTATATTTCATATTTCTCATTTCAGATACAAGAGTGATACATTTATACAAATAGGATGACCACACTGAGTAGATTATAAGCTTTGTAATGATGCAAAAGTTCTCTTGTAAGGTATGAAGCATACGTTAGTTACATTATATTCACACTCATCAGAATACTTTCATAAAATCATATAGAGTGCAACGTCACAGGGAGAACACCAAGTAAGTAATATATTTGGATTTTAGAAAAGCAATTGTAGGATAGGTGGGGCCATTGTTACACTTTCTTCTGTGCCAGTGAGGGTCTTGCATGTCTTCAGATTTTAGACCAAACATTCTATTAAATATAAACTGAATCAGGAATTAACTGTATTTAGAACACCCTAAAATGGAGACCTCTTGAATATGCTGTCCTATGGGGATTTACCTCAGAACTGCCATGTAGATAACAGATATATTAGAAATGCTGTGACCTTCCTGCAGATTCACCAAAGGATGAGCATCTCACAGGGGATTCTTCTTCCCCCTCCCCCAGTACTTTAAGTGCTGTTATTCTTTTCTTAGACAACTTTTAACAGTATTGCAGGTTAAAAGTTCAAGTGCTACCAGAAACATCTAGAGTAAAATGTAAATACAACACATGCTATGAATGAAAAACGGAAATCAGCAGCAACGTTACATATTCTCCTTCCATTTGTGTAATGGTTTCAGAAACTATTTGGAGTTCAAATGGGTAGCCAAAACTTAGAACAAGAAAAAACTGACGAACACTAATAAGCTACCATTCAATTTATGCAAAATCTAGAGGATGTTTATTTGCTTTTTGAATGCCACTTACATGACTCATCATGCCAACATTCGCTTCTTACTTTATTCTTGTATCCATGTGGTCTTTGGTGGATTTTGAAGGATAATTCTCAGATGTAAATAGCCAGGCTGCTATCTTCTTTTAGTTAAGTTCACCCTGCCATAATCCACCCTATATGAAATAAATTCTATATATGCACACCACATTTTTTAAAACATCAATTAACAAATGCTCTTATCATGGATTCATAGATTCCAAGGTGAGAAGGGACCATTGTGATTTTCTAGTCTAAACTCCTGTATAACACAGGTCATAGAACTTCCCCAAAATTATTCTTAGATCATATTTTAATGTGTTTTTTCAAGTTGTAATTTGTTAATTTATAACTTGCTGTTAAGTCTGCTATGATAAAAAATATGACACATGGCTATATCATCGTGACATAATCAGATATTGCCTAGTAGAATATGGTGATACACACCAGCACTTTCAAGACTAATTACTCCTCCTCTCTTGTTCGGATTCAGTACCTGCCAAGTACTTGTGTAACAATCATTCACATCTGTTTTAGAGATGCAAGTACCTTAGTTAGCATTACAGGCAGTAAATTACACTGTCTACTATCAGGCTGACTAATGGATGTTCTGCTAAACCATCTGGCATGTCTCAACTAAAAAGGATTCTTATTTTTTCAAATGGAAAAAGCCTTTCAGAAAGTCAATCCATCATAGCAGAGCTCACAGAGTCTCTGAGCTCCTAACTACTGTATCACCACTCTTCTCATATTCTCTGTATTTATTGCCCCCTAACATTCCCAGTAACTCTTAGCTTTTTATTTTTTTGCCTATGATCCTTTGATAGAAATTGTTGAAAGAAAGGAAAATTTGCTAGCACAGGCGAGGTATTTTTTTACATGTTTTCTTCCTTTTAAATTGTGAACCAAGAATATAAGCTGATGTGGATTGCTGTCAAAGAACTTCAGTTAGTGTAATTGTCTTTTTCTATTTGTAAATAGTTTGTAAAAGTTAAATCAAATATCACCCTAAAACATGAGCACTGTGATGCAGTCTGAAGAAGTATCACCCATATGTTCAACTATTTGGGCAAACCTATATATTTTTTTTAAATGTTTGCTACTAAAGTCACTAAGCAGTTCATAATATATTAATACATTTTTCTTTTTTGATTGGTTAGAAATAATTACACAAACATGGTTTTACATTAACAAATTTAACAATAAATAAAAATCCCCTCTTGTATATCTGAAAAGTTCTACCCCATATCTTTAAAACATGTCTATCTCTATTTTCGTTTCCTTTGTGAACGCTAGCTCTGCCATGACAGTTTCTGTATCTTTGAAAGGAGAAGGAAAAGGATTTCAGGACAGGGGAAGACACCAGATTGAGGGAAGTAGAGGAGGCAGAGCAAGAGAATCTGTCTCTGGCCTGGACTAGACTATGAGTTAAAGGTGTGATGTTAGAACACATTAACTAATATATTGTGATGTATTTGAAATGTCCAGTGTAGACAAGACAGTGCATACTTTAATAAGTTCTAAGCTAGTCACATTAAAGTCTAAGCTCCTCCCTAAGTTTTAACATCTAAATACATGTTAAGGGCAATGTGCTTTGACTACATTACACTTTTCAAACAAACCTTTTATATTGTCTATATAAGAAGTGTCTAGCTATATTTTCAGAGCAGCAAGAGGGAGTCCTCCAGCTGCTGAGTTTCAGGGCTTCTGGCCTGAAATGTACTGAAAGGGCACAGAGGTGATAGCATTTGGGATTTTAATTTTGGAGTCCCTCCTCCTTTAGAGTTGCATTTTTTTTTCCTATCCAGATCCAAAGATACAAACGCTAAAATTTTCATTGTGAGGATGGTGACAAATGGTTCTGATTCTTATTCATTTGTACTTTGAGTGAAGAGAATCAAAACTGGTTTTGGTTTTTCAAAATTGTAATCAAACAATGGTCTTCTAGGTGCCAGGATGTGTTTATCTAACACCCAAAATTCAGGGAAGAGGTTCTAAAGAACTAGTTTCAAATTTTGCTTAATTTCATTTTTAACATTTTACATATCTTATCTGAGTCTATTTCTACCAGTTACATAATTAGTTTTCCCCACACACTGTAAATACTAAATATCAAACACATTTTAATGGCCTTACATTACTTTAGTGAATAATCATTCTAACAACTGACTGTGTTTTTCAGTCACCACCAAAGTAGTCCAGAGTTTGGTGATCTTCACAGATTAATAACCATTGTGCTCCCTGAGGCCCAGACTATCTATGGCCAGAAATACCAGATCATCATGACCCCTACTTTCAGATGTAGAACTTACTTTAGTCAGCCAGGCCCATGTTATCTTTAGTTTTGCATATTAACTTCATTTTGGTTTATCTCTGCAAAGCAATGGGACGTTCTAGCCAGAGCTGATGGTAGCTGCCTACTCCTCCAAGTGGAGTAGGCTGGCAAGGACATATTATACCTGTGTTATGTTCTGGGCATTAGTTGTCAATTGATGACATAGGGTATCAGCTCTCATAGTAATAGCATCATAATAGAGCCTGTATGGATGGAGAGATATTAGCTGAATTTCAAGATGCTCATTGCTAGCTACAAAGCCCCTTCATTTACAGCCTAGGCCCAACCTAATAAGACCACCATCCAAATCTGACATGCCATATGTTCTATGTTCATCCAGAATGAAAGAAATGACTGTCTCAAGGATGAGGAATAAATGTGATAGAGAGTCAGCTCTCTTAGGAGAGAGAGAACTTCAGGGTTTCCTCCACCTGACCACATTAGAAAGACATGCAAGTCTTGTCTCTTTGACCAAGCTTTGACTGCATGTGAAATCCTGGGCAGTCAGACATGCTCTTCAGGGCAAAGTTTATGTTTTGTTTTTAGTATATTTTACAGGGTGTAAAACTGTGTACTGGTATGGCACTATACTGTTATAAATAACAATGCATGAAAGTGTGGGTCATTGTACACAGTAAGGACCATTAAAATTGAACATTCATCACTGACAGTAGTTAAATTTATTGTAGCTTGAGTTATTCCCATTCTAAGTATATGGAATACCACAAATACTGCTATAAAAGTAAATATTGAGCTAGATAAAAATCCATTAAAAAAAAAAACCTCTCTAAACACTCATTATATTGCCATGTGTTATAATACCAACTTGTTATAGCATTATGTTTTCGAGTGGAATAGATTTTTCCCTAAAGGATCCTCACATTATGCCACCAAAATGCATTGTTCTGGCAGTGCCAACAAGACTTGGGCACTAATCCATGTCTACTCTTTCTGAATCACAAAAATACCACAGCATTTGGTGCATGTATGCATGAATGTGCTTGTTACAGATGCTTTAAAATTTATCATTAGACGGCAATAGGCTATACATAGTGATGAAATACAGCGGTCTGACTTTCTTGTCTGTACCATAGTCATAACCATGGGATCTGAGCAACATTATTTTATCTTTTTCTTTCATTTTTTATTAATCTTGTTTTAGGTATAGGATTAAAACATCAACGTTTACTGTCAGTTACCACATCATGGTACTACATGATTTCCTTGTACTCAGTCTAGTGGTGTTTCAGAGGCCCCACTGTGGTAGCTGTTGGCCCAAACTGACTTTTTAAATGGAATTACTTGTTGTGAATAATAAGAATATGGACTAATGGAACTGCTGAATTTATTTAGTAAAGCACTCATCTGTACGCTATCACTCCATTTTCTTTTCCTCTTTTTCATAGATTTATTGGCATTTTTACTTTTTTATATATGAATATTAAGGTGTGATCTTTTCTACCAGTAAGACAAAACACCTTTCAAATATGTGGAACATGTAGGAACCCCTCCTTCCAATAATTAATTACTTGATGGCAATAGATGTTCAGAGACTAATGCACAATAGGATTTCAAGCAATTGCTTGTATTTTTCTCTCTACAGTGTGCTTTTATCAGATTCTTCCCTCGTAATGCTCTAATAATTTAACATAAGCTGCACCATATTCTGTGACCAAATTCACATTTTCATTTGAAAGTATAGCACCTAAATTATTAAATCAAAGATTTATTCTCCTCCTGCCTCTAATTTGATCATGGTGTTATATTGCCAGAAGAAATGGAGACTCCACTGGTACATTTTTTTTTTAACGTATTGTTACTAGACAAGATGCTGGACAGTACTACTTTATGTAAAGCAAAAACTTATTTTAAATATAATTTTATTAAATATAGTGACAGTACAGGTTATAACAAACTCATTGTTTGTAATTAGGGCTGTCGACTAATCACAGTTAACTCACGGGATTAACTAAAAAAAATTGCAATTGAAAAAAATTAATGATGATGAATCGCAATTTTAATTGCATTGTTAAACAATAGAATACCAATTGAAATTTATTACATATTTTGGATGTTTTTCTACATTTTCAAATATATGGATTTCAATTACAACACAGAATACAAAGTGTACAGTGCTCACTATATATTATTTTTATTACAAATATTTGCACTGTAAAAATAATTAAATTATTTTTCAAATTCACTTCATACAAGTACTGTAGTGCAATTTCTTTATCGTGAACGTGCAACTTACAAATGTAAATTTTGTGTGTTACATAACTTCACTCAAAAACAAAACAATGCAGAAACTTTAAAGCCTTCAAGTCCACTCAGTCCTACTTCTTGTTCAGCTAATCGCTAAGACAAACAAGTTTGCTTACATTTATGGGAGATAATGCTGCCCCCTTCTTATTTACAATGTCACCTGAAAGTGAGAATAAGCGTTCACATGGCACTTTTGTAGCCTCTATTGCAACATATTTACATGCCAGATATGCTAAACATTCATTTTTTTTTATTGCTTGACAGCCCTATTTGTAATTAATATTTTAGTGCCAGATTGTGCCTGGCTACTCTGTGGGGACCTGTCCCAAATCCCAGTGACTTCAAATCAGGCCTCAGGTATGCAGGAAGCTCCACTACTCATATGGCAATGCACATTCTCTGTACATAGGGGACAAGACCCTAGCACCCTAAAGAGGTATAGCAATGGGTGTATCTTGTGCACTGTGGAGCTCCTGATTTTCTTCCTGATTTTCCCCAGGGTGGTGCAGCTTCATGCCATACCAACATGGGACCGTCCCTTCAAGGTACAACTGAGCCTTTAGTTCATCATTTAACACCTGAGAGTTACTTTAAAGCTCTTGAGCTGCTACAAACAAAATCTATTACGAAATTAAGTAGGAACATTTTATTTCTATGAACCATGTATTTGATTCTGATTTGTCTTATTCCCCCATGATGTTAGTATTCATTTTGACACCATTAATAGCTTTGGTGTTATGAATTTTAGCTGCATAACCAAAAAGTAGTAGCACAGATATAGCAACTGAGTGGTATTAGAAAAATAAGTGTGATGACATGTCATTTGTAGAATATGGTTATACAATTCCAGTATAAAACTTACCTAAACATTCTAACATAAGAAAAAGATGGTTGCTGAAGCAATTTAGAATTGTTCATGCTTATGGTCACAGTATTTAAACTTAGTTTTCTTTGTTATAAGCAATGAGATATATTATTTCTAATTTGGGGGAAGATGAGCCTATTTATGTTTCCATGAAAGTGGTCACTGAAAACTTAGCTGTTTAGCAGAAAAACAGACATGGTGATAGTTTTATATTTTATGTAGTGTGTCAATGGCCATAAGAGTATCTTTACATATGCTATGCCTGAAATGGAAGAAAGTTAACATTTATTGATTTTTCTGAGTAACACTATGTATATTCTTGCTGTAAGGCTTGGGTTCTGTGGTTACCATAAAAATGTCTGCATTTATAAAGTTAGCATACTGTGGTCCTTTAGATGCTGCAGTTATCAAATAGTCTAAGTAGAGGAGGAAAATTAAATTTCTCAGAAACAACTGTGTAGTAACGTTTACCAAATGGTGATATTTTATGTATTTATCCACATTTAAACAACAACAACAGCCACATAGTAATCTCTAGTTGCCATAACCATTCATTAAGCTTTGACTAACAAAACATTTCCCTACCAAGTAGCAATAAATAATTGCAGACAGGTAACAGACTGGCTACTGCGAGCACCCAAAAATAAGCATTGAAGTCAATGGGAGTTAGGTGCCTAAACTGCTTTAGTGCTTTTGAAAATCCCATTAAACACTTACTTGTATCTTTAGGCGCCTACATACCATTTAAAAAGCGGGGGGGTGGGAGGGCATGGCCTTCTTTGCTCCTCCCTCGGCCCCCCCGTTTCAGCATCGTTTAGTATAGATCTTGTAGATCTTATTTTTTACTTTGATAGGCAGTCTCCTATCACAGACTACTCCACTCACTTCTCTCCATTTAGTCCATGCCTTTCCTATTTGCTTATAAGTTTGTCATTAAGTTCACCATTATTCTGTACTATCCAGCCTAGGTACTTGAAAGTCTATAATTTTGGTACAGAATCTAGCCCTTAGGCATTTTAGAAAATGCTGCTTTTGGTACTGAGAACTCAAATACACATGTCTGTCTCAAAGGGATTAATAATAGCTGACAAGGCCAGGATTTTCATAAGTAGCTAACAATTTGGAAGGCCTCCATTTTTGTGTACACAATTTGAGACACTTAATTTTCAGAAAGAGCTGAGCACACCTGTATGATAATTGAACTCATTTAAGCTGTTTGCCCTAAAATACCCAAAGCCTCCTGTAATTTCTGGAAATGATGGCTAAACTCTAAAGCAGAGCAAGCTCTCTAAATATAGAAAAAAAAATACAAAAAATAGCAGTGCTCTTTCAGAAATGTATTTGGATTTGTAAAAACTGAAGAAAAGTAAAGAGCTTACCCCTGTTCTCAGATGCCCTTGTCAGGGGTACGTCCACTCTACAATGTAAGTCTTGGCTTAAGCTCAGGCTTGAGCCCAACCCCCCATCTGTCTATCCACGTCTATCTGACTCGGGCCAGTAAGTCCTCTGGACCCAGCAAGGTGGCAGATCTGAGTTCGGATCCACAGTGTATCATTTTGCAATGTGGATCGAGCTTTGGCCCAAGTCTCCAGACTTGTGTCCTGAGAATAGACTAGATACTCTCACATTCTTACAAAGATGTGTTGGGGTGTAAAAAACTAGTGCATTCTACTGCCTTCCCTTTTTTGGTACATCTCACTCTACAAATTGGCCACACCACAGGATTACAAACTTCCTGTAAACAGTAAACTGTATAGGGGAAGAGGGAATGTCATACATGGGTTGGGGGGGGGGGGGGGGAGAAAGAGGATGTCCAAACTGCAGCAGTGGGGTTGTATGCAGTCCAGAAATTTGGTGGGGTTGGGAGGCTGGCTGTGCAGTTCTCTGAGAGTCCAAATTATCATGTGTATCTTAAGTTATAGGGAAGCAGTAGTCTATGTAGATGCTAACACAGCATTCTGTTGATTCCACCATGAATTCTGACCCAATCCTGGGTGCTGTTAGCCACAAACATTTACCATAGTAGTAACCATATGTTTAGGGTGACCAGATGTCCCAATTTTATAGGGATAGTCCCAATTTGGGTCTTTTTCTCCTATTACCCCCCACCGCCGTCCCAATTTTTCACTCTTGCTGTCTGGTCACCCTACATATGTTTCTAATGTGCCAGGGTACTCCCCCTGGCTCTGCCCCAGGCCCCACCCCTTCCTCGCCTCTTCCTCCCCATTGTGCCTCCTCCCCCGAGTGCTCCCAGCCCTGACTCCTGTTCCCCACCCCCTCGAGTGCCTCCTGCACTCTACAGAACAGCTGATTGCAGTGGGTGAAGGTGCTGATGGACAGAAGTTGCTTGGGGGAAGGGGGAGGCACTTTTCTCTGAGGATGCACTGAACCTTTTCTTAAGTAGAGACAATATTCTGTTTGATGTCCGTTTTCAGGACCTTCCACCTCTGCAGCCTGGCTACATTCCAGCAAGAGCCTGGGATTTCAAATTGTTTCAGAGTGGTCAAACAGGAAGCATTTCAGAGATTTACTTTATAGTGGATATCCTGGACAGGGCCAAAAAGCAGGCAACAGGATTCATGGCAAGTGGATAGGCACAGACAGGCAGCAGAACACAAGGAGAGACTTGTAGTAGGTGAGGAGAGACTTGCAGCGCAGTTTTAAAGCGGGAGCATCATTTGAGGGAAGAAAAGAGAAGAGTGCAGCAGAAACATCTGCTTGAGAGGCTACTTGTTCTAATGGCCGCAAGATTCAGCCTCCTGCTCCACTCACCCCATGTCCTAAGTCCCCTCAATGGTACCATGTCCTTCAGACCAGGAATGCACTGGACAATACTATGTTGGGTGGCCCGTGCAACTGGGATTGAATACTAACTGGACAGGGCGAGTGTACTTCCAGCAGTCCTCCAGTCTCCCACCGCAGCATCAAGTGTGTGGTAAAACTTGTTGGGAAGGAAGAATTAGGGGTGGGGAAATGGGGGTAAAAGCGCCCATCATCTCCCCCCTTTTCCTCATTAGAAAAGTGGAAAAAGTAAAACAAAACATTTAACAAACAAAGTAACACTTTCACAAGTAACATCTTTTCTGTCACTTTTTAAACTTTTACTCTTTTTTCCCCCTCTTTTTAAAGAGATAAAACACTTGGCCTCCTCCCCCATCCAGTCTCTACCCCCTTTCCCCCATTGGAGAACAGTTAGAAAGAGAGAGGGAGAACCCACTTTTCATAATTGTTTAACTGTTCTAGCAAAAGTTTGAAAAGAGTAAGAAAATGAGGAACAGTGTGTTTTCCCACACTTGCTTAACTCTTTGAATTTCCTACAGAAAGACCATTATTTATCTATAGGAAAGTTCCAAATAGAAAAAATTCCACCTTTTCGCTAGCTCTGCACCAAATGATGGAAAAAAACAATTGGAAGGAATGGAAGAGAGAGGGGGCAATGGTAACAGTAACATTACATGTGATGACAAACTAGCATTGGCACACCAGATAGCATCAGGTCATGCAAAGAATTTGTGGTTTGTTAGCTTGGTTTTTTAAACAAGATAAGATATAAATGAAATAGCTGTCCGTGATCCCTTTATGCTATAGCATCTAGTTCTGGTTTGTGTTGGCTTTCAAACTCATAGTTTGAGCAATAAATAAATAGAATCTGCAAAGATAGCATCAAAAATCCATATTGTCTGTGTTGTGCCTTATTATGGAAAGTGGAAGCTAACTGAATATGAAATATTTCAGTACTATGGACAGTTTGATTCCTCTCACCATCATGTAAAAATGAATATGCTTTAGACTGAATCAGAACAGAACACTATTTGCATACTTGGGTCCTGTGTGGATGAAAATTTTTAAATAAATGTAACTTAGCTGGTTTTACCGAATCATGTTAATCTGTAAATAGCTGCAACCATCAATATTTGACTTGGGACTGCTATACTTAAGCCTCATGCATACTTTCCACGCATGTCAAGAGAAGTTCCATATTTGGACTGAGTGTAGGATATGCCTCTTACAGTGGTACATTAGCTACTAAATATTAACCAGCAGGAAACAGGAGGTAATGCAGTGGCATTTGAGCGTGATTTGTTATTTGCACATCTGAGATAGTCTTTGGGGGGTCGGGGTGGGGAAGGCAGATGTTTCCTGCTTGTTTCTGAATATGGTAACATGGGTTCAAACCACAGAATGCTGACCCACTGAGAAGTGCTGAATGCCCTCTACTTCCATTGATTTAAATGGAGTGCAGCAACTCTCAGGGTGAGGCCCTAGTTGATGTGGCTGATTTTTAAGGGGGAATGCCTAAAGCGGTTTTAACATTTCCTTAGGAAATTATGCCCCCTCCTGAAGAAGTTATGTGATTAAATTTTAAAATTATATATTTGCAACATTTATCTTTATTGTATTCTTGACATTCTATATTCCCATGAGTGAGTAATGGATAGGAAGGGCTGCCTTTGTAAGACAAAAAAATTGCCTCAGTCTGCTTCTGCTATTCTCTTGATGCTTCCATTTATGATGCCTTAAACTGCTGCATTCACATCTTCTGATGTTGTATCCACTGCACTGTCTCAGGAGAGATATTTTGATCTTAATATGATTAAATTAATAAAATCAATTCCTATTTCCAGGAGATATAATTATTGGTGCAGAAGATCACTTAACACTGGAACATGCTCTTTAGTAGTAGAGTCTTAAAGGCGTATTAAAAGGAGCATGGATTGCAGTGTCACACCACTACTCTGATCATCTGTATAAGGGAATACAGAGAGGAACTCCTGCCACTATAAGAGTTTCCATCTAATGACCACTCTGAATAGATTTGTTCATGTATATGATTGAAGAGGAAAAAAAAAAGTCCCCCCCCCCTTCAACAGCACAAACAAACAACAACTATCCTTTACACAGGAGAAGCTATTCAAGAACAGCTCACTAGTGAGCATATTACCAAGGTCAGTAACAGCTTGTGCTATGTGCTACATAGGTACTGAACATGCAAGTTAAACCTTCCCATGGGTGACTGCAGTTAGCCAATTATCCTTTTTATTCCAATTCAATATTTTGATCCATAAGTTAGTATTCCTATTCTTTTGTGCTTGCTTTGCCCTTTTCCTTATTTGAGTCTTTTTAGACTTGCACCCCATCCCTTCAGTATTTTCTGCTGCATAATAAAAAAAGTCCCAAAATAGTTATGTAAAGTGCAGAAGAGAATAGTTATGGAAACCTGTTGTGGAAGCTACATAAAAGCCAATGCATGAATGTGATGCGAGGTGAGGTGCAGAGTCCATTTTATTTAAAAAAACAAACAAACAAACAAAAAAAAAACCTGACAGATGGCTTCTTCCACCCCTGACTTCTGAAGAGAAAGATAAGGGTTCTCCTCAAACTCAAAACAGATAGTGCCTGGTTCTCTTTTCCTCTTTGTAAGACTCCAGGACATTGGTCTTTGATTACCAGTTCCTTGGAGATGAAAGAGGACACTCTTCAGCTCAGTTGGATCTCTTCTTTCTGGCTAAGAAGTAACCTAAAGAGCTCAAAAGCTTCTCTCTCACCAACAGAACTTGGTCCAATAAAAGATTGGACCTCATCCACCTTGTCTCTCTAATATCTTGGGACTGGCACAGCTACAACTACACTGCCATTAACAAAGCTGTCAGCCAGACAGAAGAGATACCTTTAGGTCTCCCTGGTGTTCAATTAGATGTGAAATAGCCTGTCTCCCATGTTAGACAGAAATTGAAAATGTTTATCATACTTCTGAGACATCTGGAGGCATGGAATTCTGGATACATAAGTGGGAATGTGTTGATCATAAACAGACAAGTACCTTATAAGAATTAGAGGTAGCCTTCTGGTGCCAGGGAGGTCCATGAAATTTTTGTGGGCTAGCTGTGACAGCATCTCTTTCTGACAGACAGGGCTCTATTGTATATGCAGAAGCTGACATTTTTATTGAGCTCAAACTTTACTCCACTCTGAACGTTATATAGGAATTTCTTCAGTTTGACATTAACACTTCCCTATGAAGGTCTACTGAGAGAGCACAATGAAGAGGACTCTCATTGAGAAGAGATATTAAATCACCATATGATACCTTTGCAAAACAATTGTAGCCAAGTGAAGACTTTCCCAGACAAAATAAGTGAAATCTAAATTGACATAGAAAAGCAGCATGATCAATTTGCATATCCCAAGTTTATACCAAAGAGTTTTATTTAAATGATCAAGCATACAATACTCACATAATTTTTTGAGGTTCTAGTTTTAGGTTTCTAAAAAAGTTCTACAGTTCAATGGAGGATACAACATTCTAAATTGTTTCAGTTTTAATATCTGTCAAAGGGCATGCCTGCCCTGTAGCACCCTGTAGCCTATAGAAATGATGTTTGCTTATGTTTATATAGAAATGCAGGTAGGCCCAGAAATCTATTTCCTAAAAATAGGCTTGACAATAGTCAAGTGAGGCCTGGTAAAATGTGAGTAAAGTGAAGTGAGATTTTAAATTAAAAAAAAAAAAATGGAGATATACCTATCTCATAGA
Source organism: Terrapene triunguis (assembly GCF_002925995.2). Lineage (NCBI taxonomy): Eukaryota > Metazoa > Chordata > Testudines > Emydidae > Terrapene > Terrapene triunguis. The sequence continues at coordinate 39,980,892 of NW_020664417.1, read as the reverse complement.
ATTGGAAGGTCATTGACTCCAGCCCCCTGCTTTCAGTAGCAGGACCAAGTACTGATTTTGCCCCAGATCCTTAAGTGGCCCCCTCAAGGATTGAACTCACAACTCTGGGTTTAGCAGAGTAATGCTTAAACCACTGAGCTATCCCTCCCTGAGATAATTCAGGGCAGGTATAGAGGTAAATTAGGGTGTAATCCCAGGTCATATTGTGACTAGGTTTTGGTCCTAATCCCCCTCCCCACACACACGTGTTTTAGATTAAAAAGTTGATGTTTTGAAAAATGCTATCTATATTGGTAGTTATTGCTATGGCATTTACACAGATGTATTTTAAAGACGCTTCATGTTAAGTAGTCAATGGTTAAAAAGGTGGATTTAATGTTAATTAATTAAGAGACATTATTATAACTGATTATGAAAAGGGTAGCATGCTAATTTTAGGTAGACATGCCCATCCATTAAGATATTGTTAGAAAAAAGATTAAACCCATTCTCCTCATGTAGGGACTAATCACCCCTAAATGCATCATTTAATCTTAGAATGCAGTGTATGGTTATATTGTAATGCCTGTTTTAAAAAATTTAATATAAAATCGTTAGTTAAGCAATTTTATCACTCATTGGGTTATTCACAGTCCTCCACTAAATTAAATTATCTGTAACTGCCCTGGAGGCACCAACTTTAAATAATTCAGTTTGGTTTTATTCCTTATTTTTAAATTACTAATTGCAAACACATAAATCAAAGGTTACAACACCCTTCTGACCAAGCATAGGGCAGCAGCACCCTGCCTCAGTTTACCCTTCACTCAAGGACCTTTAAAAAATCCACACAAGCCAGATAGTCAAAATATTCCCCCTTCTGGGAAGTCCCACACAGAGTCTTTCAAAAGAAAACAAACTTACAAAGTCTTCATGCCAGTTTCAGCTAGGTCCAAGCCCCTCCTTTCTGAGAGTTGTCTTCCTTCCCCCGTAGCCTCTCTAGCCTGGAATTTGGTTTTCCGCCGCTGGTGTCATCCCCCTGCTGACTCAGGAACCTTCTTACTCGATGCAGTGCCTGCAGGCATTTGCCAACAATCACTTGCAGCTGTCTCCCCCATTAAAGGATGAAGTGCCTTCCTTGAAGCCCTATTGGGCAATAGCCAGTCTAGCACTGGATCTACTACCTCTTAAATGGGCCAAACGCCTATGACATTTTCTGACTTGGTTCATTTAGTCATTGTTCAGAATCATTCCCCTGTATACTGAGGTAATGCAAACAACAGACATTCAGTTTTGAAAATTTTGGCACACTGTTGTAGATTGAATGTTCATGTGAATCAAATCATTTAATGTGGTCTGTGAGCTTAATGTGAATGCAAACTGCAGTGCCATGGCATGTTTCTAATCAGTATTAGAGATGTGCCAAACTGTCAACAGCTCCTGAGCAATATGAACGCTATAGTTCTTCACACCCTTTTGAGTGCATATCAATCATTTGAAAATAACATTTTTTTCAGAATGAGCTGTCACTATCAGTTTGAATAGTGGCTGTTCAACTGGAATTTATCCAATTTTCCAGCAAGCCATTTGGTTCATTGTATCATGAACCAAATGACTTGCAAAAGCAAATACTTTTCAGACTGTTTGCAAGACAGACATGTATGAATAAGACTTCCAGGCTTGCATTGCCCAGTTAAGATATTTAGCATTCAATTTAACAGTTGAAAGAAGCTTATTTATTAAAAAAGGAAATCCTGACACTTTACCCCAGTAGACTATGGTATAAAATAAAACCTTTAACACACCTTTTTTGGTGTGTAATATTTTGAATGCAGTAATCAATTGACAATTTGAGAGTTACAAGCAGTCCCTCTGAATTGAATATTTTAATATTCCAGACCTATATAAGGAATAATCTTAACTTTTATATGCCAAATTTATGGTTATTAAAAAGCAAAGTTAAAAAGAACTGTAGCTTGCCAAATAAAAGAATATAGCTTGTCACAATATAGTTGGTCCAATAAAAATATTCTCACCTATGTTGTCTTTCTAATATAGCTTGGTGAAATTAGATATTTCTAAACAGACATTTAAATAAATTGAGTGATATTATAATCAACTTCTTTCTAAACAGGAGTTTTCTTCTACCATCACAGATGCTATTTTACTTTCTGCTATATTACATTCCAGCATTTGATAACGGTTATTGCTTCAAGACCTTCACTTCAGAAAAAAGCCAGTACTGGTATATTTTTGCTTACTGTTGAAATGTGCTAACAAAGGCCATTTTTTACCACCCTACCAAGAACAATCCCTCCCTTCTCTGCACTGCACTGCAACTCAGAAAGTAATGGAAAGACAATAAATAGAAATATATCCCCAGGAAATATATTGGCTATAGAAATCTCTCTCAGTATCTCCCAAGCAAATTCTAACTCAGATTCTTCTATTTGTTTCTGTCCCATTCTTCCATAGCCACATAATGTTTCATTTATAGACCACACCAGATATTCTGAAGTATCTTTAGCCTCCCAGTATCTAGGCTCTGGTATCCTGATCCAAAGTCCATTGAAGTCAATGGAAATTTTCCATTGACTTCAGTAGGTTTTGACTTGGCCTCTGGTATGATGGGACAGCAGGGATTGTGAGCATGGTACTTTCATTTGTTTCCTTACAGAGGTGTGTGGAGTAGGCAGAAAAACAGAGAAGATGCTATCAGCCTGTACAGCTGAGCTAACCCTGGGGAAAAGGAGAGTTAATTTGCTTTTGGTCAGGGAATGTAAAAATTATTTTCCCCTAGAAGAAAAGGGCAGGGAATTGTGACAATTCATTCCCTGGGTTCCTCTTGGGTGAGTAAACTCACTTCTTGTTTCAAGGATTCAGCTTACAAAGGGAGTCTCCAATTTCAAATTTGCTGCCAAATCTGGGTCTCACCTAACAATGTGAGCAGGTGCAGAACAACTGTAGCAATAAAGCTCCCCCCCCCCCATCTAGTGGGGTTTTCTTAATTAAGAAAAAAGAAGCCTATTTGAGTATCAAATCTCTAGCAGTAGAAATCTCTCAGATCAAGTCTTTTAGATTGGGGTTTTAGCTATTACAGCAAAATTTATGGTATGGAAAGTGCAATAATAGGGATCAGTTGAAAAGGCCACTTTAAAGTGAGGCTGAATTTGCTATACAAGAATTGGGTATTATATTGTGTGATAAAGTTCCTCCTCTGCATTGGTGGGTTCTGCACTTTCTGGAGGATTTGCTCGCCTCAGAGGTTCATGGTAGTTCTCAGTTTGGCTACTTTTGTTAGTGGCACAAACTTGCCATTCACTTAGCTAACTTTATCACTGGCCAGCATTGGGAAAAGGAGAACAATCCCCGCAGTCTCTGCTGGCCCATCTAATGGGTCGGGGGACAGGCCAGAGACCTTCCCCTCTGGTGGGACCCACAGTCCATATCAATTCCTCTTATATCAAATAGGGAGTGGAGGGGATGAGGGAAACCCAGGCCCACCCTCTACTCCAGATTCCAGCCCAGGGCCCTGTGGATTGCAGCTGTCTATAGTGTCTCCTGTAACAGCTGTGTGACAACTACAACTCCCTGGACCACTTCCCCATGGCCTCCTCCCAACACCTTCTTTATCCTCACCACAGGACCCTCCACCTGATGTCTGGTAACACTTGTACTTCACAGTCCTCCAGCATTATGCCTACTCACTCTCAGCTTCTTGCACCTCTTGCTCCCAGCTCCTCACATGCACATCACTAACTGAAGTGAAGTCCTTTTTAAAACCAGGTGCCCTGATTAGCCTGCCTGTCCTAATTGATTCTGGTAGCTTCTTAATTGGCTCCAGGTGTCCCAATTAGCCTACCTTAATTGGTTCCAGCAACTTCCTGATTGTTCTGGAACAGCCCATTATCTTACTCAGGGAAAAGGGACTTGCTTAATCTGGGGCTATTATATCTACCTTCTATTACTCTCCTGTAGCCATCTGGCCTGACACTGTCACAATTGTTATTAATAGTTATTTTCTTCAAACAAATTATCTAGGCTATAATCCTACATTCCTTGTAAACCTCATTCTGCCATTTACCTAATTGTTAATTTGAGGTATGCATGGAGCACAGGATCAGGCAAGTGCTATTAATTTTACTTCATCACTATCAAAATTTAGTTTTATTGTTGCCATGCTGGCCATAATGTCATGGTTTATGGTTCAATGGTTATGTTTCCCTATGAAAAGGCTCTCAAAATTAATAAACTCATATATAAAGGGGTAGGAAGGAAAGATGGGAAAAAAAGGTGGTGTTACATCAAGAATGCGTACACTTGTTCTGAGGTCCAGAAAGACGTGAGAGGCAGACCAGTTGAAAGTCTCTGGGTAATGATAAAAGGGGAAAAACATGGGTGATGTTATGGTAGTGGTCCACTATAGACCACCAAGGAGGAGGTGGAGGAGGTATTGCTAGTACAAACAACAGAAATATCCAAATCACAAGACCTGCAAACTTTAGTAATGGGAGAATTTGACTACACAGACATCTGTTGGAAGATTAATATTGCAAAGCACAAAATGTCCAATAACTTCTTGGAATGTGTAAGGGACAATATTTTGTTTCAGAAACTGGAAGTAATAACTAGGAAGATACCCATTTTAGTCTTGATTCTGATCAAGAGGGAGCAACTGGCTGTGAATCTGAAGGTTGAAGGCAATTTGGGTGAAAGTTATCCTGAAGTAATAGATTTCATGATTCTACAGAATGGAAGGACTGAGAGAAGCAGCATAAAGACAATGTTTCAGAGTGTTAGCTGTGTTAGTCTGGATCAGCAAAAACAATGAGGAGTCCTTGTGGCACCTTAGAGACTAACACATTTATCTGGGCATAAGCTTTCATGAGCTAGAACTTCTAGCCCACGAAAGCTTATGCCCAAATAAATGTGTTAGTCTCTAAGGTGCCACAAGGACTCCTCATTGTTTTTGCATAAAGACAATGGAACTCAAAAAAGCAGTCTTTTACAAACTCAGAACTGGTAACTAGGTTCCCATTAGAAGAAAACCTAAGGGATAAAGAAGTTCAGAAGAGCAGTCAGTTTCTCAAGGACACAATATTAAAGGCACAGCTGCAATCTATCCCGATGCAAAGGAAAGGGAAGAAAAATAGTAAAAGGCTAATATTGCTCAATCAAGAACCCTTTAATGACCTGAAAATCAAAAAGGAATCCTATAGAAAGTGTAAACCTGGACAGATTGCTAAGGATGAGTACAAAAGAATAGCACAAATACGTAGGGACAAAAATCAGAAAAGCTGAGGCACAAAATGGATTACACCTAGCAAGGTACATAAAAGAAAAGAGAAAGATAAAAGAAAGTGTAAGTCTTCTATTTTGCAGGAAGAAAAGCTAATAGAAGATGACATCAAGAAGGCTGAGGTGTTTAAAATCTATTTTGCTTCAGTCTTCACTAAAAAGGTAAATTGTAACCAGATACTTTATACCATTAACATTAACAACAAGGAGGAAGAAACACAAGTCAAAGTGGGGAAAGAACAGGTTAAAGAATACTAGCCAAGTTAGATAATTCTGCAGGGCCTGATGAAATGCTCCTGACTTCGTACTGGTGGGGCCTCAGCTGGAGTTTTGAATCCAGAACTGGGTGCCACACTCTAGAGAAAGATGTGGACAAATTGGTAAGATCCAGAGGACAGCAACAAAATTGATAAAAGGTGACCTATGAGGAAAGGTTAAAAAAAACTGGGCATGTTTAGTCTTGAGAAAAGAAGACCAAGGAGGGACCTGCTAACAGTCTTCAATTATGTAAAGGGCTATTTATAAAGAGGACAATGATCAATTTTTCTCTATATCCACTGAAGGTAAGACAAGTAGTAATTGGCTAAATCTGCTGTAAAGATTTAGGTTAGATATTCAGAAAAATCTAACTATAAAGATAATTAAGCACTGAAACAGGCTTCCCAGGAAATCCCATCATTTGAGGTTTCTAAGAACAGGTTATACCAGTGGTCATCAACCACTCGATCACGATTGACTGGTCGATTCTAGAGGATCTCCCAGTTGATTGCAATCTCCAGTAGTGTAGCGTGGCTGCTGTTAAGGCAGGCTCCTTGCCTCCCCCAACCCCATGCCGCTCCCAGAAGCGTCTGCTTCGCACGCTGCTCCTGCCTGCAAGCACCATCCCCACAGCTCCCATTGGCCGGGAACAGGGAGTGGTGCTTGCAGAAAGGGGCAGTGCCACGTGCCCCCCTCCCCCTCCAGGTGCCGCAGCGGTGCCTTGGCCCCTTCTGGGAGTGGCGTAGGGCCAGGGTAGGCAGGGAGCCTGCCTTAGCAGCAGCCATGCTGCACCATCAACCGAGAACTGCCGGACGTAAGTCTTGCCTGGTGGGAGGCCTCACCCCAAACCTCAGCCCTGAGTCCCCTCCTGGAGCCAGCAACCCATACCCCCTCCTGTACCCCAAGCCCCAGCCCAGAGCCAGCACCCCAACTCCCTCCTACACTGCAACCCACAGCCTTGAGTCCCCTCCTGGAGTCAGCACCATGTACCCCCTCCTGCACCCCAACCTGCTGTGCCAGCCCTGACCCCCCCATCCCAGAGCTTGCACCCCTCACCCCCTCCTGCACCCCAACACCCTGCCCCAGGTTCAGCCCAGAGCCTCCTCCCACACGTCAAACCCCTCAGCCCCAGGCCAGAGCCTGCAACCCCCTACCCCAGCCTGGTGAAAGCGAGTGAGGATGGGGGACAGCAAGTGACCGGGGGGGGGAGGGGTGGAGTGATCAGGGTGGGGCTTTGGGGAAGGGGAAGGAGCAGGGTAGATCCTGGGTTGCCCTTAAATTCAAAAAGTGATCTCGGTCGTAAAAAGTTTGGAGACCACTGGGTTAGACAAACACCTGTCAGGGATTGTCTAGGTATACTTGGTCTAGATGACCTCTCAAGGTCCCTTCCAGCCCTACATTTTTATGATTCTATCATAGTAACAAGTTTTCCTAAAGCAAACTGTGAACAATATAAATCTACTGAAAATAGAAATGCATAGACATATTGTTATTAAATATTTCACTAGACTATACACCAGTTGTGTGTGATAATTTGAAAAACGAAAGTGTCTTAAGGAAGCTATAAATGCAAAGTATGTGATATGTCGTCTTAGTTAGGCAATTTTTCAAAGAGTAAGAACCTTTATCCAAATACAAAACTAACGGTACCTGTTCTCCTCAAAGGTCTATTTTGTGTATTTATGAAAATGTCCTCATACATTCATGCCAATTTATTATTGAAATTATAGCATTTCACTCCTTTTTCAATAAATATTACAATGATTACTGAATGAGACACCTAAAGGCAAACTGCATTCCTGCTATTAGATCTGTCTTATATCATCCATTATTGATTCAGTGTTACATCTAGATAGTGTAATAGTTGATCTGAAGTCTAGGAACCATTATGAAATGTATTGCTGTCAAGAGAGCACAACAAGTAATAGGAAACAATTTAGTCAAATAAAAGAAATATAGCCTGTGCTTCTTCATCAAATGAAAATTCCTGTAACTGCTTTTAAGACAGCATTGAATCATGTGATGCTATAAGGTCTTATATGATAGCATCATCTAAAACATTTGAATGGCTATATGAGTAACCTATAATGGTCAAATGGCTTTTGCCATAGGATCTGAATTTAAACATATTGGGAAATTAATCAAAATGCAGATTATGACAAGTTGGGACTCACCACCTGAGCCTCCTGCTGGTTGTCTCCAGGAATTAGCTCTGTCCAGTGGAGCTCCCTCTCCTGGTGGTGTCCCATCCATCATCTCACCCTTGGTTGGCGTCTGAGCCTGCGTCACTCTCCAGCTCGCGGTGTCCTCTTCAGGACCACTGCCCTCCGGCAGTGCCCCTTAGTCCATCCACACCCCCTTCTGGGGGGGGGGGGGGGGGGTAGCCGCGCTCTCTCCGCCCCCCCCCCCCCGTACACACACACCCCCCCAAATAATCCCCCTCTTGTCAGGGATCTGGCGTAGTCTATAATGGGCGCTCCCTACGGCTGATGTCTGGGTGTACTGCAAGGGGGGGGGGGAACCCAGGCCCGCCCTCTAATCTGGATCCTGACCCAGGGACCCTTTGGCGGCAGCCTCGCTGTCCTCCTTCTCTCCCCTCCGTCTGTCCACTTCCCTGGGCCGCTTCCCCTAGGCCCCTTGCACCCGCTAGGCCTTTCCTCTCAGGGCCTGCAGCCTGGCAGAACCACCAGGCTAGAGTTCCCTTCTGCTCCCACGGGCCTGCCCAGCACTGCGCTGTCCCTGGTGCTAGTCTCCCTGCTCTGGAGACAGACTTTCCCCTCTCAAAGGCCTGGGATAGACTAACTGTCTTCTCCCTGAGCAGCCTTTTTATAGGGCTGAGCCGGGCCCTAATTGGCTGCCTCCAATCTGGGCCCCGATTGGCTCCCACTAAGCCCTTCTCTGATTGGCTGCCCATCTGCACAGGTGCACTGGCCTGCTGCAGCCCAAATTCTCCAGGAGTGGGGCAGCCGCCCCACTACACAGATATTCAATATAAATATGATAGGCATTAAAAATAAAATAGAAAATAATATGTTACATATTGATTAATACAGTGTAGCTATTTCATTCTGATTTGGGGTGAAAGTCTAAACTGTACTTGGGTGGAAGCAGAGCGAAACCACTCTAATGCTAGTGGTAGTAGCACTCTCATAGTAATGAGATGCAGTAGCCATCCTGTCAGCTCAGTTAAAGATTGCTCAAGGCAGGAAAGAAAAGTTTCACACAGTTTAAGGCCAGAAGGGACTATTAGATCATCTAGTCTGACCTCCTGTGTACAACAGATCATCACATTCCTGAATCATCATTGCTGAATTGAGCCCAATAGCTAAAGCATTTCAGTCACAAGGAGATTAAACTATAGCCTCATACAACAGGAGAGACATAGGTGCCATCAGTGCCCAAGGCATCAGCTATAGCAGGGAATTGATTAGAAGTGATATGCCAAGATGATCTTAGAAAGTGATCCATGCCCCACGCTGCATAGGAAGGCAAAACAAAAACAAACTAAAGTCTATCCCAAACTAGCCTAGCCCCAGATCTGCTTTCTGACCCCAAATCTGGCAATTATTATGTCCCTGAGCATGTGAGTCGAACACACCACTCAAAGCACCTAAGAAAGAGGATTTGTACCATCTGGGGCCAATCACTAATGTTTCATAGGAAAGTGAAATAAAACCCTCAAAATGCATCTGGCCATTGGGGAAAAAATCCTTCCTGACCTTTTCAGGTGATTCACTGAAGCTCTGAAACATGACATTGGATTATATTCATTGCTTTAATGAAGAGTTGCAAGTCTTATGAGCATGTTGAGCCAAAAAAGAGCTTCCTGTTCTCTCCAGGGCCCATGAAGGGAAGGACTGGATATTCACGGACTACGAGGTCAGAAAGTACCACCATGGCCAATGGACCTAGTCCCGATTTAGAGTTTTTGTTTGTTTTGTTTTTAATATGTTTCAAAATGCCTTATTATTTTCTTTAACTCTATGAGCCATTTAATATTTCATTGACAAGGGAAGCCAAAGGAATCAGTTACTTATTTTTTAAATGTGTAATTTATATTCATTGTCATTTACTTCCCTTTTCCCCTCTCCATTTCTTATATATTGATTTTATATATTTATTGATTTTTTTCAAAGTTTTCTCTCTACTTCCACATCTTCTTTTAACCAGGATATTTTTTTTCTAGCACAACATCTTTGGATGATTGTGCATGCCTGGTGTCTTGGGGATCTTGAACAATTGAGTCCCCTCCCCTTAAATTTATATTTTCAATAAATTATGCCGACAACTGCTTTTACCTGTAAACAACTGACCCTTTCAGTGTTCCAAATTTACGTTAGTGGTTGGTGCCATACATTTTGCACACAGGTAAACAAACCAGCCCGGCCCGCCAGGGTGCTTACCCTAGCAAGCCACGTGCCAAAGGTTGCCAATCCCTGCTACAGTAGGTGCCTCTGTCTTAATCAGCTCTGTAGATCCTGCCCTCTGCCCTTCAGCTATTTGACAGCACAACTCTAATGGAGATGCATTATTAGGATCTGCAATAATCCACATGAAAGGAGGTTCCACACTGTGGAACAGGCCACACAGGCTGCATTATATTTTTGGTGAATTCCCTGTAGAGCTCGGATGGAGGACAATGTGCATGCTCCACCTCCCGTAGCCCCCAAGTGGGTAGGCACTTGGATGCTGAAGACCATAAAATATGCAGGGAGAACAGTACAACAGACCTGGCTGGCCACCATATCAAGTCCAGAGACTCTCTGTGTGGCTAATCTGGTGGTGAGGGAAAAGGACAATCCCACTGTTTGTGGTATTGCATGTTGTCTAACATTAAAAAAGTAGTTGTACAAATTCTAATACTGGGTCTGACTCTGCAGGTGCTCTAGGCTCAGAGCTCCTGCTGCTGCAATGAGAATAATTTGTTTAGATTGGTACAGTAACAGAAAATAGGAGTCTATGGAAGTTTGCTATGAAAGTCAATGCGAGCTCAAGGAGTAAAAGATGATAGACCTTGGCAGCATAGGTAGAAATAAACTGTTCCGAGTCCTTTACAGTAATACCTCAAAGATATTTTTTTGTTAGCTTGGCGTTGTTTCACTAAAGACTTTATGTGAAGTTTTCATCTAAGGCACTTTAAAACTCTAACTGAAAGCAGTGGAACCACACAATTTATGGTAAGCATTTCCAAAGTCACCGCCAGAAGAGCCCCATTCAGGAAAAAAGGGTTATTCTCTTTAGAGAAGAAAAAGTTCCTGTAGTAGGATTAACCATTTGGCCAGAATTCCCTACTTCACCAGGCCCTGATCCTACAATTCACATAGCACAAAGAGGCCACTGCATCCACACAGAGCCCCACTGAAGTCCACCAACGGAGAGGCCCTCTGACTTCAGTGAGGCTCCATGCAGACATAGGAGTCTGCTGCTGTGGCAACAATTCCAGAATCAGGTCCTAATTCATCATCATCATCATTTTATCTCCACATCATTATTACTGAGAGAATTGTCAGATATATCATTTTATTCCAAATTACCTGCAGAATTCTAGTAGCCAAAATAATTTCTTGCCAATAGTTTATGTTATGTTACAATTCTACACAAAAGCCACAATTCAGGGTGGAAAAATTAAAAAAATGAAACAGACTGGTAATGTTTGGACATGTTATGTCAGATTGTCTTATTCATGCTTTGTAACATCAAAGTCACCATTTAACCTGAATTAATCCTTATGCATATCTCTGTGGTGTAGCAAATTAATGCCAAATATACATATTAACCCTTCAGCAGTAGTGAGCAGGGAGACAATGTGTACATCCAAGGGTTCACCACAAGGACAATGATATTGTCTGATGACTTTGGATGTAGTGGTGGGATTCTGGAAAGTGCGGATGGTGTGTCAGTGCAGATACCCCTTGGTTTGAGCTTCAAATACAGCAATTTAGAAAAACCAGGGCTAGCAGCATTAATGGAGTTTAAAAACCAGACAGTGCCAAATTAGAGTCAATCCACTGCTTTGTAGCTGGCAAAGAGAACACAGGAAATTAATAGTATTATTTTGAAGAGAGAGCTTTTCATCTATGCATTTTTTATCAAGAGTAATATTGGCTATCAGCAGATAGCACCTCGATTCCAAATTCTTCACTAGCTATTCCTCTACTATTAAAGTTACATTTATTAATCTGGTGAAAGTTATCTTCCTAGTTATATACCTGTTTATCTCACAGCATTACAAGTGAAAGAGATTGGCCCTTTCTTGTGAGTCAGGTGGTCTTTTGGACTATGTTTCCCAGCATTCATCAGCTGCTGAGGAGCCCTGCCAGAACTATGACATTCTGAATCTCTCCAAAATGCTAAGCTGTGGTGTCTAGTTGTTCTCTGTATTGCCATTGTATGGATGCCTAACAGTCTTGTTCACTAAAGTTTCACGTTATTTTTCGACGGCCCTTGATAACTTGATCTTGCCTGATTGCTATGTTGATGTTTTTCATTCGTGCACCTGTTGAATCCCATCAGTTATAGTGCAGAAAGCCCAGATTTGAGCCTCAAACGATGAGACAGAATTCCAACTACATAGATCTGTAAATGTTGTGGATACCAGAGCAGAGTGTTCTATCAGAGGTTTCCAATGTAAACCAAAGAATGCTTTGTGAGCAGCTGTCATTGCTGGTGAAAGATAAACTGCACAGTATCATCCCACTGAAAATATTCAAAGTCTTAGTTGCTTTTGCTTACAATAGTGCTAAGATGTTACAGTATTTTTAAAGTGGAATTTATTAAGGCTTTATATTTTTAAAAATAAAAAGACAAATCTTTCTTTTACAAGAGAGCATATGAACACTCTGAAGGATGTTTAACAACTTTCTGTACAGTGATATACAGAGAGTGCTTTGACATGAATGGGAGAGTTCATCTTTGCCTAGAGTAGCTCAACCGCTGAAAACTACCTTATACCGACAAACTGAAATTTTCAAAAATGCAGTAAATATTCACGACCACATTAAAACAAGAAATAAATACACAATGTCAGTTCCTCACACATGTTCACTGTTATCTCTATTTTCCTGTGCAGTTTATATTTCATAATAAATTTTTGATACACTGCAGGGATACCACCATTGTCTTTAAATGTAACATTGCTCTTGGAAGGACTGAAACCAAGTGGTCCCTCTAGGGCATCATAAATCTTAGTTTTTATTTGGAATATAGAAACCATAAAGAGTATAAAACAATATTTAAGCCTCAGAGAAGACCAATTTTAATATAAAATGGGATTGTTATGACACTAAAGAAATGAGCAGATGAGAATAGGAACTCTCCAATTTTACAAAAGCCTGCCAGAAAGAGAACAAAAGGAAGCATTTGATCCCCAGGGATTGTACATGATAGATCAGTGACCAGAAAGCTGAAATGGTCCATAAGGATTCATTCGTCTTTTTCTGCCACATGTGTCACAGATATATGAAGTATATACATTAAAATACTATGTTTAAAAATCAAATGAGGAACATAAGCAACAGACATGACATGATGTGCTTAAGTAAAGTATCAGTTTCACAAATAACAGGTCAGTTGTTTTAACAGACTTTAAAAAATTCAAAAATGTTTTAAATAGGGTTAAATAATTTTATGGAATTAGGTCATATTTGATCATTTTCTCTAATTGTAGACAACATCTTGATTATGTTATGCTTTATCAAAGAGGACATCCAATTCTATTTTAGTAGCTCTTGGAAAGTCAAGGAAAAGAAGGGAAAACAAATCTTCAAATTGCTCAGAACCCCACAATACTGTAACTTTCTTTTTTCAAAGAACCTCTAAAGTTTCCACAGAACAAGAAAAGTGGACAAGCTTAGAATATCCAAGGGAAACCTAGACATAATATTTTATAAGGTAAGAAATATGCTCATGTTTTTATTTATCAAGTAAGGATATGGCTTATATTAGTAATGAGAATACTTGTAATAATGCACAGAAAAATAAAGGGATGGGGAAGTTGAGTGCTTTCAGTTTCTTGTGAACTACCATCAAAAACTTCCATCTACCATCACTACCTCTCCCAGCATTCAGAGGGATGGGACCAGGTGTTCTGCAGTGGGTTCACTTTCTTGTGAACTACCATCATAAAACCATTACATGTTTGCCTAATTCTGCACTGCTAGAGGTCTTTTCCCCACTTGGGTTAGCTCTGTAAAATAAACAAAATCATAAAGAATTAGATGTCTAATTACATTAGAGAATGACCTATTTCTATGGACTTAAGGTTTATTAATAGAGCAGTGAGCACAAGTCCAGTTTGCAACAGGACCCAAAGATGAATTGAAGACTTCGGTCAATGGCCTTTTTAATTGCCTGTTTTTTACCAACACCAAATTATTTATTTACATTGAAAAAAGCATCAAGAGTTTTAAAAGATGCCAATCAATTGTCTTCAGGCTGTGTCACAGTACACTATTGATTCTAAATTCTGTACACTGAAAGGGGGAGAAACTTGGAGATTTTAGTTTACAAAGAACTTAAAAATGATAGCATTCAACTAATTTAAAAGGAAGTAAAGGTTATTGAAATTAGATATTGACATTAAAAAGCACTGCAATGAGGTCACTCTTGAATGACAGAGATAATAATAGCTGTGCCAGATGCTGTTTATCTACGTTTTTAAAAATAAAGTTTCGTGATCATGACTAACAAAGCTTGAAGATCAAAAGAAAACAAATGTTTTCATTTGTATGTATTCGAGAGTTGGACTGTAGGTACACAAAGAGTTTACAAGAGACTAAAAAAAAGGGAAGAATGCAAGGGAAATACTAACAGATTTTCAGAAGTTATTTTTTTCTTAAATAATCCAGTTTCGGTTGGAATGTTATCCGTATGATCTGCAGGGTGTCTGTAAGAAACAGCAGCAGCTGAATAGGAAATTGCATCTATGGCTTGGGGAAAAACTTGGCAAGAAAAACTAACAAACAAACAGGTTAAAACATGTTAACTGGCTATAAAATTGTAGTCTTCTGTGAAGCATGGGGGTAGTTTAATTTCTTAATTTTATTTTCTGGCTTTAAGTAAAGACTGCTAGATGAGGAGGGATTCATACAGCGAGAGGTACAAAAATACATTTCTGAAAGCTCTTTAAAAAGATGTCCAATAGGGAGTCAAGTTTCACTAGATGTCCATGTAGTGAGTAGATGCATCAGTGATCCAGCTCACTGGCCAGACACTCTCTTTGACAGAAATAATTTAAAAGATTTAAATTGACTTGATTGTGGCACCAGTTTCATTGCAGATGAGTCATTGAGAATGAAAAGAACAAAGTAAATGCTGAATTTAAAGATGGCAGTGTGAAATAAAAGAAAAACTAAGCTGGTGCAGCAAACAGAGAGTACAAGACAGGCCAAGAGACATTGTCTTTTCAACCCGCTACATCACCTGAAGAACACAATGAGAGCCCTAGGATAATCTTCTCAAGGAATTAGAGACAGAAACAGTCCTTTTGGAAATATAAACCTAGGAGGATCAGCTAGATTCAACTGCAGAAATCTCAAGATCCACAAAAGCTGAGGAGGAAACTGATGATGTGGGTGGTAGCCTATACTAGTTCAAATGTGTCTGGTCTTACAATTTGATAGTTCTGTTATTTCTGTAGAACACAGCTGTCATGACCATATGCCGTGAGCCAGTCCACTCAGGTAATCTTACCCAGTCCTAGTAGCAGCATTTAGAATGGATAATATGGGTGCAATGTGGCTGGTGTCAAGGTGAGAGAGAAGGGGATTACAGGTATGAGATGAAGGACTGACCAACATCCTTAGCAGTCTGGACAGACAATAAAGGCAGAATCTTTTAAATATTATATAGATGGATGCAGCAAGATATTCTAATCAAGAGTAAGCATGTGCAGTATTGTCAATGCCCATGTTAAGATTCTCCTATGCCTTCTGTCCAGGACCTAAATGTATATTTTAGTATACATCTTAGTCCCTTTCTGATAACCAGTCATTAAAATTATAAATAGGAGTGAGACACTGCTTTAATTCCCATAGCAACTAAACAGATTTTTTTTGTGAATGCTGCCCAAATTTTGGGACATATCCCCAGCAGAGAGACTGTTCCCAAGATATGACTCTTAACAGTCCCAGCTAGAACAAAGCAAATACTCAGAATTACTGCATCAGTGACTATGGGCAATGTTAATGAGATGACAAAAATGGAAGATAAAAATGCACTTTGTAGATATGTGAAACATTATTATATGAGATAGTTAACAGCAATTTCTTAACAGCTGTTGCGTTAAGACACTTAATGAGACAGATAGCATTGCATGAGCATTTTATGTCAATATTTATGTAATATAACAGTTCTGATGTGACTGCACTCTTCTCAGTTAGGCCCCATAATGCACCTGTGACTACTCAGTTGTTTGTGACTGGCACCAGCTGGGGTGAATAGTGACAGAAAGTAAATGTAAAATACTGTTGTTTTGTCACTAATTAACACAACAGTGCCCCAACCCCCAGGTTCCTGGCAATGGGACAATTAACCAAACAGGCAAGGATAGGAGACCATTCCATTTACTAACAGGTAATATATACATATATGTGATCACTAACTACAGTGAATGATTATTTATAGCAAGGAAAAAATGGAGTCCAGTGAATTTGCTGTTGACAGACAAGCAATGTACATAGGATAGGGGAATCCACAACAGCTCCTTAACCACTTTGACCAGAGCCCTAGCGTCTAGACAGTGAATAAGATGAGAGACAATAGTAGGTAACTGAATCCTGTACAAATAGGACAGATTCAGTTAACATATGTGAATCTGACAAGAGTTGTAAAGTCTCCTAAAGAGCCAGCAAATATGGCTTATCTACATATTTATTTATTTCTCACTCAGTCTAGAAGTCCACATGAACAGTCAAACAATATGCTTCCTCATGCAAAGGAAGACATGAAATCCCATAGACCTGTTTCGTTCCTGCTAGCTTTATATCCTTACAGTGCTTCCTATATTTTTTCCTGAACAAAAAAAGATTCCAGGGAGATGTTCAGACATTCCTCCTCCATATTAGCCATCATTAATATTAATATGTCCTCCATCACTGTCTTAACCCAGTAATTCACAGTCTTCAAAGTATTTATTATCAACATATCCCTGTGAGGTAGTATTATCCCAGATTTACACATTATATCTGCAGAGAGGGTAAATGACTTGCTCAGGTTCACACAGGCAGTTTGTGAGGAGGAGAGATTTGAAACTTCGCCTTTTCAAATCCTAAACTAGTGCCCTAACTATTGGACCATCCAACCAACATTAACAGGTAACTTAGGTGACCAATGACAGTTTGAAAAGCAAATTCAGCATATTAAATACTTGAATAAATGAGCTCCGGAAAGAGTTCATGAACAATCTATAGGTATAAATATGTTCACATACAGAATCTATTAAACAATGTTGAATAATGAAATACATTAGTAAAAATCATGACCTGCCAACTGGCAATTTGTGAACAGGCTAAGAGGTCAAATTCCAGGCATAAACTGTTTGCAATCAATAATTCAATCTGCTTTTGTTATTAGTTTTTTAAATATAATTTTATTTTATGAATAGATTATAGCTTTACCTTGTAAAATTTAGATTAATCAGTTCCTTCTTATAAAATCAATAAGAAAGGCAAGAGAAACAACAAAGTTCCTACTCAGTTACACATTTTTATTAAACTGCATTATGTTCTAAACATCACTTTACAACTATAAACTTATTCCTTTGGGACAAGTATATACTCAGCCAAGTCCTTTTCACATGACTTAGGCTGTAATATCTTTTATTTGAATTGATTTTGTGAAGTTAATATAATACATAAGTGTTAGAAACATGTAATTTCAGTTTTTGTATATAGAGAGTTGTGAGCTGTATTTTAAATTATAACCCTTTTTTATTTTTTTCAGAAGTCATTGTCTTTGATTTTCAGTATTTTACTTTCACCTTAAAAAACGTATATTTCCAACTCTACCATTACCTAGTAACATACAGAACACAATCTATGGTAGTCTCCAACCTCTAGGAAGGAGAAATTCAGAGATTCCACTTTGGAAAAGGATAACCATGTATTTAATTCATGCTCATCTAGATTTCAGGTTCATGTGTATTTCAGTGTGCTTCATGTTTCTTTATGAACCAGTATAATTTGTCTTCATAGCATATTTCAAGAGGGGAGGAACTCAAAAGTTCATTGGGATTACTTGGATGTAATAACTTTTCATTCTCCGCTGTATATCATGTAAAGATCTGCAAACGAGAAATATCATAGATCTTCACAATCTTTGGTCAATTAACTGAATCTGTGAACCTGAAAATAAATTATCAGCCAGTGACATAAACAGCACAACAGATTGGACTGACAACATTGCTTTCTTTCATTCCTTCTTGATGCAGACATACTAAATCAAATGGTCCAGATCCTTAGTCCCACTATGATTCCTGTGCACTGATGCACAGGCATCAATCCCTACTGTAATGGGGCAGGTAGAGATCCTCTGGCATGACAGAATCTCAGGCTGGCATAAAGTCAGGATAGTCAGGTTTATGTTATGCCCCCTGTTCCCTCAGGCCTAGGGGCATCTGCCCAAAACAAACTGTGCTGGGGTGATCCTCAGCTACTTTTATGGCCTCTAAAGAGCTATTACTGCCCCAAAATTAGAGCAGCCTGGAGGCTTTTCTAATTTTTGCTGGGGCTGAAGCAACCCCTGGCAAACCTGGCAATCAGGGAAATGACAAGATGGTGTACACAGTCATCTTTGCCTCCTGTAGCCCCCTAGCCGCTTGCTGACTGCAGCTCAGCCAGAATCCAGGATTGAGGTCCATTACTCCAGATGAATATGATATTTTTAAATTCACATTGATGGAAGTTAGTATGGAGAAAATAAGGGCAACAAGCTATAGTAAATATTGTTTATTTGGAAAAATGGCAAAAATATGTCTATATTTATGAATATTTGTGAAATATTCAGCCAACATTATGAGCAGGAAAAATGATTTAAAAAAATCAACGAATTTATTTTAAAACAGAGTCATCAATTGAATAAATTATTCTATGGTTTCCCAAAACTTTGAAAGCTGAACCCTCCTCCCATGCCTCACCCCACCAAATCAGAAAAAAATTAAATCAGTCACATACCCTTTCAACCTTGTCATTTGTTGTTAAAAGTCTATGCATCAAAATGCATCATCTTCTGCTCTTAGATCCCACCTCCTGAGTAGTCCTGTATGCCCTCCAGAGAGGCACACCCCATATTTTGGGAAATGCTGAATTATTCGATTAACATAACAATAGCAGAAGCTGCGGTCAGAGTTATACTCATATCATCTTCAGAAGTTCTAAGGAAATCACTGTAGACCCATCTGCTCCCACTGAAATCAACGCCAAAAGTCTGACTTCAGATGGAACAGGAGCAGGTGCTAAATGAGCTAATCGTGTGAGTAGCTGAAGCTTTGTTAAAATTCAAGTAGTTAACTAACTTTGGCATGCTGAAAATAAAGAAAAAGGGTAGCAAGTGAAGTAAAGTTTACAAATGAAGGGGTTGTGAAGAGGAGTCTGACAGATTCTATTGACATGTAAAAGTAAAAATAATTCCATTTGTTTTCAAAGCAGGTTTTCAAAAATATTGAAGGTCATTTGGCAAGAAAATACTGTGACAATGACTATAAAATAGAGGTGTAATCTCTAATCTGAATTGTGAAGGAAGGCTACCCCAGGCCATCAGGGTACTCCCAGGCTACGTCTTCACTACCCGCCGATCCGGCGGGTAGCAATCGGTCTATAGGGGATCGACTTACCGCGTCTAGCGTCCATTGCACTCTTTGGTCATGGCTACTGGTAATGATGGACTAATGGGGATACACTTCATTAAATCACCCTCCGTGCTTTGTTAAATACACAAAAACACTTTGTGGTACATGCCTTTTCCCCTCCTTCTCTCCAGCAGTACAATGGAGAGAGCAGCAGAATGTGGGTAGAAAGAGGGGCTAGTAGATTCTAGCATCTTCTGTAAAGAAGCACCATAGAGTGCAATCAAGAGAGGGAGGAAGTCGACAAGGTTATTACAAAAGTTCTCTCTCTCAATTAGTTAAATCATAGTTAAGATGCCAGTCGATAATGCTCAAAATTTTGTAGCATAGTTATTGGGCTTTGCAGGATGAATAAAACTTCTTCTTTTGTGCACTTTGTGAAGCTCTTTACATTAACTAATAGCTAAAAATGCTTTCTGTCAATCAGGTATAGTTAATAAAGTCATGTGTAAAAAAACTACAAATGGCTGAGAACTTAGAAACTGGATGGTAGTTGATCATGAATCCCAGTGATGACTGATCCTGGTGATACTCTAAACAAAAAAGAACTCTCAACCATGCTTGTAGCTGTTTCCATTGCTTAACTCTGACTCACCAGGCATTTAGGCTTTAGGGTGATGGCTAGGATTATTGTGTGTCTTGGTTGTGTTGATTTGTATGTGGATGGTTGTGTTGTGCTGGGAGAGTTGTGTGGATTTGTGTGGGTAGAGAATAAGAGATGTGTGCTGCAGTCAGGGGCTATATGTGTTTGAGATTATTGTATGTGTTGGATATGTTATGTTGATTTGTGTCTGGGGGTGTTTTGTTGGGAGATTTGTGTTATTTGTACAGGTGGTAGTTGAGCAGACAGATGTGGCAGTGGGGCCATGTAATCCACCATCTGTGCAGTCTTCTGCATACAACCTATGAAATTGTTGCATGCAAATTAGATGTAGAGTAGAGTAAAGGAGCAGACTGGGTGAGATACCTCTGAATTTACAATGGGCTATTGGCATGACAGATACATGCCTTAGTGTGGCTTACACTGCTCAGGAGTCTTTGTAAAGTCAAAATGGCTGACAACATAAAATTTAGGCATAACAGACCATGAAACTTAATGATAATTCAACTTGGTGTAGACCATAGGCTTGCCTTTACTATATTCACTGCCTTGCCTTCATTATATTTAGTTGCCTTCATTATATTCAGCTGTAACATAAGAAACCGGAGTTTCATAAAGTCGGAGGTTCGAAGACGATCAGATACCGTCGTAGTTCCGACCATAAACGATGCCGACTAGCGATCCGGCGGCGTTATTCCCATGACCCGCCCGGCAGCTTACGGGAAACCAAAGTCTTTGGGTTCCGGGGGGAGTATGGTTGCAAAGCTGAAACTTAAAGGAATTGACGGAAGGGCACCACCAGGAGTGGAGCCTGCGGCTTAATTTGACTCAACACGGGAAACCTCACCCGGCCCGGACACGGAAAGGATTGACAGATTGATAGCTCTTTCTCGATTCTGTGGGTGGTGGTGCATGGCCGTTCTTAGTTGGTGGAGTGATTTGTCTGGTTAATAAGAAACCTACAGTATCCTGCAACTTGTAAAACATTAGCTGACGCATAAGCTAGCATAAGTGTGGTTAAGTAGGCACAGATCAATGGTTACCTTTAGATTTTAGGAACTAAGGAGAACTTGCTCAATGGTAGGAGGTAGAATGTTCCAGTAAGTGCTACTACAAGGAACAGGGAAATAACCACACACCCGCTTAAACAAAGGGTGACGGATATGCTCATAAGCTGAAATGGTAGTTAGACGTATGAATATACTAACTTATAGAAGATATCTCAACATTAGTAGGACAAGGAAATACAAACAAGGAAAAGGGGGAAACCCCTACTGAATATGTATTAGACATAATGGTGTCAGTGTAACATATTATAAAAGTTGTATCCCAACCCGTTGGGAGGCATGGGGGGTGAGAGATGTAGCCCTTGGAAGGTGCCAGAATGATGGCCACTGGTGATGGTGATGAGGAATATCTCAGGTCATCCTGCAAGGGATGATGTAAAGATGTACATTGTGTAGTCTCTCTATTGACCTTACAGAGTTAGGGTGTTTGTGACTTTGCTAAATGTATTAATAAACTATTTGGAAATATAGAAGAGTTCCTATACTGTGAGTGTTACAGCTGTACACATTGGGGTTCCCAACTATATAGTAATTTTAATACTGAGTCTGATCTTGGGACAAGAACCTGTCAACCCTCAAAGTGATAAAAGGGAATTGTTAAGTAATCTATATCACTGGTGATATTCTGAACAAAAAAGCCCTCATCCATCCTTGTGGCTGTTTCCATCACTTCTCACCAACTCAGCAGACACAGTAGGCTTCATAGTGACACAGAGTGACAATCCTGAAATCTTATTACATATATTACCAAGGATCTAGTGCTAAGTGAACTCTTCCTTTCATTGAAAAATAGGTTTACTGACTGCCTTTTCAGTTGTCTTTGGGGAAGAATCATGGATCCTAGACAGTCTTTGTGCAGAGTTCCACAGCAGCAGCATGAGAAAGCATAGGGAATAAGGAGCTGCCAGCCTGTGATTTCAAAGAAGCACTAGATAGGGATCTGTAAATGGGGATCCGTGTCCTAACTTCTAGAAGTGAGGGTAAAGTAGGGAAAATAATGGGCAGGTGGGGAGGTCTTCCTGCTAATTTTCAGGAGTAGTAGGGAAACAATGATGCGAATCAATGAGCTATAAGATGAGGATCTATTAGAAATCATATATTGGGGAAGGGGAAAGAGTCCCAAATGGTTTATCTGGTTAGTTCATTTAATTGGCAGGTCAGAAAAAAATCTTGGAAATGTATGGCAGTGGGGAGAGGGGACAAAGACAGGTATCTAATTGGCAGCTACAATTGCAAAACTTGGTTTGGACACCAGTTGACATTTCACTAAGGTACATTTCTCTGTCCCATTGTGGCAAAGTTTGGTTCAAGACCTAGCCCAAGAGCTATACATTAGCAAAAGTTAGGTCATTCGTCATGTGGATGAGTTCTCCAATCTAGAGCAATAAAGGTCATCTCAGGAAACCAATTCTATTAATCAGATTTTAATCAAGAAAATGGCCATAAATATATTTATAGTATTCCCAAACCCAAATGTTTAAAAATTATGAGTCAGAGCCCCCAACATAAGATGTTGTTCATAAAAATATTAAATCACATTGTTTTTCTCTTGCCTTCTGCTCTTTTCACCTTTAGGGGGAAGCCATGTGATAAAGCTAATCTGTGTGTGATCATCTCAGGCTCCAATCTTACACCCTAAATACCCACACAAAAAACCAGACTTTCCTTTTTACTACTTGGAGGGGAATTCTGCTTACCCTCTCTCATCCTCTAGGATGTGGGGAGCTGCCATTCTATCCCTCTCTATCCCACCCCACTAACTGAATAGGAAACCCATTACTTTTTCACTCTCCTACCCACCCCTTTTTGCACTCTCCACCATACCACATACCCTTTATGCAACTCAATCTGCCATGAGCTTCCCACATTGCCTGGGCTACTTTCCTTCCTAACATATTTCTTCCTCCCTGCTGTCCACTCAGCCCCATTTCTAGTACCTTCACATTCTCCTGTCTCTTGCCTGAAGTACCTAAAAGTACTATGAATTCAGTCCCACTGGAAACAATTGGAACTGGCAGACGTTTTTTGGGAACAGCCTCACTTCTACCTTCAAAAGATAAAGAGAAATGGTGGCCAACTTGCTGAAGGCAACATGTGGCTTCAGGCTCATTGACAGTAATGGAAAATGGAAGCCTTTTAGGGTTAGGGCAAAACTTTGTGAGACTGAAGAGAGAAATCTGAAGTTCATGCAAACCCTTAAAAATATTGTGAGACTTTAATAAAATTGAGTTTGTAATACCGCATTAATCAATGGATGTTTCTAAAACATCTGCATTTCAATTTCTAAGAGTATGAATCTGATTCTCTGCTGTCATGCACCTTGCATAGCCATGCACACCAGTGCAAAGTGAAAGGCAAAATGCTATCAGATCAAAATGGCAGGATTTTATACACACGTTGCACACATCTACACAGAACACCACGAGCAGGGTATGCACAGCTATATACTGCAGTGAAAAGCAGGCTGTGTCCCACACTGTGACATGCTGCTACATTCATCAGTGAAAGGTTCTGGTAGCAGGAAGGGAGCAGGACACTATGCTAGTAAAATAGCATTTTAGACAGGGGTGGCACTACTTGGGCATACAGTGCCATGTAGAATATATACCTAATGGTTAAGATATGTCTTGACATTCCTAAGCAGTGCCTTACTGTTGATACTGCTATTTATACCTGTGTTAGGGGAGCATGCAGCATATGTACTCTGCACACTGCCATAACTAGTGTGCAATGTAGACTACTACATAACTACTTGATGGAGAATTAGGTATTTGCTCATGGGCATTTACATCTTGCACAAGGGAGTGTTTGATTACTATCTGGTAAGAGATTATTAAAGGTGAAATATTGGTATAAGGTAAGTGCTTTCACCCACACATTGCCAATAGAAAGTGATATTTCAACATCTTTTAAACAGGCATAAGCAGTAATATATTCTTTGAACATTAATATAATCTGGGTTTTAGGGAGGGTAAAAAAAATTCACTGAAAATTGTAAGTAGTGTTACTAGGAGACCGGAAAGCTTCATATTTATAAATAAAGGGTCATAATTAAGATAAAAGCATTATTTTATTGATCATAGGCCACTCTCTTCTATTAAAACAATAAAACTAATTAATATCACAACATTAACAAGTCAGAGCTCACTGAGGACAAACAAATGCATTTCAAGCACTGACACTGGTAGCCACACCTGCCCAAAGGGTTACTGCTCTTAACTTGCATACACTGCATTTTGCATTGATTTATATTGTGGAAATCCATCAGAAATATTTAATATAATCAATATAAAAATTGTTCACATTTCTAACAATTAAAAATGTTTATATTCTTATCTTAAATAAGAATGTTGCCTTCATTTTAGATATGCACATTGATCCATTAATATCTTTATATTATATATCATTAAAAATTATCCTCATGATAATATTTTAAACTACATATATACATTATTATTTAGGAAATTAGCTATTTTAACTATGGAACAGCTGTGGAAATTATTAACATGAATCATACAAAAGTACATAATCTGTAGATGCCAGAAATGATTTAAAAATTTCAAATTAGCCACATGAAAACTGGATCATGCGGATTTCTTAACAGAAAGTGTTCGCACTTTGCCTGAGTATCAGTTTCCATAACATATATTTGCTATAGTATTCACGGGGTGAAAGTGGTTTTTATCAACTGTAATTTTCTGTTGATTCCTTAATTCCATCTCTTTGTTTTGAGAGATAGAGATTTTCACAATTAGTCCAAACCAAGAATCTCATACTTAAAATGGCAAGGTACCACAACACACTCAAACACTGTTCAGTCTGGACACTGAAACATGGTAAAATAACTACCTCTAGCGAATTAATGTAGACTTATGCACTTTCCAACAACTTTCCAAGACATCAAAATACAAGGGAGATGGCATCACATCCTTAAGAAAGTAATAATGTGGGTAGCAAAATATTTGTCCTTCCAATGATTGATCAAATGTCCCCATATTTAGAAACTCCCAAATTTTCCTGGAACACTTACAATATTTTAAATTGTCAGTGCCAGAGATCTGGCCAATGGATTCTGACTTGTATAGTTGCACATTCAACATAAATAAGCAAGCAACATCAAAATCACAAAATACGTTTACATCTATGTACATAATTGCTACTTAGTTAAAAGCAAACTAACATTTTTCTGATTTGTTTTCATTTTTTTATTAAAATATGTGCATGAAGATGTGGAGGTTCTCTTTAATATAACTTGTATATGACGACTATAGGCCAGAGTTGAGACTTATTATAGAGATATTTGCAAGACCAATTGCTGTAGAGCCCAGATTAGTCCCAGTGTTCCAGCTAATCACTTCAACACCAGGCCTGTGGACTTCACAAAGTTCAAAAAGAGTCCAAGATGGGAAAGGGATCAGGAATCAGAGTAAAGGAGATCAGGGAATAAGAGGGGGCTGAATTACAGAGTCAGTGTGTATGAGAAAGAGGGAAAGGGGAAAGGAAATGCCTCCAGTTGTAACCTTCCTTCCCCTTACCACTTCCACCACCCTCTGCCCCATTCCTTTGGCCATAGAAGTAGGTTTCTCACTCCTATAGCTGTCATGAGAGAGAGCCCACCATATGACTAAGAAGTTCCTATATAGTACTGTTATTATTCTGCTACGGTGACTGCTGTAGGAGTACTTGTTCATTAGCATTTAAATCAGTCCATAAATATTTCACTTTAAATTCCAGTTTAAATAAGCCTTACATCTGGTCACTGTAATGCTATGGTTTAACATCTGTTGTAAGCCTTAATTTTAGCCTGATATAATGCTATTGTACAGTCTTACAGTTTCATAAGGGCACTTATACAATAAAACAGAGATTTAATGGAGCACTTTATCGTTTTGCAATTTTTAGTTTCAGCTGACCATGGCAAGTGAAAGTAAAGGTTGTATTATATAGCACCTCTTCCTCTGGCAGGAATTCTCCTTTACCTAAAAGGGATTGCATTTTAAGAAACTGATGTATATATTTAAAAAGTGTCTTGTTAAAGATTTATCCTATGAAACTGGAATGTATTGTAATTGTCTTATGAATCTGTCTCATATTTCTTTCTATTCCCACTCCTTTCTCTCCCTCTCATTTAACCTCATAATGTTTTTAATTATAAGAATGGAGTTGAAGAAAATGTTATTTTCAAAGTACAATGGGTTTTAAGGAATAGCAGAGATAAGTAGGAAAGAGAGTTACAAGTGAGCACTCAAATGCAGAAACTGAATATACAGCTACAGAATATTCCACCTTTTATCATTAGTCTATATTTACCAATGGAAAATGTTTTTACAATAAATACTTTTCATCTCATTATCTACCTTGAATACGGACTCTGAAAGTAGCTTTCACAGAAAAATCCTGAGTTTTGCCAAATGTAGAAACTTTGCTATAAATACAGCATCCTTCTTCTCCATCAATGTGTACATGTGACTGGTTCCTAGAAAACACCAAAATAGGAAAAAAATTATTTAGTACTTAAAGAGTAGTAGTTTTGTTACAATATGTAACTCCATAAATGACAATCACAGTTGTAAGATTATATTATCCTTCTCTCTATCCATAATAGCATATTAAAGAATCTCCAATTTAATAACTCCGTCCTGGGCAACTCCAACCTATTCATCATCATGAAATGTGCAGTGCAGTACATTACACTGATGCAAATTTAATACTACTACTACTGAACACTTAATTAACAATTTACATGCAAGTATCCCAGGTCACTTTACAAACATTAGTTCATTAAACTCCACAACAACCTTGCAAACAGTTGGGAAATTGAAGCCCAGACAAATTAAGTTATTTGCCCATAGGCACACAGCGAGTAAGTAGCAGAGATGGGGATAGAACCTAGAAAGTGTTGACTTCTAGTTTTCTTCTTCTCTGTCTAACCATTAGAGTAATCTTGAAAAGAAGAGTGGTTGTCTATATATGCCATGGTTTGCTTACATAGACTTTATAGAACATGACTTTATATGAACATGAAAACTAGAATTCAATGGCAGAGATTCATATTGGGCCAAATCTTTAAAAGAGCATAGGACTAGGTTTTCAAGTGTCCAACTCCCTCTAGTGTGGCCAGATTTTCAAAAGTTGAGCTCCTATGTAAGCTAGAATTTCACAGTGCTCAGAACCCAGGAGTTATCATTGTGACACTAATAGCCAGATTTTCAGAACTGCTCATAGTCCAATGTGCTGCACTCCTCTGAAAACCTGGGCACTTATTTTGATCCCACAATGAGAGCTGAGCTTTATGGAAAAATCTAGCCAGTGTTGTGGCTACTGAGTTCTTTTAAAAATTCTGACCACTAAGTGCAATAAGGAGGTTCATGTGACTAAGAGGGTGTGTGTGAGAGAGAGAAAGTAGTGTTTCACACAAACACATATTTGTAACAGTGCCTTTGGTGAAAGGTGAGGTCTTTTGTATTTTGTTTCCCTTATAAACACACATGCTGAAGTTTGCCATTTCCTTTTTTGGTAGGATTCCTTTTTCTTCTAAAGCCACTCTAGTCATGGCATGTTGACTTTCCAACTGAATATCTGGAATTTTGTGGTTTAACTGCCACTTGCTCTGTGGCTCTTAGCATCAGTTATTGTCTGTTGGAAGTGGCTCCAAAAATCTGTGGACACTTTGCCCCTTATTCAAAAGCCAAAACATACCCAGCTACGGTATGATAACCTGGCAAAATGTCACCTCAAGCAAACAGTTCCAAATAATTGAAATTCTGCTTACAATATTCTTGTGACTAGACTCTAACAACAAAAAACTACCGATAAATAATGGACAAGGATTGAATAAAGTATGAAAGGTAGAGGTTGTCTTTATCTTGCTCCATCAACTGGACTCCTTATAGACAGTTCAGTTACAATCTGCCATATTCTGGGTAGAGCTATTGAGAAGAAATGAATGCTAAAGCTGAGCCTGTCTTGTCAGATATCAGGTACAGAAATGTACCTTATGCTTGAAGCAATTAAAATGACATGTGAAACTAAAGGAGACATGCAGAAACTGTAGCTACAGGAACTGTGACAGAACACACATCATTTTGGCTGTCTGCAGAACTGCCATATAGTGAGTGATACTTGTTAGAAAAGAAGATGCCAGCTTGGTCCAAATTCAAGGAGCAAAATGAACCCATATTTCAACTGAATACAGACTTAGAGAACTGGAAGAATTTTTTCATGAGCAAAGCAATAAAAAGTTTGTAAATTTTCATTTACCAAAAGGCACCAAAAATCACAGTAGTGAGACATCTGCTAAAACAGTGAAGAGCAAAGAAGGGAGCTGACCTATCACACTCTTTGCGGGTGCTGTAACAATGCCAGTAAGAGCTTCAGTAATATCCTTGTTTAATAAGCATAAAGAGAATTTATATGAGCTTCAAGTTGATTCTAGTAAATTTATGATACAGAAATTTTAAGGATTGTCTGCAAAAGACTCACATGAAGACCATAGAAGCCCAAATAAAAAAAAGAATATTCCAGTTTATTGCTTAAAAGGTTGGCTAATAAAAACTCCCTGTACGAAACTCTAGTGACAAACAGAACAGTTAACTATTTCCGAAAAGCATAAATTCCAGTATCTGAGGTTCAAGACCTTGCAGATGGCATCTGTTATACCTCTGCTGCCAAATGCTTAATACAAGTTCCTCAGTTCAAGTGAGAGTTGTATACAAATAATGTAGAATCATTTCCTTCTGAGGGGTAGAGTACAGTAGCAATATTTCTTTTCATTAAATCGGAAATAAAGTATGTGACAATGAACACAATCCTAAATAAAAGGAAAGGATCAAGGGAAGAAAAACAAAATATAAGACATTTTCTGAAAGTAGTACAGGAAGAAAAGCTTTTCTGACTGACAGTTGCATAGATTTTTATTTTATACAGATAATATTATGTATGGTAAACCATAATCAGTGAAAGACCTGCTGCTCACATCTTGGCTTTCTATCTGAAGAAATGTAAGGAATTATTTTTCATTTTATTTGTGAAACCTTAAAAAACAAATCATATATGGGATGAAATTCTGGCCCTCCTGAAGTCAGTGGCAAAACTTCCATTGACTTCAATGGGGACTGAATTTCACCTGTAGCATTTTCCACTAGGATGTAGACATTTACCATCAATAAGCAAACATCTTAATATGTTCCTGTACTCAGCATAAGAAATTACTGCAGTATCTCAGTTACTAGAGATATCTGCTTTCAAATGCAGACATTTACAAAATGACCACTATATCAGTCTTGTTACAATACTATTCAAAATTGATTTTCTCTTCTAGATAGTTATATCAACAATTAATAGGCCAAATTTCTGCCCGTGTTACTTCTGTGCAATTGGAATGAAAACAGTTAGGCTGAATTTGACCTGTAATATTTGAATCAGTTTGAAGCCATGCTTTAAGCAGGTTTCAGATCTTTACCAAGTTTTGCTTGGTTACTACAATTATCTGCAGCGCAATATAAATATTTCTGGGTCATTTCTGTACCTTATGACTGGTGTGAAAAATGGTACTTCAGTTATAAATGTACATTATGTCACATTGCAGTGGCTAATTACACTGAAAATAGTTGATTAGTTATCCTGCAAGCTTGCTGTATTGCAGGGATCGGCAACCTTTGACACACGGCTTGCCAGGGTAAGCACCCTGGCGGGCCGGTACGGTTTGTTTACCAGCCGCGTCCACAGGTTCGGCCAATCGCGGCTTCAATTGGCTGTGGTTCGCCGCTTCAGGCCAATGGCGGCCGCGGGAAGCAGCGCGGACGAGGGACCTGCTTGACGCCGCTTCCCGCCACCCCCATTGGCCTGTAGCGGCGAATTGTAGCCAGTGGAAGCCGCGATCGGCTGAACCTGCGGACGGTAAACAAATTGGCCCGGCCAGCCAGGGTGCTTACCCTGGTGAACTGCGTGCCAAAGGTTGCCTATCCCTGCTGTATTGTGATATTCTCAGAAGGTGATATCTGGAAATGCAGAAATTACAGTGGGCTGAGGGAAATGGCTTTAAGTAGTGACATAGGTAACAAAATGCAAGCTGTCTGTGAGCAACATATGTCCTGAGTTACTTGAATCTTCTCAGAACCCAAATGCATCCATGTCAACTAAAACTGCTCTCCTTCATATTCTCCAAGATGAACAATTTGTAAATCCTTAGGGCCATACCTACCCAGATCCACCTGCACAACTCCAGTCAAGATCAGTGTTATGCAGAATGTGACTATCTGGACCAGTTTCAGGAAAGCCCTTAAGCATGTGCTTAACTTTCAGCACATAGAATCATAGGACTTGGAAGGGACCACAAGAGGTCATCTAGTCCAATCCCCTGCACTCATGCCAGGACTAAGTATTAACTAGACCATTCCTGACAGCTGTTTGTCTAACCTGCTTTTAAAAATCTCCAATGATGGAGATTCCACAACCTCCCTAGGCAATTTATTCCAGTGTTTAACCACCAGGACAGTTAGGAAGTTTTTCCTAATGTCCAACCTAAACTGCCCTTGCTGCAATTTAAACCCACTGCTTCTTGCCCTATCCTCAGCAGTTAAGAAGAACATTTTTTCTCCCTTCTCCTTGTAACAACCTTTTATGTACTTGAAAATGTTATCATATCCCCTCTCAGTCTTCTCTTTTCCAGATTAAACACCACCCCCCCCTTTTTTTTTTAAACAATCTTCCCTCATAGGTCATGTTTTCTAGACCTTTAATCATTTTTGTTGCTCCTCTGGAGCTTCTCTTATTTGTCCATATCCTTCCTGAAATGTGGCACCCAGAACTGGACACAATATTCCAATTGAGGTCTAATCAGCGCCGAGTAGAGTGGAAGAATTACTTCTTGTGTCTTGCTTACAACACTCCTGCTAATACATCCCTGAATGATGTTTGCTTTTTTTTGCAACAGTGTTACACGGTTGACTCATATTTAACTTGTTTTCCCACTATGACCCCCAGATCCCTTTTCTCAAAACTTCTTCCTAGGCAGTCATTTCCCATTTTGTATGTGTGGGACTGATTGTTCCTTCCTAAATATTGAATTTCATCCTATTTATTTCAAGCCATTTCTCCAGTTTGTCCAGATCATTTTGAATTTTAATCCTATCCTCCAAAGCACTTGCAACCCCTCCCAGCTTGGTAACATCCACAAACTTTATAAGTGTACTCTATCATTATCTAAATAATTGAAGATATTGAACAGAACGGAACCCAGAACTGATCCCTGCGGGATCCCACTCATGGCCTGCCAGCATGACTGTGAAGCACTGATAACTACTCTCTAGGAACTGTTTTCCAACCTGTTTTGCACCCAACTTATAGTAGCTCCATCTAGGTTGCATTTTCCTAGTTTGTTTATGAGAAGGTCATGCAAGACAGTATCAAAAGCTTTACTAAAGTCAAGATATACCACCTCTCCTGCTTCTCTCCTATCCACAAGGCATGTTACCCAGTCAAAGAAAGCTATCAGGTTGGTTTGACATGATTTGTTCTTGACAAATCCATGATGACTGTTACTTATCACCTTACTATCTTCTAGATGTTTGCAAACTGATTGCTTAGTTATTTGCTCTATTATCTTTCCGGGTATAGAAGTTAAGCTGACTGGTCTATAATTCCCCGGGTTGTCCTTATTTCCCTTTTTATAGATTGGCACAATATTTTCCCTTTTCCAGTCTTCTGGAATCTCTCCTATCTTCCATGACTTTTCAAAGATACTCACTAATGGCTCATATATCTCCTCAGTCAGCACCTTGAATATTCTAGAATGCATGTGTATTGAGCATTCTAGGTTACATTCCAGTGATTTAGGGGTTTAAAGTTTAGCCTATGCTTAAGCACTTTGCTGAATTAATGAAATAAATTAAAAACTGAAACTGGGTGTCCTAGTCCTCACTACTAGGTGTTTTGATCTCAGCAGGAGTAAAGGATTACATGAAAAAGGCCAAAAACACTTGCTAAATCTCTTTCCTTCAGGATATTCATAATGAATTGAACTAAAGATAATTTTAGACAACAAAGTCACAATATTTGTAATTGTTGGAACAACAGTTATTTCACAGAATGCATTGTTATTGAATGGAATATCTCCTCTTGGACAAATGGGAATGCATTAATTCAACTGGGATCACAACTCTAAAATAGTATCAGAGGGGTAGCCGTGTTAGTCTGAATCTGTAAAAAGCAACAGAGGGTCCTGTGGCACCTTTAAGACTAACAGAAGTATTGGGAGCATAAGCTTTCGTGGGTAAGAACCTCACTTCTTCAGATGCAAGAAGTGCATCTTGCATCTGAAGAAGTGAGGTTCTTAGCATAAGCTTTCGTGGGTAAGAACCTCACTTCTTCAGATGCAAGATGCACTTCTTGCATCTGAAGAAATGAGGTTCTTACCCACGAAAGCTTATGCTTCCAATACTTCTGTTAGTCTTAAAGGTGCCACAGGACCCTCTGTTGCTTTTTAACTCTAAAATAGTATTTCAAGACCAGATGTAAAAATTCCATTGATGAAACTGGATAAAAAAGATTATGCCGTGAAACAACAACAACAACAACAACAACCAACCAACCCACCCTCAAATGGATTAACATTAATTTACTGTGGTAACAATGTTTTGCTACATTACAAGTGTAGGAATCTTATATTTCTCATGCTACTAAAAATAACAAATGAGTATATACTAATTAGTGAGATTGAAAAATCATAAAACCTTTTTACTGCTATTAGCTATATGAACAGGTATTCCTTATATTTATAATAGGAGAACATACATGCTCAAAGCAATACTATTTTATATACCATTCAAAAGATAAAATAAATATTGGTAATTTATGTTTTTAACTGCAGCCATTGTAATATATGATATATCTGACTGAAACCTAAGTTCAAAGTAAACCATTTTTGCAGCTCTCCAAAAATATTTAGAATGAAAAGAGGCTTTTAATATGATTTGAAAATAGAAGGAAAAAACCTGAAGATGAGGAGGAACCAGAGGAAGTAGAAAACTAAAAACATCGATGGGGGGGATATAGATGTTCTGTTATGGACACTAGTGAAACTATCGTTACAGAAAGATGGCATCCTGTGAAGAGATGAATTGCTGTTGCTGTTACTTCACTGAAGGGGTTTTGAAATGGAAACAACATACAACCTAGTGTGGTCAGGACATTCAAGTATGTGGAAATCAGACCTGTACTTGGCAAATAAAAAGAAGTACTACAATCAAAGCTGGGTCACAGAAGTGCAACTTGTATGTCCACAAAAGAATTAGAATGTGGCAAGGGATGATAAGTGAAGATGTTCAAAGCTGCTTAAAAAGCCACAAGTAAACTATTTTTGTTATGACGCTAAGGTTGGAATGCTGCTCTCACTTACACTGGGGTAAGCGTAGAATAACTCCTCTGAAATAATTTGAGTTTCTCCAGATTTACACCAGTGTACATGAAGGTAGCATTTTGGTCAAATTATTTTTAACTTAAAGATATCATATGTTCTTTCAACTCCATTTATGTAGAGAAACAGTTGCTACCATCAAGTGATAAGCATACAGTATCAGATTGTTTCCTGTTTTAGTCGAGATACTGCTTGTTTTTAAGAAGAAATATCCCAAATCTCATTAGTTAACCAGATAGCTTCCCTGTGTCTCCTTGAAATGGCTAGGTTTATAAACACAAAAACAGTATTCAGCTTTTTGATACAGGTACTACTGATGTATGTCATGTACCTATGCAATATCACTGCAAACAACTGATGTACATTTATATTATAGATTTCTGGTACAATCTGTGTTTATAGCTAACGTGCCAAATACCATCAAAGGATGAAGGTTCTTTATAAGTAAATTAAACTGCAGAGAAATGTCATTGTTCTTGATTTTCCATTGTTTTGCTCCATATGTAATCATTTAATCCTGGAAGAGTGTGTGTGTGTGTGTGTGTGTGTGTGTGTGTGTATATATATATATAAAAATTGTCAGATTTTTCCCCCTTGTTAAATATGTTTTTAAATGTTTCTGTTTAAAGATATCCATTTGAGGAACCAGAGAAAGTTATCTAAGCAATTTACAAAGGATGCTATACATACCATATCTAAGATTTTCCCCTTCTCTGCTTCTTTTTTATCCGTGTCTGTATTTGCTTTTCTTTCTGCCCCGTTGTCTCCATTTTTTACTGATTTTTTCTACCCTCTCAGCTCCTTTTTACAGTCTCTCCTAAATGGAAGGTGAACATGATATTCTTCTAGCCAGTTTTTTGAATCTTTGATATTCAAATCATTTTGAAATTATGCAACACAAGTTCATTCACCCTAATATCAACTGAAGTAAAATCATCAACAGGAAAAAATAAAAATGTGCCAATCTAACCATTAATAAAAAAAATCTGAGCATTTGTTAATATCAATCTTATTCTTATTAGAGTGGCAGAACACATTCTAAATAGAGCTGAAGAATATGAAACATGGGTGAAGTATTCATTGCCTTGTGCATATATCAAAATGTTTGGATGCCTGTGGGTAAAGTGAATAATTTACTCCAAACTAACTCCAACTGCTTTTCAGGCAGTAGAGAAGTGCTTGTATAAAGTGACAACTTGTGTCCCCTTGTTTCTGAAGCCACTATCTCTATTACTTGATATATGTGCTACCCCACTATTAATATTTTAGTTCCTCTCTGTATGAGTCAGGCACTGTTACAGAATTGTTGGGAGGAAAAACAACTAGAAACTGGCAAAAGCAAGCAAGAATACTTAGAAATTTAAAATCTATTGTTTCAGTAGTGTGGGGTTTGGGGGGACTCAGTGTGGGGGCAGGAATGCTCTTTCTGATAGTTTCATCAAGCAGATTCTTATGTGTGTCTCAGGCTGAGATAAAAGGAGTAAACATTAAAATAACTAAAATAGGCATTCTGGCAACCAGAAAAGAAATGGAGGAAACTGCAGAAAGATGCAAGTCTTCAGAGCTTATCAGAACACTGTGCTGTGAAAGGAGAGCTCCTGATAGTCCATTTTAGTCAGTAGGCACAAAACTGGAAGCTAAAGTTCATTATTAAAGTGTATTTCATAGAGTAAAAAGCAACAAAGAG
Source organism: Terrapene triunguis (assembly GCF_002925995.2). Taxonomy (NCBI): domain Eukaryota; kingdom Metazoa; phylum Chordata; order Testudines; family Emydidae; genus Terrapene; species Terrapene triunguis. The sequence continues at coordinate 39,945,747 of NW_020664417.1, read as the reverse complement.
TCCTGTGGCACCTTATAGACTAACAGATGTATTGGAGCATAAGCTTTCGTGGGTGAATACCCGCTTCGTCAGATGCATGTAATGGAAGTTTCCAGAGGCAGGTATAAATATGCAGGCAAGAATCAGTCTGGAGATAACGCGGTTAGTTCAATCAGGGAGGGTGAGGTCCTCTGCTAGCAGTTGAGGTGTGAACACCAAGGGAGGAGGAACTGGTTTTGTAGTTGGCTAGCCATTCACAGTCTTTGTTTAATCCTGAGTTGATGGTGTCAAATTTGCAAATGAACTGAAGCTCAGCAGTTTCTCTTTGAAGTCTGGTCCTGAAGCTTTTTTGCTGTAGGATGGCTACCTTCAAATCTGCTATTGTGTGGCCAGGAAGGTTGAAGTGTTCTCCTACAGGTTTTTGTATATTGCCATTCCTAATATCCGACTTGTGTCCATTTATCCTTTTACATAGGGACTGTCCAGTTTGGCCGATGTACATAGCAGAGGGGCATTGCTGGCACATCTGTTAGTCTATAAGGTGCCACAGGACTCTTTGTTGCTTTTTACAGATCCAGACTAACACAGCTACCCCTCTGATACTTTCATAGACTAGGTATAATATACACCGTGGACAGTTTAGACTTCTCCTGCAACCCCCTTCAATGTGCCATTCTACCTGACAATTTTAAAATTGTAAAATAATTAATAAAAATAAAATAAAAAATAAAGAGAATTATTTCTGTGTATAATGTAAGACACTGAGGGAATAAAGGAGCACATGGTAAGCCTGGACCTTGGGCTGAGGAACTGGCCTAAGCACCAACCTAACTATGAAACTGTATAACAGAATTTTAGAAGTACTGCACTCTTTGTGTTTAAAGACAGAGTACAAAAAAGAACATGAAACCATAGAAGAGCATACGGCTGATCTAAGGTAGAAAAACCAATCTTAAAATTTTGGGGGAACTAAGTCTGTGATATGAGTCTAGATCATGATTGGGATCTGGAACAAAAATATTCAGAGAAACTACTAGAAGACCCAATATTAATCCTTGACAAAGAAATTAGAATTTGTCATTCAAAAGAAGTCACTCAGTCTAGAATAAAGCTTATGGAGGGTGGACAGTGCCAGGACACTGTAAACAAGATAGAGAATCCAATATACTACAAAGAAAAGCTAACTAAGAGAGAAAGGCATGTATTGCTCAAAATGAAAGTCCAGCAAAAACAACACCTGGAGCTGCAAACACTGTGCCAGTCAACACAAGCCAAGACAGTGCTTAGCATATGGGAAAAGATGAAAGAAACAGTGGTTTATAGCACTTTGAAAGAGTTTGCAAGTACTAGTAGAGTGGACAAAGAGGACTATGCCAGGACCACTAACTCAGATGAATTCTTCATAGCAGCAATGGAGAAGAAGATGATTGGCTTATTTACCTGAAAGCAAATGGGACATTTATTAGTCTTAAATTAGACACTGATTCACAAGCCAATGTGTTGCTAGAAACAGTTATTAGCACTAAAAGAAAAACCACTGGTAAAGGAGGGTAAATGGATGAAACTCAGGGCTTTCAGTGATGAGCTTATTCCCATTCAAGGTGCATGTGAACTAAATGTATGGATAAACAATATATTGGAAAAGCTAAAATGTGTAATAGTACCAGGGAAAAGAACACCCATTTTAACCCATTGGATTCCAAAGAGTATACTCTTTGGAAGGGCAAGGGACCAAACAAATTGTGGAAGAGATAGAGGATGTTTTCCCTGGATTGGGAAGCTCTCAATAGAGTACAGAATAGAGCTTAAAGAGCCAACTGCCTCACAATTTATGCCCCTAAGAAAGTTCCCCTCCCCTAAGACAGACACTAGAAGAGGCACTGGAATAGACTTATTGCTCTGGGATTCATAGACCAAGTAGATGAACCAAAGTTGGTACACTTGTTGGTCATTAAAAAAACACACACACACACACACACACACACACACACACCACAGAACCCCTCATTTATGTAAAAATAGAATATTTTCCACTACCTACAACAGGAGAAATGTTTGGGATGGTTGATGTTGTTCATGCTACCAAGTGCTGCAGAGTTGTTAATGCTACTACTAGTCTCCTATTCTTGGAGCTCTGGCGTTAGCTGCTCTAGCAGAGAGTGCAGCATGTTGATTCAGCAGACCCCAATGTTATTCATAAAGAAATACCACAGGCTCGGTTCAGTGGCGAAGATGCTAGGCCAGGTTTATTGTCAGCAAGGCATGATCCTAGTGCCCTGTCCAACGAGTCAGAGGGACACTAACACATGTATGCCCATGACATAGTAAAGGCTCAGTCAAAATTACAGGATTCTGTCCCCTCAGCTGACACAAAAGTGCCCCTCCTATGACTTCTCCTTTTATATATTGATACAAACAAGTTACACGTATTTCACTCCAGATGTTTGTAACCCTTCTGCCAGGTGGAGCTGGCCACAACCAGGGCCAGGTTCAATATCTAGGGGTTTCTTTACAACAATACAACACAGAGCTGGCTCAAGCCTCCACCCAGTAACCTTGGGAAAATTACACACCACTCCGGGCGCCTCGCCCGCCACTCGTTCCGCTGTGCTCTCACCAGCGGACTGCTCACCACTCCCACCAGCCACCTGTTGGTCACCTTTTACTGCCAACTGCCTCTCTGCTGTGACCTCTGCAGGTCAGTCCTTGAGGTTCCACCCAGCTCTCATTGATTGTCAGCTCTTAGTGATTTTCAGCTCCTAGTAGGCTGGGCTGAAACGCTGCCCTACCACAAATGGTTTCAGCTCTTATGGAGCACTCAAAATAAACTATTTAGCTATATCTGTGAACAGTGGGGAGGAACAAGTTAAACTAGACGGGGACCCTTAGGGAGAGTCCATACCTTGGGGCTGGGACACCTGTCCCCACCCTCTCTTACTTTCACAGTGGCCTGGCATTCGAGTCCCTGCCTTAAGGAGTTCCTTTCAACTGAGGGTGACCCCTCAATCAGGACAGGCTCAACACAGTTCTGCCCCCCTTTACTCATAAAATAAAGATAATGACATGGATAACAACATTTCACTACTCCTGCAATCAGTCCTACAATATTTTGTATCCCAACACCAGCTAAAGTTGATCACTTTTGAGCAACACAGCTCCTGTCTGCTGGATACTGACTCAGAGTAGGTGTGTTCATGTAAATACAGTTTGCTCCTGAAGCCTCGCCCCCTCCCAGCTAGCTATCAGACCCTGCTTACATCTTGTTAGTTACCAGCCTTATATATCTTGTACCTGCCAGTTCAAACAACACATCCTCATCCATTATCCTGTCATCTCATTCTTATCTTACGAAGAGTCAGTGTGTTCCTATATAATCTCTTGGGAATTTGTTTATGTAGTTACTTCAGAACTCTGGGTGTTCTTGTACCTTCCTCTCTGGTCAAGAATGTGCTTACTTGGTTAGCCAATATCTAGTGTGTTACTACACTGCAAGGCTTTTTCTAGTTCATACTCTTAGGGCTCTAGCAAGGCCTTCAGCTAATACCAAATATTTTTCTACACTTGATGTATCAGCAAATTTCTGGCAGATATTCTTAGAAAAACAGTGCTTGTTTTTGCATATTGAACACCCCTTTGGGAGATACTGTTTTTATAGACAGCTGTATGTATGCTGTTCAGCATCCAAGATGTTCCACAAGAAAAATAAAGAACAAATTTTTGATGGTATAATGTTTATATAGATGTCATTTTGAACAGAAGTAGAGCATGCCCAGGGGCTCTGAGCAGATTTGGAAAGACCCAGAGCTTCTAGGCTAAAGCTAAGCAAACAAAAATGTACATTCTGTGTAATGCAAATAACATACCTGGGAGAGAGTCACACAGCAAGGTGCACATGTAGATCAAAGTAAGGTTGATGCCTGCCCCAACAGATAAGGATACAACAGGGAGGGCTGTCTGCCCCAACAGGGAGGTATACAATAATTCTTTGGAATGGATTACGATGTAGGTAAATGTGTGTGTAATCTAGCTGCCTGAACCAGGACCCCAAGAGTGCTACTTTGTAAAGATGTACAAAGACATGTGATGCAAATCTTAATAAAGTGTTAAAGAAACTGAAGGAGCTAATTAAAGAAACTCCTGTCCTGGGGTACTATGACAGTCAGTGAAAAACTAACTTGTCTATGAATGCCTCTAAACAGGGTGGTGTTGCAGTTCTCTTGCAGCAGTAACATCGAAAACTGGAGACTGGTGGCTTATACATCATGCGCACTAACAAAAATAAGTGTCAATATGGTCAAATAGTCTTTAGTCCATTGATGTAAAAAGTTCAATGTCTTTATTCACGGGCAGCCTGCATTTGCTGAAATTGACAATCAACCACTCATTACCAAAGGGGGCCTGGCAAGCACAACCTCAAAAATACAGGTTGTTTTTTTTTAAAAATGCAAATGTAAGTGTGACAGGGTTGGGACTCACCACCATGGCGCCTCCTACTGATTACTTCAGGAATTAGCTCAGTCCAGTGGAGCGTCCCCTCTCGGTGGTATCCCGCCCATTGTCTTGCCCTCGGTTGGCTTCTGAGCCCACGTCGCTCACCAACTCGCAGCATCCTCTTCAGGACCACTGCCCTCCGGCATGCCCCTTAGTCCTTCTACCACCCCCTTCCGGGTGTGTGAGTGTGTCAATCAGCAGTCTCTATGTCCAGCCACCATGGTCAACCACACACCCCAAAGTCTAATCCCTCCTGTCAAGGATCTAGCATGGTCTGTACTGGCCTCTCCCTACGGCCAATGGCTGGGTGTACTGCAAGGGGGGAAAGAGGGGACCCAGGCCTGCCCTCTACTCTGGGTCCCGACCCAGGGACCCTCTGGCGGCAGCCTCACTGTCCTCCTTCTCTCCCCTCCGTCTGCCTACTTCCCTGGGCTGCTTCCCCTACAGCCCCTTGCACCCGCTAGGCCCTTCCCTTCAGGGCCTGCAGCCTGGCAGGCCTCAGGTTAGAGCTCCTCTCTGCTCCCTGAGCCTGGCCAGCACTGCGCTGTCCACGGTGCTAGTCTCCATGCTCTGGAGATAGACCTTCCCCTGTCAAAAGCCTGGGACTGACTGACTACTCCCTTCCCTGAGCAGCCTTCTTATAGGGCTGAGCCTGGCCCTGATTGGCTGTCTCCAACCTGGGCCCTGATTGGCTCTCAATAAGCTCTTCTCCCATTGGCTGTGCATCTGTGCAGGCCCACTGGCCTGCCGCAGCCCATACTCTCAGGGAGTGGAGCAGCCGCCACACTACAGTAAGTTTTTAAAATTGAATATAAATCTAGGAGATATTTGGTGGTTGCAGACACTACCTCTAGATGATTTGACAAAAGTTCTGTGGACATGTCACTCTGATAAAAAATAATCTGTCCGGTCTCTGATAAAATGTGCATTGTGATTGCCAGAGCTACTGCTCATTTTGAGACCCCATAGAAAGTAATTAAGGCTATTAGCAAAAGTTGGCTGGGGCAAGATATTCTCAGCCCCTATTATCAATTTAAGAGGGAACTCTCAGTACTAGATGGGATTTTGTTTAAAGACACTAGGATGGTGACTCCTAAAATGTCACAAGTATTTTTATGAAAAAGAATACATGAAGGTCATTTGGGCATTGAACAATCTAAGCCACGGGCCAAATGTGTTTTATACTGTTCTTGGATTAACAGTGACATTGAGGAAGCTGTTAAAACTTGCTGCATATGCCAAAAATACTGGTTAAGTCAAGCTAAACAGCCCATGAAAAATTAGCCTCTTGGAGCAAAATAGACATTGAATTGTCAACATAGTCTAAGATAGGCTGGAAAAAGCTATGCACTTATCAGTCTCATATCCCTGAGATAGCCTTTCTTGACCATACTATGGCTAAGCAGTATCAAATCTACTTTTGCTAGGCATGGTATACCTGACATAGTGTTGTCTGATAATGGGCCACAGTTTAGTGGACATGAATTAAAGCAGTTTGTAGTGAATCCTGCATTTAGACAGATCACAACTAATCCCTATTATTCCCAGTCTAATGGGTTGGTGGAAAACAGTGCCAGCATATTAAAACCTACTTAAAAATACTGCAGAGTCAGACTCTGATCTGTATTTAGCAGTATTAAATTACAGAATGGTACCCAACGAAGCATGGGTTGCCACCTGCTGACATTTTTGTTCAACAAAAAATTGAAAACAAGAATACCTGACCTGTTAACAATTGATGCCAGAGTCACTGGGGACTTACAGATATATAAAGAGGCAGATAAGGCAAAACAAAAAAATCAATATGATTTGGAGTCATGGGAGCTACCACGACTTCATGAACAGGATCATGACAGGACAGGCTAACAAACAGCAGGAAAATGGAGGAAACCTGATCTGGCATGCGTATGCGCCTTTCACCAATTTCTTCCTTCCCCTTCTTTTAAAAGCAATTTGAATTGTCATTCCTCTGGGGAAGAAGCAGAAGTGTGACTTTCTCCATAACAATTCCCAAGAGCATCTTCCCCACTGATGGATTTGCATTGCCCTGTGTAATTTGAAGGGCTGGATGAAAGCCAGAGGAACTTAATAATGTCTTCAACTTTAATTGGCCTGTGACAGCTGAAATCAATGGTCATACTGAAGACACCACAGATTTTTGCCTCCACCACATATAAGCATTAAAATGATTAAAAATCTGAGTGCCAAGAACTGCAGACTTATTCGTCGAAGCATACTCTTAACAAAAGAGGAGTCAAATCTCTTACATAACAGTAACTGTATCTTTCCCTTATGTGAACATCTGTAAGCACTGGATACTATGTGAAATCTGACCATGGAAATTGCTTTAAAACTTTCTTGTGTGCTGCATATACCTCTCATAACATATAATCCCAGAGGGAGAAAAACAAACAAACAAATGAAAATAATGCCACCAAACTACTATCCATTCAGGTTTTAGAACTTATCAGGAGAAAATACTTTCTAGATGCAATTCAAATAACTAGGAGGCACAGGGTTGTCTCTTGTCCATACAGATTTTCTTTTTTATGTGTGATCCTGTATGCAGCCAAGAAATTATTACAATGAGGTATTACCAATGTAGCTGCTATTCTTTACATAAACTGTTCATAACCTTTTATATTTTCAGCAGCACAGCCCCATTCAAAGCACTTAGACAGTCAATTCAGGGTCATCTTTACCATTTTTTATCATGAAAATAGCCCCGATTTCCTGTTTATGAGCCAACCTTTTATCAAACAATAAATATATATGCAGCTATTAAGAAATGATGATAATAAAGGATATAAAAGTCTATTATTGAAATGTATCCTACATTTAAGTAATAATAATATCTGATTGCATTCAACTAGTAGAGGTCTGATTATGACAAAAAATTAAGGAACATGGCAGCAAAATTAATGAACTGTCATAGTAACAATGGGTTTTTGTGGAAAATTCATAAATCACTAAAAAAAGTTATCCCTTTTCATATACTTTTTTCATCCCATGATACACTGCATTATAGAAAAATGTTACACAGTTTTTCACTTTCCATCTGATAATAGCTCACAATTGCTGCAAGTATTATTCTGTACAGACACTGTATTCTTTAAATATATTTCTCGGAACTACAGAAGTATGCTGCATAAGTGCCTAGCCACCATGCATTTCCCCAAAACAATACCATCAAACTAATACAGCTTGCATGATTGATTTAGCCTGGCTTTTCAATGTGAAAAAGCTATCATCTCTAGGCAGGAAGACTAGAATATTTCTGATTCAGTTCACTCTCAGATGATATCAATCATGACTGTTTGAGTATATGTTATACTCTGGAAGGAATGTTCTTTATATATTGATTCTTACTCTTGTTCTTCCCTTCCTTCTGGATATTTTTGATGTGTTGGTAGTTTCACTTCTCACTAGCAATGTTTCGTAATTTCATTGTACACGTTGTCACATGCTGCAACGCTCCTCCACTGTGGTAGCTGCATTTTTGTGATGAGTGACATTATTCAATAATGTAATTTTTCTCTCTCAGGACCCATTTTAGCAAGGAACTTAAGATCATGTGTATCATAAAGCACAAATAATCTTGATAAAGACAATGGAACTTCTAAAACTTACATTTCAGCTGAAGTACTTTGCTGAATCAGGGTCTCTATCGGAGAAAGCCATGCTGTTTCTTTTTTGGAATATTTGTACATTATTCAAAAGTATTTGGCAGATGCTTCAGAAAAATTTTAGTCTATTTACTGCTAGCATTGTGTTGAGTATTTGATCTTTGAAATTTGCCATTGAAGATACAGGATAAGTCACCGAAGCCACATAGCGTTATTTCTGCTCCCTGAGTGGATCACCTACCCTATATAAATGGGAATGGTGCCTGAACACCATATATTGGCTTTATCTTAGGAATAGTGTGGGGAGGAACACTTTACCACAAGAGAATGAACAGGAGATAAACAGGCCTGAGGAATTCTGGAAGATTTTAATAATTTTCCTTCCCACTTTCCACAAAACAAGCATTGTAATTGGCTATGCACATGAATCCCAAGTTAACCCATACTTGGGTTCCTGAATGAGGAAAAAACAAAACAAAACAAAACACCTAGGGCTGCATTCTGCATTCTATTAGGTTCCCAGAATAAGCAGGAGGGGCCAATCCTGGTGTGGGCTGGAGGGTTTGATGCAACTGATCTCCAATATGCCATTACCAGAGCATAAACCAGCAGTCACAGCTGGTTCCCTGTAGTTGCTACTGTCCATTGTGTCCAAGCACAGTTCAGAAGTAGAGAAGAACTGGGTCATAATCTGTTTATCTGGATCTGGAACATTGTCACTGAGATCATCATCTCACCTGTAATCTCTGTGGGTTGTAGTAAATCATTTCATATCTGTAAAAAAGAAAAAATCTCACTCTAGAATTCAGTCAAATTGGCTGTGAACAGAATGACAAACAAGAAGCTGACTGAAGGACTGTACGGAAAGTAATGACAAATGACAACATGGCAAGAGATGGGGATTGGTCCTGCTTTGAGCAGGGGGTTGGACAGGATGACCTCCTGAGGTCCCTTCCAACCCTGATATTCTATGATTCTAAGAGGTGTCCACAGGAATCTTTGTTAGAAGCAATTCCTCTGTAGCGCAGAGGATAAGCCTGGATTTTCTCCTTAGTGACCCAGGTCAGACTGAACCAATTACACAAGTTAGGAGCAGAGAGGCAGGATGAGGCTAAATTTTTCCCTGGACTCCATGGAGCATAAGAAGGGTTTGTAAGCTGCACTATCCTTTGGAATGGAGCAAGTTGCCTCTTCTGAGTGCATCTGGCCAAGCCTATGGGCTGGGGCAGAAGGAAATAGGGTCATGGTCCTAATTTCCCACTTCCTTTGCCATGATTTTCACCACCTGGTTGCATGAAGGAAGAGTCCCTGTGGTTGAGGAATACACAGACTGTGGTAGTGTGAAATAGAAAAGGAGACAAAAGGTAGCTTGCATGCTTCTTACATGCTGTGCATGGACCAGAGATAATCTGCCTGTTATACCTCTTTTTTCTTTTTGGTATTTATTTATTTATGTGCATCGAGGAAGAATAAAACTCAAGGAGGGAGCTGTGATAAGATGAATTCAGCACTAAGTGATGTCATTTACTCAGCAGAGTACTGGTTTCACCTGGCAGCAACTCTGCATTTGATTATCTGAGAACTTCCAGCTGTAGTAAAATCCACGATGTTTTATTTCAATACAATGTAAGAATCATCATACCACACTTTCTAATCCAATATTTGCAAAGACAATCCATTGTGAGTGAATAAAATAAGGAAAAAGTTAGGTAAAAATCAATAGAAAAAGTTCCTTAAAAATGCATTTTTGTGTGCGAACAAAAAGATAGATAACAGTGGTTTCTTGAAATGGATTCATCATGGCATTACAAGAGCAGAAGCAGTACCAGTGCTTTCTGATGTGGAACTTCTTTTCATAATGTCATCATTTTTTCCACTGCAAGCAGGTTTAAAGAAACTATGAAAAAGTATCAGGGTCTTTCTATGGGGACACCATTATTTCTAGAGATGGGTAAATCAGAGAGGGACAATTTGGATTCGTAAGCATGGCATTCATTTTCAATTAGTTCCAACTGCTATTTTTCACTCAGAAGTAAAAGGAGAAATATAATGGAAATGTTCTGCCATACTTGGTGCATTGTTGTTTGCAAGGGGTAAAGTTTGGAAGTTGCACTTTTGAAAGGCTATCATTAACATAATTAACCAAAAAGAAGTAGAGAAGGAAAGTAGAAGAATCTAAAATTTAAGGCCTAAGTACAAAATAAACAGTACTGTGTGGAATAAGATTTTCAAGAAACAATGATCTACAATCCAAATTGTAAACAGCTTTTCATCTACTCCCTCTCCCGATGCATTTGAAGCCTTCTCCTGCCATTGATTTATAATCTGGTATGAAACAGACACAAAGAGCATTCAGTTGGACACAACCTAGATTGTATCACTAAGCATTTATACCATATAGAGGCTTTAATTGGAGAATCTCAAAGTGCTCTACAAATATGGTTATAATTGTCCCCATTTTACGATGGAGAAACTGAGAAACACAGAGGGACAGCGACTTGCACAAGGTCCCACATTGACTCATAGCAAGATCTTCACTGGGGTTTGGTTAGGCTATCACATCCTGCATACTACACAGTGTCAGTAATAAAATGTGCTAAATGAAACATACACGTATCACCCCCAGAATTGTCCATCTTCACATAGACAATTTTATAGCCTTGGTATTAGTAATAACTCCTGAAAGGCTTGAAAATTCACTTTGTATTGATGTTTATCCTAACAGTACCTGAACTATCTTAAGCCTACAAAATTGGCTTGATATCTCATGAGAATGGCTTTCTTGTGAGATTAAGAATACACTCTATTTCCAGTTGGACCACAAACACTTTGAGAACAGATTTTTCAACTGTATTTTGACAATTCTGCTTCCTGTCCTGGATGGAATCAAGTAAAAGGCAGGGTTATATGAAAATCACAAATAATATAAGAAAAAGTTAGGGAACCTTCCCTCCCCCATTTAATTCTGATTTTATCTGAATTGGATTGCCTACTCACCTATTGCTAGATACCATGTTCATAGAATCATAGAATATCAGGGTTGGAAGGGACCTCAGGAGGTCATCTAGTCCAACCCCCTGCTCAAAACAGGACCAATTCCCAACTAAATCATCCCAGCCAGGGCTTTGTCAAGCCGGGCCTTAAAAACCTCCAAGGAAGGAGACTCCACCACCTCCCTAGGTAACGCATTCCAGTGCTTCACCACCCTCTTAGTGAAATAGTGTTTCCTAATATCCAACCTAGACCTCCCCCACTGCAACTTGAGACCATTGCTCCTTGTTCTGTCATCTGCCACCACTGAGAACAGCTGAGTTCCATCCTCTTTGGAACCCCCCTTCAGGTAGTTGAAGGCTGCTATCAAATCCCCCCTCATTCTTCTCTTCTGGAGACTAAACAATCCCAGTTCCCTCAGCCTCTCCTCATAAGTCATGCGCTCCAGACCCCTAATCATTTTTGTTGCCCTCCGCTGGACTCTTTCCAATTTTTCCACGTCCTTCTTGTAGTGTGGGGCCCAAAACTGGACACAGTACTCCAGATGAGGCCTCACCAAGGTCGAATAAAGGGGAACGATCACGTCCCTCGATCTGCTGGCAATGCCCCTACTTATACAGCCCAAAATGCCGTTAGCCTTCTTGGCAACAAGAGCACACTGTTGACTCATATCCAGCTTCTCGTCCACTGTGACCCCTAGGTCCTTTTCTGCAGAACTGCTACCTAGCCATTCGGTCCCTAGTCTGTAGCAGTGCATGGGATTCTTCCGTCCTAAGTGCAGGACTCTGCATTTATCCTTGTTGAACCTCATCAGGTTTCTTTTGGCCCAATCCTCTAATTTGTCTAGGTCCCTCTGTATCCGATCCCTACCCTCTAGTATATCTACCATGCCTCCTAGTTTAGTGTCATCGGCAAACTTGCTGAGAGTGCAGTCCACACCATCCTCCAGATCATTAATAAAGATATTAAACAAAACCGTCCCCAGGACCGACCCTTGGGGCACTCCACTTGAAACTGGCTGCCAACTAGACATGGAGCCATTGATCACTACCCGTTGAGCCCGACGATCTAGCCAGCTTTCTAACCACCTTACAGTCCATTCATCCAGCCCATACTTCTTTAACTTGGCAGCAAGAATACTGTGGGAGATCGTATCAAAAGCTTTGCTAAAGTCAAGGAATAAGTAGCGATAAGAATGTGAATTTGGTCCCCAATCAGCACTAGCAATTTTCAGGCATTGCATATGGGTAAATCATTAAATAGAGTTATTCAAATTATTATGTACAAATTTCATTACTCTCTCTATATATGTGCACAGCACTTGACAGACAAAAACAAAAAAACAGAGGTCTCTGCTACAAGGAGCTCAAATTCAGGGAATCATGCTCAAATTTTGAAAGAGAGGCCGGCAGGCAAAAATGCATGCACAGTGGGTACCTATGTTGGAGTAGTTACTGTGAATGCATATACAAGTGGATATTAAGATGCCTATGTTATTGTGAATGACTAATTAGCTATTTGCTTGCTTAGTAGTTGGATGCAGGCACAGAATGTCTTGTACAACTTTGTTTAAAACAATAGCCCTTTTTTTAATATCAAACAGTTTGAATTAGGTGAGAGTGATTAGACAAACTGTATATATAGATCTGCAGTCTGGCAATGTTGTTACTTCAGGTCCAGGTGACAGGATGATAATTTCAATCATTATAAAGTTTCTCAACATTATGGGCTGATCAAAGATTATCATCTTATGACTTCTGAAATACCAATTCTTTATGGTGACAAATCTACCTAACCTCAGTGCACTATACGTTACAGCAATCCCAAGAGACAACTGATAAACTAAACAGGTCTTTACAGCTGATCTTGCACTGCAGCGCTCTGATGTGCTGGTAAGTCCCTTTGATAAACATAGTCCCTTAAAACCTCAGCAAAGCATCTCTGCTAAGCCTTAACCCAATGAAAGTAACAGTGACAATCTGCCAAAATAATAAATGTCACAACCAACTCAAACCTAACTGTTATACTGGGAAACACTGTAATTTTAGAGATATGATACTACAGGCTCTTTCTCCTTCCTGAAGATTGCTCACTCTTTCTGCTTGATAGGTTCTGAGGAACTCTTTCTTACCCCAGACCCTATGTCAAGGCTAATTCCCCACTCTGGCACTTCGAGTGAAGAATTCTAAAAGGATTTTAAAAATTAATACTGGCCACTCCAGGCTTGTATTAAACTCCCAAGGTTACAGCTTTTCTCTGACCTTGGATTGGTAGATGCTGCCACCATGCAAGTGCTGAACCTCTTTGAGAGCCCAGGAAGGCGCACTTGACAATTCCTTCCTGTGGGGTACCCTCAAGCCCTTTCACCCCCCCCCCCTCCAGGGAAGAGCTGAGAAAGAAAAACAAAGGAAATCAGCTGTTGCCACCAGATAATTAAACAACATGTGCACAAACCTCTTAAGACACAGAAATCCAATCCTGTTCTTAAAAAAAGGCAAATTTTATTTTAAAAAAAAGAAAGAAAGAAGAAGAACATACATCTGGAAACTCAGGCTATTGGAAGATTTTAAAAGAGCAACTACAAGGATTAAGCATCAAGAATAGTTTTCTTTAGGTCCAGCTTAAAGGTAACAAGCAAAACAAAAGCACCTGAGGTTAGCACAGAGGAGACCACAAGCCATAAAGAAATAAAAAGAGATAAACCTAATCACGTCTTCCTAGACATTTCCTGATCTACTTACATATCTGTGGGTCAAATGAGTACTTTCTAGGTATGATACCAAGGATTTTTCATACCTGGCCACAAGCTCGTATGGCCTAGCTGTTGCCCTGTCTGCCTCTCCCTTGGAGAACAACAGACAGACAGACAAAGGGGGAAGCCTTTGTTCAAGTTTAAAAAGTTCTAGCCTTCCCATTGGCTCTTTTGGCCAGCTGCCCACTCACTTCCTTTTACCTATGCATAGCAGTGAGACTTTTTAACCCACAGATAGAGCAATTAGAGAACAGCTACTAAGAGGGATTTTATAGCTACTGGCTGGGTGGGTGACCATAAAAGGGAGCTACCCCCCTTCATTTATCAAACCCTATTCTCTGTCCCAGGCCTCTCTTTTTCAGTCTTCCTCAGCTTCTCTCTCTTCTCTCTTTTCCTTTCTCCTGTAGGCCTTTTCAATTTTCAGTACCTGATGTCACTTCCTGTCATTGTTACCAGCCACAGCTACACTCTTTCCAACTACTACATTTCATATTGGTTCTTCCTGTGCCACAGCTTACCCATAACAGGTCTGAAACTGAAGCCATCAGCATGTCATTGCATTGATAGTTTCAGTACTGCTGGTGTGCATTTTAAGCAAGGCAATTTGAAATACTGCTGCTGAAATGTCCCAGGAGATGGATTCTTAGAACATGAAACATTTCAGTATTTTCCATGTTGTGAACAAACTTTAAAGTCATGAATTAAGAGTTGGTTTGAATAACAGGCATGTTTTCACATCCCTAGAATGGTGGAAGTTTAATACCATCTATTTTTATTTTGATATCTTCAGGTTGAGATATGCATAGCCATATTTAAAATGTTAAAAACTTAATTCAGTGCTTGTGAAAGATAACAGATCAATAGCACTAAGACCTGAAGATCTTTATTTATCCATACAACAGATATTAAAAAGGTAGCTGCAGTACAGGTCTCCTTGAATCAACTCAGTAATGCGCCTGAACCCTGAGCTAGAAATATCTCATATAAGGTTGTTGAAAGATTTGTTTATTCTCCATTCTCAATCCTGGTTATTTCTGCCAAGAAGAATGTAAATGAGCAAAAATGGAATTGGTAGATTTTGTGGTAGATTTGAACATCTTTCTATTAAGAACTCAAAAGACCCATTACAAATCTCCTAGATCTTGCAGCCTTACTAGAGGTATTTTCTTTAAGAGGTAAAACCCTATAATTAAATTACATATCACATTAGTATAGAATTACAAAATGCAAGTAACAAAAAATTGAAGAAGAGAAACATCATAATCCAGTAGTTTGCCTTCTCTTAATATTTTAATAACTTCCTTGGCATTTTCAGACATAGGACATTTTATATTGGATCTCCCCTGATATTTTTCTAAATATAAAGTTGCTAGCTGTTGAAACAAAATCAAATGGCATTATTAGACATGTTCTGGAGACCAGTTGGATGATTATAGGTGCTTTTGTAGGTGAGCCAAACCATATTTATTCAATGGTCATGCATACCCTAGACATACTATTTACTAATTTCTTCAAATTCTTGTTAAGAATTCATACATGAATTAATGGTATTAATTGAGACAACATGCAACAATAAAGCTAATCTCTATCAGTCAAAGTTGCATGAGGAATTATGGTCAAGCATTTGATAGCTGTCCCAGACTAGGAAGTAAAATTTTTGCCAGTGAAAATAAGGTAGTGTATCAGTAATATCACTAATCTTCCCAGAATCACAGCTAGTTCTGAAGTGTATATTTCTCAGCGGACAGTGAACCTGCTTGAATCAGTGCTGCTTGCACAAGTAAAAGAATATAAGTCCCTTACTTTACTGTCAGTCAGAGAATATAGGAAATAGAAAAGAAAAAAATAGTGGTGTGAATTGGTAGTGATTTTGTAGTTTCTAATAAATATGGTAATATGCTTGTTTTCTATTTCGAAGTTCAATTCATTTATTTGAAACTGTACAAAGCTTTCTTTAAAGTAACAATGCAGCTGGACCTAGTTCAAATGCGATTCTTGTATTCTGTACCAACAGAGGTGAGAAGAGGCACCCTAGCAGTGAAACAGAAAGAATATATTTCCATAACACAAATGGAAAATACAAAATGTGAATATTAGGCAAACAAGGATAAACAAAAAAGCCTGGAAATTCAGAGTTAACTTTGTCACTCTCTCCTCAACTTGCACGACTGAAGAAAAATGAAATATTGTAATGATATGGAAAGGAGGATGATTTTGTGATTAAGGAACAGGACTGAGATCTGAAATCCATTCCCAGTTTTGTCAGTTAGACTTCCCATGTGATATTAGCATATCACTTAAACTCTGTGTCTCAGTTTTCCCAACTTTAAAATTGAGATAAATATGATACTGTAGGGTTTTATAAGGTGAGGTGAATGGTTCAGAAAATTATTAATGCTGATGTATGTATTATTTAGCTCTATTAATTTAGTATTATTTATTTGCTTTATAGTAATGCCCAGGAATCCCAAGCAAGCACCATGGTCCCATTGCACCAGGAACTGTACAGACCAATAACAAAGACAGTCCCTAGCTCTGAGAATTACAGTCTCAGTGTCAGGATGCAATAGATAAACATTAAGCTGTTTGAAATCCACTTTAAGGGTCAAATTCAGACGTGTAATTTAGATTCTTGCATCTTTATACTAACAGCCTCTCTTAATTAGATGCTCTCCCATCAAAATGGAACTGAGTGTAAAGGAAGTCTTAGTGTCAAACTAAAAAAAAAAAGAGTAGGATGGTGTACAGTAAAATTAAAGGGGTACCTTACCTCACCTCCTGTTATACACGTCTGCTTTGCTTTACTTTCTACAATCTTCTCTTAAGATATTTGACCACATGGGTTACACTACCTTAATCTTAGATTGTCCTGCATTCCATTACACTCAGAGTCCATGGGTCAAATTCAAAGGTGCTGTGTAAAGATCTGGGGCATACAATATTCAGACTCACACCCACATCACCTCTGATTTTGATCTCAGATGTGCAGTAGCTAACTGAAGGACATAAATCCACACCGTGTAGAGGTCAAGCATAGGAGTTTATTACACACAGCGCTGGTGGAGTGTCACCTTGCTTATTAGGCTCAGACACTGTCAATCAATTGATTAAAATGTAATATATAGATTTTCCATGGGCGGGGGAAAGTGACGGGGCAGGCAGTTCCACACCCCGGGATAGGTTTTGCAGCAAGACAAGATAGCACAGTAGCCAATGGTTAAAAGGTTACATAATGTCTCCGCCCATGGTCTCAAGTTAGCAAGTTAACATTTAATTAATACTTTGATAAAATGTTATTAGTATAAAATCTATATGTTGAATTCTGATTTGGGGTCCATAGGAATGGAGCAACTTCTTTGATTGTCCAACAGGTACATTCCTAGGGGTTAAAGCAAAGAAACACTGAAAGCATATGGAAATAGAGATTGTCTCCTTTATGTCTTAAGGAATGGGCATTGGTCCCTTGGAAGGGAGGTGGAATTATGTGAGGTTTTACCCACGAAATCTTATGCCCAAATAAATCTGTTAGTCTTTAAGGTGCCACCAGACTCCTTGTTGTTTTTTATATCATTATACTGACGTGCCAATTTCCATAAACTCAAGGTTGGATCTGTGGGAAGACTGTTTTCCCTTCAGGAGAAACACAATAGGAACAAGGATCCTTTGTTCAATTTGAAACATTGGATGAAATATAATTATTCAGTTATTGCTTCAACATCTGGCATTTCTACTGACCAAGCATATCTTAGCAAAGGCAATATTATCTTGTTTACCCCAGCTTTCTCTTAGCTGATCACTATTAGCTAGGCCTCTGGTCTCCAGACCAAACTCTGGACTTTGGGTCTGGAAAAGAGCTGGCACAATCCATATACCAGGTTGTTATATAAAATGCACATGGATTTTAACCCTTCAATTATTAATGTATGACCTTCCTATATTCTACAGTATGTGAAATGGGTCATTTTCTCAGCTCTAGCCAACAAACACATGTCAGCATAACAAAAACTATAACCATAAAAGTGGAACTCCTTTTCAGTGGAGTGACTGAATGGGCACAGAAAATTAAATACAATTCTGGAGATGATCCCTCCTGCAAGGTTATGTGTGAAGCACATGGATGAGAACAGTCAGGGGAAGCGTGCATTGTGGTAGCCTACCCAAACTGTGGAATTTTTCTCCAGGTCTGTTATTAGCACTACAATTATAGGCCTAAATTATCTAATGTGACTAGTGGTTTTGGTTGACTAAGGTGTCTTAAGCAGTGTAGCAAAATCTAAAAGAGGCCTGATTTTCAAAAAAGGCTAAGCACTCTGTTAGTCAGGCTCCTGTCCAGTATCTCAAGTAGAGTATCCAAAAATTGAGTCACCAAAATCATTTTGAAAAATTTCATTAAAAAAAAAATCTTATTTTGAAGAAAAAATCCTTTAAATTAACATTCTCACTTTCACTCAAAAGATTAGAGAAGGTTGGAAAAAGCCTTTCCGATTTGTTAGATAATAATATATTTTAAACAAAAAGATGCTGTCCATAATTTTATAAAGTTGTGATTATTTACCCTAGACACTAGAATAGGTATTTTAAAAGATGTCTTAATTCAGAGTAACGTAGCCAATTGGGTCTATTGGGTAACCCATTCATTTCTATACAGTGCCAGTCTTAAGAGTTTGATGCTCAAGGTAAACTGGATACTGACTGGTCCCCAGTATCTACACACTCACACACCATAAAGAATCATCATTAATTTTGCTTTCCCCAATATTTTACTTCTCTAGATGACAATCTATTCTGCCTTTATGGCAGAGTCAGCCCTTCTTGGATACATATGATTAGTCTATTATTAGTCCGTTTCTTTAAGGGAAAAAACTTACTTGTTTGAAATTAATCTCTAAACCATGCTGACCAAAAGCTGCACTATTTGCATTCTTGCAAATCTGATACACATAAGCACATTAATTTTACTTGTTTCGCTTGCTGGGCACATTTTTTGCACTTAGTTTTTGTAGGTGCTTGCAGTAAGGTTGTACCTTGCATGGCTTTTTTATCTATCATTCAGTTTTATAGGTATTTTTTCTTTCAGGAAAGATGGGGAGAAACTTATACTTAAAGAGAAACAGACAAAAATATTTTTTGCCATTTCTTCCACCTTACTATTTCTATGGTTCATCATTTTCTTTATAATGAGACAGACAAAAAAACCATTGAGGCCCTCATCAACTTCTGTCTTGGCTATTATATCTTCTTCCTTTCCTGCCTCCCTGAAATCTACATCATCATACTTCAATCCATGCAAAATACCTCTATTAAGATTATTGTCTTTGCCCACCATGCCACTCACTTTTGTGGGAATGTTTTTGGCACACTCCTCAAATTCCTCCTCAACCAGCTGTAAGAAATCCACCAAATAATGATAACTAGTTCAAGGTCATAATGAAACTTGATTTATAAGATTGTTTTAATGTGAAAAGTCTATATATAACCAATTGTGTGTGAAAATTATATACTTGATTGTATCCCTCTCCCTTCAGTCTTCAGATGTTTTATCTTAGACTGAGATCCTGCAAATGGCTTCACTTGGGTGGACCCTGAGTCTACATGGAGACCACTGAAGTGGGAAAAAAGATTGTAATAAATAAGATTGATTGGATTCAGTATTTTAAAACAAACCACCTTGGACTTGGGCTTAAGAGTTTAATTTGGGATTTAGAATAAATAGCATGAGGCTAGTGAGTTTTTAAGGATGAGTGATCTTAATATCAGTCATGCTAATGTTAATAAAAATTGAATCAGGTCCTTACAGCAAGACTACTTGCATTGACTTGAATGGGAGCTGGATCAGGTACTAAATATCTTCAGTGAAAAGACTGTTCATTTGTGATATGGACATAGGACTAGGGTAATAAATAATTCAGTTAAAAGGGGTAATATGGAACACTGTAACAGGTTTTTCTGGTATTTTTACAGACATGTCTCTAGCATTAGTGGGTCAGAGAAAAAAAATCCCAGAAAGAGCAGAAGGAAAAGAAAAATCATAAATGACAGTTTCCCAGATTTTCCTTGATAATAAAAAATATAAATGGAACTTTGGTATTTATTCTGGTTTTCTTGCTAATTTTAGTGGTTCTCTAGATTTCCTTCCAACAACTACAACAAACAAATACTGTTTTTTGTGTGAATGCTATTTTTCTCAATCTGAAACTGGCACCTAAAGACTCAGTTAACTGAATTCTACAGCTGTCCAGACTCCCAGATTTACCATCATGAGAGTAAAAATTTAAGGTTCTTCTGTTGCTAGAAAAGATTTGTTCTTTATAGTTATGTTGGATCATATTATTAAAGTGAGTGAAGACCCCACTTTTTCCTGAAAAATAATGCAAGATAGTATTGTTTTTATCACATCAGTGATAACTGAGTCATATTGCCATTTTCCTTGTAAGTAAAACTATATATTCATGTTATCAACTGGTGGATCCAGGTGTCTTCACAATTATGAAACTCAATTAAGTGAACTTCAAAATCAGCTTTGGTCTGACAAGAAACTTGGTAGTCACCCAGACAGTAGGCAAAAATGTGTTTCATGTGGTCTCATTCTAAACAAAGTACCATGCACAAATAATAAAAGGGTATGTAAAAAAAACTCTAGTATCAAATTACTTTGTGAGTGAAACAGTCCAAGTTTAACAAACCCTGAATTCAATGAATAAAATGTGTTTTTAATATAGCTGCTTCATTTGCAAAGAGAGCTGTAATGATAATTACTGAAGGTTGGATAGTGAAAATTGCACACAGTCACATAGAAAAGGGTACAAATGCTGTCAGAGCTCCTCAGCTTACTGGGAAATATAGATGCTGCTACATTTCTTCATAGGGTGCAACATAATCTATCCATGTGCACTGGCCCCATTCTGATGGCCAAAGCTGACTGTATCGATATATCTTAGGTACCTCTATTGTTTTTGTTACCATAGTATGAGTGTTTCACAATCTTTTAATGTATTTATCCCCATGAGGTAATGAAAAATATTAGACACAGAGAGGCTAAGTGACTTGCCCAAGAGCACACGGGAAATTCATGATGGACAAGGGAATGCAACTCAGCTCTCCTAAGTCCTGTACTAGTGCCCTAATCACTGGGGCATCCTCACTACTCCCAGCAATGCAAAGAGGGACTGCAATTATGGACGGCCCTTATGTAAGTTACTCAAATATGGTCTCATACCATAAATCCTCAAAAGGGTTAGCCCAGTCGAGTTTTAAATCTCTCTATTTACAAAAAAACCTATATTTGGTCTTCTGACTTGTGTTATATCTGCATATATGCAAGTTTTCTGTAAGTAGGGAAATGTACTAATTATCATTAGATCTGATCATTACAATTTGGAAGTATGTAAATAAGGAACAGAGATTTTCTGTATACCTAGTCCCTAAAATTCAAAAATTGGAAATATGAAACATTCATACAGGTGAATCTAGCCTAAAAAAACACATTGTTTTCTGGAAAGATTTCTGTAAACAATTGCATTATTAAGCATACATATTACATCTGGCTGGCAAAATGGAGATGCTTGATTTGTGCCTATTTCACTATCAATTTGGCATGATGATGATGGTTTCTCAGAAGGTCTGAAAAGATTCCTTTCTGTTTCTTTTCCAGATGTTTTGTAGATGTTTCCTTTCAAGCTTGAGTCTCATCTCTTATAAGGAATGTATATGCTTGATTTCTATGGAATTTGGCAGCGAATGATAGAAGCAGCTTGGCAATTGCTTGCTGCAAAACCCAGACTATATCTTTTAGCTGTAAAAACAAGGCAGTCTTTAACCTTGGAAATCAAATAATACTTTACAAGTATATGGCTGCAGAAAACCTTGATAGTGTTTTCTCTCTTTTTCTGAAACTTTTTCAGTACTTTACCTAAGCTCCCTCTCTAAGAAACATTTGATCTTCATCAAGTCTCATTCATCTTGATAGTTATTCCCTCATTTTGCAATATATTATAAGGCAACTTCTAAATAGCTTCCTCTTCTGAAAGAGGATTTTATTGTGTGTATCAACGAAACACTTAAAACCACACTTGTGCTTTTTTTAAAAAATGTCCCTCATTCACTTGTCACAGTTTGACAGCCCTGCTGATGCGGTGCTCTGTTTCTTGTAATGATATGTTGCAACATGCTCCAAAGACTTACTTTAGTAAAGCAACACAGCTTTGGATTATGAATAATGGTCAATTAGCAAAGAATGTTTCTGTTGCTATAGCTAAAATGGCTGTCCTGAGAGATTACTAGTCTACAAATCTTTGAAGTTCCTGGATTTTGAAATTGGTGATGGAGCATTTTGTATCTTGGTTTTGATCCTCTATTTTCAAATTGACTATACTGAGTTACATCTTGAAGCATGAACAAACAAATTAAAAACACAAGTATCTCAGACTTAGAGCAGATGTGAAGGGTGGGATGATAGCCTCAATGGATTCTCTTTGTTGATGCTTGTTTTTTTTTTTTTACTTTGTTTTTATGTCAAGTCCCCTCTTCCTGCTTCCAGGCATTATTAAATTCATTTGGCAAAGAGACAACGACTTCGGAGTAATCAAGCAACATTAAAATCAAGAATCCCGGTTCAGCAGCTTAAGTCGTACACTCTCCAGGTGTGTTCATGTCAATATCACCACCTAAAATGTGCATAAATTAAGTGCCAGACCTTGCCAGAGTGTTGAGAGCCTGCAACTCCTGCTGCCTGCAATAGGAGCTAGAGATATGCAGAATCTCACACGATTATAGGCCTTATACCAAATGCATTCAGACACATGCATGGAATTAAGAAGCAGGCCACACACTTTAACACAGGAGAATGGTATTACCCACTAGGGTTAGGGTTCCTATGAGTAGGTCTCCCCTCTCCGGGGTTAGGAGCCCTATGGAAAGGAGAGCATATTGGATAGAACTGTTGTTTTAACTTCACCTGTTTTTACATAAACCAAAGCTAGGTTTAGGGTTCCTATGGGTAGGGGACTTGGGGCTAGGGACAGCATTCGAATGGGTAGGGTCTCCGCCCTAGGGTTAGGATTCCTATGGGCAGGTCTCCCCACCCTAAAGTTAGGGTTCCTATGCGTAGGGGACTTGGGGCTGGGGTGAGGGTTCCTATGGATAGAGGTCCCCACCCTAGGGCTAGGGTTTCTAGGAGTAGGTCACCCCACTCTAGGATTGGGATTTCTATGGGTAGGGGTCCCTGCCCTAGGGTTAGGATTCCTTTTCGTAGGTGCCCCCCGCATGGTTAGGGTTCCTTTGGGTAGAGGACTTGGGGGGCTAGGTTTAGGGGTTTGTATGGGTAGTGGTCCATGCTCTAAGGTTTGCCTCCTTTGGGTAGGTCTCCCCTTCCTAGGGTTAGGGTCCCTATGGGTAGGGGTCCCCACCCTAACTTTAGGCTTCCTGTGATCTGGTCTCCCCACCCTAGCGTTATGGTTACTCAGGGTAGGGTACGTGGGGCTAGGCTTACGATTCCTATTGGTAGAGATCCCAGCCCTAGAGCTACAGTTCCTATGAGTAGGGGACTTAGGGCTAGGGCTAGGGTTAGGATTCCTAAGGGTAGCGGTACCCATTCTAGGGTTAAGGTTCCTATGGGTAGCTTACTTTGGGCTAGGGACAGGATTCCTAAGGGTCGGGGACTTAGGGCTAGGGTTCCCATGGATAGGTGACTTGGGGCTAGGTTAGGATTCCTATGGGTAGATCTCCAAGCCCTAGGCAGAGTGTTCCTATCGGTAGGCGAATTGGGGCAAAGGTTAGGGTTCCTATGTTTAGGGGTCCCCATCCTAGGATTAGTGTTCCTATGGGTATGAGACTTGGAGGTAGGGTTAGGGATCCTATGGGTAGAGGGCTTGGGGCTAGCATTATGGTTCCTATGGGTAGGTCTCCCTGCTGTAGGGATAGAGTTCCTATAATGGGGTCCCCAGAGTAGGTTTAGGGTTCCTATGTGTAGGGATCCATGCCCTAGGGTTAGGGTTTCTATGGGTAGGTGTCAGACCTAGAATGAGGGTTCCTACGGGTAGGTCTTCCTGCCCTAGGATTAGCATTCCTATGAGTAGGGGATATGCAGCTAGGGTTCGGGATCCTAAGGGTAGGGGACTTGGGGATAAGGTTAGGGTTCTGATGGATAGGTCTCCATGCCCTAGGGGTAAGGTTCCAGACCTAGGTTAAGGGTTCCTATTGGTAGGTCTCCCCATCCTAGGATTAAATTTCCTATGAGTTGGTCTCCACACCCTAGGATTAGGGGTACTATGGGTAGCAGACTTGGGGCTAGGAATACCATTCTATGGGTAGGAGACTTGGGGTAAGGGTTAGGGTTCCTTTGGGTTGGGGTCTCAGACCCAGGGTTCGGATTCCTATGGATAGGGCTCCCCAACCTACGTTAAGGGTTCCTATGGCTTGGGATCCCAGCCCTAAGGTTTGTGTTCCTTTGGTAGGGCTCCTCACCATAGGGAGAGGATTCCTATGGGTAGGGGTCTTGGGGCAAGGGTTAGCGTTCCTAAGTGCAGGGGACTGGTGGCTAGGGTTAGGGTTTCTATGCATAGGTCTCCCTGCCCTAGGGATAGGGTTCCTATTGGTAGGGGTCCCCGATCTAGGTTTAGAGTTTCTATGGGTAGCAGTCCCAACTTAGAGGTAAGTTTTCTGTGGGTAGGGGAGTTGGGTCTAGGGTTAGAGCTCCTATGTGTAGGGGGGTTGGGTTAGGGTACCTATGGGTAGGGGTCCCCACTCTAGGGTTAGGGTTCCTATGGATTGGGGTCTCTGACCTAGGGTTAGGCTTCCTATGGGTAGGGGTCTGTAACGGGGCAATGACTCACCCCTGTGGCGCCTCCTGTCGGTCATCCTGGGAATTAGCTCTTCGACCCAGGAGCGCACTCTGCAGGCCATTGTCTCACCTTGCCGCTGGCCCCGTGTCCCTCCCAGACCCCAGTGCCCCTTCTGCCAGGGTTCTGCCCCCTGCAGTATCTCACAGTCTCTCTGGGTCTTCCCAGGGGACCCCCAATCCCCTATCCCCACCTCGCCTCAGTCTTTGGCTACTGCCAGTCACCATCTAGCCCCCGTTCACTGGGGCAGACTGCAGTATAATTGCCACTCATCATTGGCAAGGAGGGTTTGGACCTGCTGCCTCTGCCTACCCTTGAGCTGCCCCGTTGCAACCCCAGTACCTTTTCAGCCCTTAAAAAGGCCTGCAGCCTGGGGGTTTTCCAGGCCGCAGCTCCCCAGCTCATTTGGCCTTTCCCCAACCCTGCTCCACTTTAGGTACCCTGCTCACTCCCAGCAGCCAGGCCCATCTCCCTCTAGAGACAGAGAGAGACTCTCTGTTCTTGGCCCACTGCCCTCTTATAGGGGCCAGCTAGGCCCTGATTGGGTCATGGCCCCAGCTGAGGCTGCTTTCCCCCAATCAGCCCAGGCTTTTCCTTCCTGCCACAGCTCTCTCCCAGGGCTCGCTTTGACCCTTCCAGGGCTAGAGCAGGTGACCACCCCGCTACAGGGTCCCTAGGTTTAGGGTTCCTGTGGATAGGGGTTCCAGACTCAGCTAGGGATTCCTTTGGGTGGGGTCTCTGACGTAGGTTTAGGTTTCCTATGAGAAAGTCTACTGGTCCTAGGGTTATGGTTCCTATGAGTAGGGGTCTCTGATCTAGGTTTAGCGTTCCTATGGGTAGCAGTTCCCAACCTAGGGATAAGGTTTCTGTGGGTAGGGGAGTTGGGGCTAGGGTTAGGGTTCCTATGTGTAAGGGATTTGGGGTTTGGGTTAGGGTATCTATGAGTAACAAGGAGTCTGGTGGCACCTTAAAGACTAACAGATGCATTTGGGCATAAGCTTTCATGGGTAAAAAACCTCACTTCTGATGCATGGAGTGAGTATCTATGAGTAGGAGTCCTCACTCTAGGGTTTGTCTAGGTCTGCCCACTCTAGGGTTAGGGTTCCTATGGGTAGATATCCCCACCCTAGGGTTAGGGTTCCTATGTGTAGGAGATTTGGGGCCAGAGTTAGGGTTCCTATGGGTAGGTCTCACCAATCTAGGGTTACAGTTCCTAGGCGTAGGTCTCCCCGCCCTAGGATTAGGGTTCCTATTAATAGGAGTCCCAACCTTAGGTTTAGGGATCCTATGGATAGCTCTTCCCACTGTACGGTTTGGGTTCCTATGGGTAGGTCTCCCCACCCTAGGGTTAGAGTTCTTATGGGTTCGGGTCTCTGACCTAGGTTTAGGGTTCCTATTGGTAGGGGACTTGGGGCTAGAGTTAGTGTTCCTATGGGTAAGGGCCCAGCCTTATGGTTGGGCTCCTATGGGATGGTCTCCTGGCCCTAGCGTTAGCATTTCTAGGGTTAAGGTTCATATGGGTAGGTCTCCCCACCTTGTGGATAGGATTCCTAATGGAAGATAACCCTTTAGGCTTCCTATGCATAGGTGATTTGGGGCTTGGGTTAGGGCTTCTATGTGTAGATCTCCCCAACCTAGCATTAGGGTTCCTATGGGTAGTGGTCTGCATCTTAGGGTTCATGTGGGTTGATCTCCTCACCCTAGGGTTAGCATTCCTATGTGTAGGTGACGGGTCTAGGGTTAGCATTCCAATGGGTAGGCTAGGATTAGGGTGCCTATAGGTAGGGGGTCCCAGAACTAGCTTTAGAGTTCCTATAGGTAGGGGTTCCCAACCTCAGGTTAGGGTTCCTATGCATAGGGGAGTTGGGGCTAGGGTTAGGGTTCCTATGTGTAGGGGTCCCCAACTTAGGTTTTGGTTTCCTTTGGGTTAGGGTCAGATCCCTAGGGTTAGGGTTCCTATGGGTAGGTCTCCCGTCCCTAGAGTTAGGGTTCCTATGGTTAGGGGATTTGTGGCTGTGGTTAGGGTTCCTATGGGTAGTTTTCCGCACCCTAGGGATAGGGTTCATATGTGTAGGGTCTCCGACCTATGGTTAGGATTCCTATGGCTAGGGGTCCCCGACCTAGGCTTAGGGTTCCTATGGGTAGCAGTCCCAGCCCTAGGGTTAGGGTTCCTATGGGTAGGGAAAAGATCCCTAGTGTTAGGGTTCCTGTGGGTAGGTCTCCCCACCCTAGGTTTAGGGTGCCTATGAGTAGGGATTCCCGACCTAGGTTTAGGGTTCCTATTAGTAGGGTACTTGGGTCTTGGCGTAGTGTTCCTATAGGAGGGGTCTCCACCCTAGGGTTAAGATTCCTATGGGTATGGGACTTGTGGCTAGTGTCAGGGTTTCTAAGGGTAGGGGACTTGAGGCTAATGTTAGCATTCCTATATGTAGGTGACTTGGGGCTAGGGTTAAGGTTCTTAAGGGCAGGCAACCTGGGGTTACAGTTAAGGTTCCTACGGATTGGGATCGCTCACCTAAGGTTAGGATTCCTATGGGTAGGGGTCCCCGACCTAGGGTTAGGATTCCTATGGTTTCGGATCCATCCCTAGGGTTTGCATTCCTACGGGTTGGTCTCCCCGCCATAGGGTTAGGGTTCCTTTGGGTAGGGATCCTCGCTCTAGGGTTTGGGTTCCTATGGATCAGTCTCCCTACCCTTGGCTTGTGATTCCTATGGGTAGGAGTCCTTGGGTTACGGTTCCCATGGGTAGGGGTTCCCGATCTAGTGTTTGGGTTCCTATGGGTAGGGGTCCCTGACTTAGGTTTAGGTTTCCTTTGGGTAGGGGTCCCATTCCTAGGGTTATGGTTCATACTGGTAAGTCTCCCCACCCTAGGGTTAGGGTTCCTATAGGTAGGTCTCCCCACTCTAAGTTTAGGGTTCCTATGCATAGGTCTTCCTGATGTAGGGTTTGGGTTCTTATGGATAGGAGACTTGGGGCTAGGATCAGGGTTCCTATTGGTAGGGGACGTGGTTCCAGTGCAGGGGTTACAGGGCTCTTTATCATATAACCCATAATTAGTGCCACATAATTAGTTTCAAGGCTGCTTACCATATAACCCATAACTAAGGCTACGATTAGTCACAGGCATTTTTAGTAAAAGCCATGGACAGGTGATGGGCAATAAACAAAAATTTAGGGCCTTTGACTTGTCCATGCCTTATACTAAAAATACCTGTGATTAAATCTTCATCCAGGGGGCTGCTGCTGGAGGGTGTTCCCGGGGCTAGTGGCACCAGCTGCCGGGGGCCACAGACCGCTGCCTGGGACTGTAGTATAGTTTTCAGAAACAAAGTTTTGTTGTTCCTTGAATCAGGCAGAAAGCCATAATTTGAGGTCTTGCAGGATTGTTTCCTTTTGCATGAGAATTTGGTGATAGACATCAGAGGTTTTGGTGTTATCCATTTATTCACAATATATTCAGAAATTGCCGTTTCTCTGAACAGCAGTAGGAATATACAGCACAAAGCCTTTTTGCAGAAATCTGAAGCCAAACACTCAAGCCCAGTGCCCAAAAAGCTATGGTCTCTTAGCTTCTCTTCCTTATAGGGTCATTCTGAAAAGCTTGACTAGCTCCCTGCAACTCCTGAACACACAGTACTGTCTCCAGGACCTGTATTTGCTGACTGGGAAAACCTCTTGCTCACCACATGTTTTACTCTTTCAAGGTGGCTTTGTGTGTCGCTGTTTTGTTTTGCTTATAACCAGCGTCTCAGTTGTTCCTACTGTCAGGTATAAAGAAGAATGCAAGCATGCCAATTCATCACAGTGAGGTCTGTGATTGTCCTGCACCCAAGGTCCCTGATGGTGGTCACTAGCACCTTTCAGAATTACAGAATAAATCTTCTCTGCATAAATACATAATAGAAATGTTTACTTACCAGATAGTGCTGCATGCTTCCTTAATTATAATAAGAAAGTGCTTTACTTTAAATGGGAAAACAAATGAATATATTCCTCAGCCCTTCATTCTTCCTCTCTCCAAACTCACACACTGCATAACACAGAATTTATCCCAGATGAGAGGGAAAGCTGTGGGACCTCCTTGTCAGAAGATTAGTAGAACATATATTTTATGATTCATATTGTGGTATCTGAGAGCAAACTCTGAGATAAGCAGGTCAATACTGTAAATTCTGGACATTCATAACTACACTTCAAGAAAAAAAAACAATTACAAGATAACAGTGTGTGTTTGTGTCTGTGTCCATGTCCATGTTCTAGTTAAGATAAGTGTGCATTCCACAGTCAAGCTTTATAACAGAATAACAGCATTTTATCCAAAATACTGAAGGTGAAAAGATGAAACAGTTAAAAAGCCAAAGCCACCTGGTCACAATGGAACAAATGCAATCAGAGTTCATAAAAGTACAAAAGACTTTGTTTATTCAGCACCTTGGAAAAAAACTCAATATTATGATCAACTTGAATTTCAGCTGTCAGTGGAAATGTGAGCCCTGTGAAAATTGGGTGGAATGCAATATGAACCGCTATGCCCCTGTAACCACCCAGTTGGGTTGGCCCGTTTCTTACACTGCTTTGCTGGAGACAACCAGCCTCACCATGCCTTGTTATCACCCAGCATGACAGCAGGTGGTGCCATACACCCAACTGAGTTACCTTAGTGTTTTACCTATGGCACTTAAGGACATACAGCCAACTTCCCAGCTCTCCCTGCTTTGCACCCCTGCACAGCTATAATCCCCAAATTATACCATCTTACACTGCACAGGGATCTATACCAGGTAAGCTCATTAATAAAGTTCACCTTCCCCTCAATGTGAGAAGAATATGCAACAAGCCTGTGTTAACCAAGCTGAGATTTTTCCCCGGACACTTCACTCAAAGGCACACTGGTTTAGATAGAGCAAAAACAAGTTTATTAACTACAAATGATAGATTTTAAGTGATTATAAGTGATAGCAAACAGATCAAAGCAGATTACCTAGCAAATAAACAAAACACAAACTAAGCTTAATGTACTAGATAGATTGGATATGAACTAGCAATTTCTCACCCTGGCTGATAATACAAGCAGTCTACCAGGTTTCCATACACAGGCTAGAAATTCTTTTAGCCTGGGACCAGCATTTCCCCCAGTTCAGTCTATATTCCTCAGGTTTTTCCAGGAGTGTCCTTGTGTGGGGAGTGAAGCCAGTACCTGATGTCACACCCCATCTTATATAGCTTTAACATATGGCAGGAACCCTTTGTTCCAAAAAACAGTTCCCAGCCCAGTTTGTGGGAAAAAATCAGGTAC
This sequence comes from Terrapene triunguis, assembly GCF_002925995.2. NCBI lineage: Eukaryota > Metazoa > Chordata > Testudines > Emydidae > Terrapene > Terrapene triunguis. The sequence continues at coordinate 39,915,776 of NW_020664417.1, read as the reverse complement.
CTAAAATGAAGTTCAGTATCATATGGTTTGGTCACAGGCCCTTGCTGAGTCATAGCAGCTATTACTTACAGGCTGGCTGAAGCATTTACAGGAAGGCTAAACTCTTCTATAGCCTGCTGTCTTTGTTGATGGGCCATCCCTGTCTAGGTTCTTCATTGTTGTACCTGAAAGGCTAGCTGTCAGTGTTTTTCAGAGTAACCACATTTGAAATATAGATTCATAGTCAATATTCATAGCCTCATAGTTAAAAACTCCACCTATGCCCTTTCCCCACTCAGCATATCTCCAATATGTCACCTATGCTGGTGGATTCCTTGGCTGCCTGTTCAGAGGAGCTTCCCATCCTCTTTGTAACACCAGAGCAGCACAAAGGGGCGTTAACATGGGCTATAAGATGGCCCCATGTAATTTTGAGGGAATTAATGAATTTTTTCTACTGGGGAAACAACCCACTTTTTCTCTTATCTACCTCTTACTGCTTCTGTTTTATTGTTTGGTTGTTTTCTTTTAAATTAGGTTTTCCATCTGCCCTCTCTGCTCCTTCCTCACAGGATTTCTTCAGCGGAACATGAGCCTGATAATTTTTGTGCTTGAGTTAACCTTTCTCACAAGATGTTTGCCTGCATTTGAAATCAGGGCATATTATATAAGCCATAAACTTGTTCTCCTTTCTCACGCTAGCAGTCCCAATGAAATAACTAAAGCATTCATGAATAAGACAATCTGAGTTTCATCCTATGATGAGTTTGTAATCAGTATTTATACTATACATATATCACATTATATAAAAATATAATTATGCACATTCAGTGCATTTATGTCAACAAATGTTAAGTGTTAGTTTGAATTATTCATAAATGGGAATAGATTTCTTGTAGTAAAATATTACAAATAACAAAGGTACAGTAAAAGGGCAGCAAACTACAGTTTAAGCAGACAGAATAAAAGAGAACCAAACTATAAGAAAAAAACACCAAGAATTAAACAGCAGCCAGTTGGTGTTAGGCAGGTAGAATGAAACATTTACTGTATGCGAATAATGCCAAATGTAGCTAAACTGATTTGAAACAGACAATATAAATCACATTTAAACCACAAGAAAATACCAGAAGTTAAAAAGCAGCAAACTTACTTTATACAAACAATAGATTTATACTGCAAGAAGATTTGTAAAAATCTTATAAAAATTCACAAGCTGAGTCATTCATAACCTTAGATTGACTTCAGAGAAATGTGAAACCTTTCCAAAATTGTAAAAGCCAAAATTGACATTACTTATGAATACATTAAATAATTGGTGAGTTTTAAAAAATCTATAATTACAAATACCCTGTATTTCTCTATATAGAGGAACATATCTCCTATCTTTTAAGTCGGATATGACCCACCCCCCCGCAGAAAGGTAATATTCAGGATAAAAAAAGATATTAAAAACTAAAGGATTGGATTTTCAAAAGCACTCTGTGCTAACCATAAGAGAAGTGTAAAATTCCCATTGATTTCAATGGGACCAAAGTTAGGCCAATGCTGAGTGCTTTTGACAATCCCAACAGAAGTCCATAGTGATCACCATTAAAACGTTAAAGTACAGTCAAGGACTTTTAAATTCCTCTTGAAGTTCTTCCGGTACCTCAGCATGTAAGATCAACCAATTCTTGACTTTCTTACACACCACTGAATATATGTAGGTCTGGTAATCTGAGTTAGTGTAACAAAGTTCCAACACTACCTCTGAATTTGGCCCATAAACCGTCGCCAAAAGCACAATTTCTGCAGTTTAGCACATCCATACTGGAGTGCCTTTTCCTGGAGATTCTCATATGCCAAATATTAGCTACCCAGTGCGTCCAGAAGCATGTAAAGCATTTCATTTATAGTTTTAAGGAATGCTTGTGTCATTTTGATGGAGTGACAGAGTGCTGGGAATGAGTAGCTGAACCAGCACTCTGGTCACTGTTTAACCAATTAGGCTCCATGGGAAGGTCTGATGAATGAGACTAAGGGCACATCTACACTGGCAAAGTTAGAGTGCAGGCAGTTACAGCACTGCTCAGAGAGCACCGAAGGAAAACCGCTATCGAGTGTTCACACTGACAGCTGCCTGCACAATAGCATGTTAACACTTTTGGCACTTGTGGTGCTATTCGGAGTGGTGCACTCTGGGCAGCTATCCCACAGAGCATCTCTTCCTCTTTTGCCACTAAGACTTGTGGGAAGGTGGAAGGGGTTGCGGGGCATCCTGGCTCCTGTCCCAATGCCCCATGATGCATTGCTTCACAACCCAGCAATCCCTGTGCTTCCGTCCACATTTGGTGCCATCTTTCAATGGTTTATGTACTGTGCGCCTTGCCCTGCCTCTTTTGGGCTGCAGGAATGGATCCAGAGCTGTTGACCAGTATGCTGCTCGCACTGACCAACACGTCACAAGTGGCAGTGGAGTTATTCCTTAAACTACAAAGTCAAGAGGAGTGGGATGTTGATCTCACCACGTGTAGCAGCTACAACGCGAGATTGCTTGTGGCATTCACGGAGGTGCTGACCACAGTGGAACGCCACTTTTGGGCTTGGGAAACAAACACTGAGTGGTGAGATCACATTGTGATGCATATCTGGGATGACGAGCAATAGCTGCAAAACTTTTGCATGAGGAAAGCCACATTCATGGGACTGTGTGATGAGTTCGCCTCAGCCCTGCGGCGCAAGGACACGAGAATGAGAGCTGCCCTGCCGTTGGAAAAGCACGTGGCGATTGCACTGTGGGAAGCTGGCTACTCCAGACTGCTACCGATTGGTCACTAACCAGTTCAGAGTGGAAAAGTCAACCATTGGACTTGTGTTGATGGAATTGTGGGCCATTAATGGCATCCTTCTCTGAAAGACCGTGACTGTGGGCAACGTGTGTGACATCGTGGATAGCTTTGCACAAATGGGCTTCCCAAACTGCAGAGGGGCGATAAATGGCATGCACATTCTAATTCTGGCACCAGACTACCTAGCCACCGAGTACATTAATCGCAAGGGGTATTTCTCAATGGTTCTCCATGCGCTTGTGGATAACTGTGGGCATTTCACAGACATTAATGCAGGCTGGTTTGGAAAGGTGCATGACACACACATCTTTCGGAACACTGGCCTGTTCAAGAAGCTGCAAGCAAAGACTGTCTTCCCTGATCAGAAGATCTCCATAGGGGAAGTCGAAATGCCCACTGTGATCCTGAGAGACCCCACCTACCCCTTAATGCCATGGCTCAAGAAGCCATATGTGTGGCACCTTGACAGCAGCAAGGAGCGGTTCAACAACAGGATGAGCAGGTGCAGAATGACTGTGGAGTGTGTATTTGGCCATTCAAAAGCCCACTGGTGATGCCTGTATAGGAAGCTGGACATGGCTGATGACAATATTCCTATGCTTATAGCCGTGTGCTGTACGCTCCATAATATTTGTGAAGAGAAGAGTGAAAGCTTCACTCAGGGCTGGACCACAGAGGCTCAGTGCCTGGAGGCTGAGTTTGAACAACCAGAGACCAGAGCTATTAGAGGGGCACAGTGCAGGGCCATAAGGATCAGGGATGCTTTGAGGCAGCAATTTGAAGCTGAAAGCCACTAATATTTGTTGCTCTGCTCAGGATTGCAGTGTTTGTAATGCTAGGAGGTGATTGGTGCACATGATGCAAGAAGGGACCTTAACATAATTGTATGTTGCTTTGCAGTGCAACCAGAGGAAAGAGCCAAACGAAAAAAAATCATCAGCAGGGAGGGGGATGGGGGGAAGGGAAGGTCTCAAGAGGAGGCGGGATCTCGGGACAGCTACAGATTTGTGTATGTCCAGGGATCATACCCAACCTGCTCTTTTGGAGTACGGTGGAGAGAGTGCTGGACTTCAGGAGGGCCAAACTGCAGAGTGATGGGTGTTGAGTGCAGTGGGTAGTGGGAGTCCACACTGATGGACTGTGAGGAGGGAGGAGTGGAAAGCTGTGGGTAGAAAGTGGAGTCAGGAGATTGGTAACAGTGTGTGGGGCGGGGGGCACATGGAAAAGAGTTTTGCGATAGAAGCTGCAGGGGGGGGCGGGCACAGAGCTGCTCGGTTTGAAGAGCTAGTATCACCTGGAGCATGTCCGCTTGGTGCACCATCATTGTTAAGAGCTGCTCCGTGGCTTCTTTCTGGTGTGCCGCGTTCTCCTTTCAATCTCTCTTCTCGCTGTCCTGCCACTCCTTCAATTCTTTGTTCTCGGTGGTGGAATGCATCATAACCTCACGCATAAAGTCCTCCTTAGTTCTTCTTGGACACTTTCTAATTCTGCGCAGCCGTTCTGCCCCCGATAAGGGAGGCTGGCCTCCCAAGAGCATCTCTATGAAGTTTAAATGCAACATTTTACAGAAGTAGTATTGTTTGCAACACAGACAACACTGTGCTTTAAAACACAGTCAGTACTCACACACCTGTTACTAACTGGCTGACCACAGGCAAGCACACATTAGCCACAAGACCCCCAAAATGGTGAGTAGCCGCAGGGGCAGGGTAAATCACTGTTCCTGGACCCTGTTGTACACTGGGCACATGGCACTTGGGGAGAGCCAGCACTGTAGGGTGGGCCTGATAATCATTCCTGCCCCCACACTTTCCACAGGAGGTGATCATTATGGAAGATATCTTGCTGCTGAGGGTGAGCAGGGAAGCAAGGGAGGGTCTTCTCCAAGCCTACGGCTTCTGCCCTGACCCTTATGCAGCTAGGCTGTGTGCAGCAACGGTCCCCCCACCCGTCATGGCAAAGTGGCCCAGGAAAGTTACCATTAATGGGGCAAGAAACAAATCAGCTCTGCCGAGGAACCTGCGGCAGCGGATTGCCAAGTATCTCCACGAGAGTTTCCTAGAGATCTCTGAGGGAGATTTCCGTGAAGTCAGAGAGTGTATCAACAGTCTGTTCTGCCACTCAAGCTAGGCACGAGGTGGGAGACAAGCCTGCTTTCTGTAACCCTCCTGCCCCCAACAACTTGCTTCAGCAATTCCCAACATCAGGTCCACTTAGGCCTCCTCTCCTGGTTGTGCTTTGCCAAGATCCGACTGCTATGACTGGCTAGGCTCCTCCGGGGTAGAAAAGAGCTCCTGACTGCATGCATCTCTGGGCCTCCGAGTCATCCTCTGCCTCTGGGTCCCTCTCCCCCTCATCGTCCAAGATTGCCTTCTCCTGGCTTGGTCCACTCACGACTGGCATGTGAGCCAACGAAGTATCCACAGGGTCCTTCGCAGTGGAGGTGGGGTCCCCACCGAGTATTGCATCCAGCTCTTTATAAAACTGGCTGCTCGTGGACGCAGCACCGGAGTGGCGGTTTGCCTCCTGCACTTTGTGGAAGGCGTTATGCAGCTCCTTCACTTTGACCCTGCACTGCTGTGTGTCCCGGTCATGGCCCCTTCCTATCATGCATCTAGAAATCTGTCTGTAAGTATCATAATTCTGACAGCTGGAGCACAGCTGTGACCGCACAGCCTCTTCTTCCTAAATGCTGATGAGATCCAGTAGCTCAGCATTGCTCCAAGCAGGGGATCGCCTGGTGTGTGGAGCAGGCATGGCCACCTGGAAAAATGTGCTGAGACCACTGCATGCATTACCGAGCAAACAGGTCACGTGAGGGCAAGGCAGTAGAGTTCAAACCGATGGCCAGAAAGGTGAGAATAGGCATTGTGGGATACCTCCCAGATGCCAATCGCAGCTCTGTAATCACCACGGTGTCTATACTGGCACCTCGGCGCTGTAGCCCTGGCGCAGAAGGCTGTACGCCTCTCACCAGGGTGTTTTTTTTAAAGTGCTGCATCTGCTCAGTTTCTGCGCACGAAGTGGCTTGGCAGTGTGTACACCTCGGGAATTACAGCGCTTAAAGCTGCTTTACTGTGCACAAGCCTGCCAGTGTAGACGGGGCCTAATTCCTGATTACCAGATCAGTTTGGGACAGGGGAGCTAATTAGCCCATTAACAAGGAGACTGAATAAAATGCAGGGGGTAGATAGGCTGACTGATCATCTATGGATCTGTTTTGTGGGAGCGGGGTGGGTAGTAAAATTTGAGCACATTTCACTGTTAACTACACTAGAAAGCATAAGGTGGTGAAATAAAACACTGTAGTTAAATAACATTGTGGAATCTACATGTGAGAAGGTCTCTGAGCTGTCTAGATAAAGCAAAGAGGGTGGGAGCAGAGGGTGCTCTGTCACAGGTGGGCATTAGTACAATGCTCCTTCCTTTTTACTCCAGCTCATTCTTTCTGTCTGGCTGAGGCACTTAGAAATAATAATCAGGGCCCAAGAACAGTACAGCTGTATATCAGATATCCTAGATAACACATTTGGTTAAATATATGCAGTTTGCAGGTGTGTATTTGCACATCCCTAACTTACTGAAGTTGTAAAACATCTAAGGTGTGTGTGCAAACCAGGTATTGTTAGGGTTGCCAACTCTCCTGGATTGGCCAGGAGTCTCATGGAATCATCCTTGATCTCCCGGTGGCTATTGAAAGCAATCCAGGAGATTTTAATAGGCTGCTAAAAGTTCGGTTGGTGGTGCAGCAGGGCTAAGGCTGGCTCCCTATCTGCCCTGGCTCTGCATGGTTCCCGGAACCGACCGGCATATCCGTCTGGCTCCTTGGCTCGGGAGAAGCGGGGGGAGGCTGTGTCTCTGCACGTTGCTCCTGCCCTGAGCGCTGACTCTGCAGCTTCCATTGGCCAGGAACCATGGCCAATGGGAGATGCGGAGGCAGTGCCTGCAAGCAGGGGGAGTGCGCAGAGCCACCTGGCCGCCCCAAGCTGAAGAGCCGGACATGCCGGTCTCTTCCGGTAGCCACCCGAGGTAAGCTCTGCCTGGCCGGAGCCTGCACCCCTCACCCCATCCCACAACCCAACCCCCTGCCCCAGCCCTGAGCCCCCTCCCACACCTAAACTCCCTCCCAGAGCCAGAACTCTCCTGCGCCCCAGCCCTTAGCCCCTTCCCGCACTCAAACTCCCTCCCAGAGCCAGAACCCCACACCTCCTCCTGCACCCCAAAGCCCTACCCCAGGCTCATCCTGGAGCCCCCTGCCACATTCTGAACCCCTCAGCCTCACCCCCTCAGCCCAGAGTCTGCACCCCCTCTCACACTCCAACACCCTGCCCCAGCCTGGTGAAAGTGAGTGAGGCAGGGGTGGGGCAAGGGTGTTTGGGTTTGTGTGATTAGACAGTTGGCAGCCCTAGGTATTGTGCATTCACGTGGCCAGTTATGGGAAAAATTTGTGCATATTCTGAGTGCCTAGTTATGCAGCCCCTGAATAGCAGCAAGTCTCATTGACATCAATTAAGACAATTCCAATTGTTCAAATGCAGTGGCTGCATAATCAGGTTCTTTTTGTATTTTTTTCCTGCTGACACTCTTTTTTGCTATTGGGGAGATGAAATGTAAGCCCCTCTGACCTTTCTATCTCATTCTTGCTTTCTTGCACTTCAGATTCCTCTGGTGTGTTTTCTTCCCAATACCCTCCATTTTCCTCCCAACCACTGGCTTCCCATCTCTTTTTTCTCATTTATACACTTTCTAATCACTACGTCTCTTGTTATCCTCAGTTTGTTTTCCATTTTTCTTCTGCCATTTCTGCTCCATCACTCTCAATATTTCTTTCTATTATCTTTTCCTCTTGCCCTCCTAATGGCTGCTTTCCACAGTTTCCTAGCCATTTTCTTTTACCACTCTCATTGCTGCCTCCCTCCCCACCCTCTTTCCTCTCCAACATGCAATTTGTTATGCACTCCCTTTTAGAAAAGGAACACTTTGAGTTAATGGTACAACTTTCCCTGGGGAAAAGGAGGATTTCTGCTGATCATAGTACACAGTCACAGCGTAGCATGTCAGGACATAGCTCTAGATGGAGGAGTCCCAGTTAGTTCAATAGGATTATTTGTGTGAGTGAATGCTCTTCAGTTTGTGTAAAAGTTCACAGTCTGGCCCACAATGACTTGTGATAAATGAAGGGGGGGATAGCTCCCTTTTATGGACACCCAGCCAGCCAGTTAGCTATAAAATCCCTCTTGGTGGCTGTTCTCTGCTTGCTTTACCTGTAAAGGGTTAAAAAAAGTCCCCCAGGTAAAGGAAAGGGAGTGGGCACCTGACCAAAAGAGCCAATGGGAAGGCTAGAACTTTTTAAAATGGGGAAAAAAACTTCCCTTCTGTCTCTGGTTGTTCTCCGGGAAGGGGGGAACAGGGCAGCAGTTATGCTGTGAGAAGCTGAAGCCCAGGCATGAAAATCATCAGATCATATCTAGAACTACTTATTTAACAACCCAGATATGTAAGTAGATCAGGAATGTTTAGAAAAACACGATTAGGTTTATTTCTATTTATTTCTTATTAGCTTGTGGACTCCTCTGTGCTAACCCCAAATGCTTTTTTGTTTTGCTTGTAACCTGTAAGCTGGTTATTCTTGATTTTTAATTTTTGTAAGTGGTTTTTTTTTTAATATAGCAAAAGCCTAAGTTTCAGATGTATTTTCTTTCTTTTTGTTTTTAATAAAATTTACCTTTTTTAAGAACAGGATTGGATTTTTGGTGTCCTAAGAGGTTTGTGTATGCTGATTGGGGTTTTGGGCTGCTACTGTAATATAAATAAATGATGACAATGTGTTACTTTCCAAAGGGGATTAGGATATGTGGAGTCTTACTGTACAACCGTGTAGATACTAAACTGGCTAAATAACTTGCTGGCTATAGGTGGGAATTTCAGAGAAATATTAATAGATGGCAGTGAGCATCAGTAAGAGGAGGTATTTGTAGGTAGGTATGTTCAGAATAAATTCTTGCTCTTTTGGCTGCCTGGAGTGTGTCACACACTGGGGCATAGGTGGTGCAACCTAGTGATCAAAACAGGAGTCAGGCCTAGTGGTCAGAGCAGAGCCAGACGGTGAAACTGGAGTAGAAATAAAAACATAATTGGAGTCGTGCTCAGGAAATAAGCCAGAGGTCAGAGCTAGGGTGATCAGAGGAAAGTCAAGACCAGGGCTGGACCAGGAACAGGTGTTGGTCGGAGCAAGGACCAGTATAGGCAGCTGGTCTGGCACAGATGTGGGCATGCAACACATTGCACTGTTACTGTTACTACAAGGCTCAAATGATGACCTGCTGTCTCTTTTGTCCAACCTGGGAGTACAGTCATTTAGTCTATCTCCCCTTGTAAGTATTCTCACACTTGCTTCTTATCAAACTGTCTGTACTTGGCTACCTTGATTATCACTTCAAAAGTTTTTTTTCTCTTACTTAATTGGCCTCTCAGAGTTGGTAAGACAACTCCCACCTGTTCATGCTCTCTGTATGTGTGTATATATATCTCCTCGATATATGTTTCACTCAATATGCATCCGAAGAAGTGGGTTGTAGCCCACGAAAGCTTATGCTCTAATAAATTTGTTAGTCTCTAAGGTGCCACAAGTACTCCTGTTCTTTTTGCGGATACAGACTAACACGGCTGCTACTCTGAAACCAGTCATTTAGTGAGAGCTTATTGGGCCCAGTCAAGCTCATTGGGTTGTCAGGTGCCTGGATCCAGGTGAGTTCTTGATACAGTGGATTTTGTTAATGTAATATAAGGAGATGTTGTAGACATTAACCTCTTGATGCCACTAGCTTCTGTGGGGTTCTGTTCTTTAAAATGTCCAGTGGTCACAAGCTGAGGTTCTGCTGACTTCAATTTACTGGTGCTCATTTTTATGATCTCTTCATATTGTTGAATGATATATTTCAGGACGGGACTGCAAAGTCTTTTTGTTCCAGATCTGATGTAATAAATATCATGTTGTACATGTGCTGGTTGGTTCAGTGACACATAGCAATATTTATCCTACTTCCATTTGTCCCCTCACTTTTTCATAGTGCCTTTCAAATCTGAAGTGTATTGAACTTTGCTCATTGTACTTCAGATGTCACAGGAGATGGATGACATTTCTCTCGGGTTGAGCATTGAAGTTGGCACTGCAAGGGTAGCTTTGATGCTGGACATACATTATTTTTTTGCAAATATGTTGGCATATCAATAGTTGTCACATAACATTTATTTTTGCTATTCCTTGCACAAAATGTATTTGATGTCAATCTGTTTCAATGTCCATGAGTCAATGAAATATTATTTCTTCCAAAGAAGTAAAACTAAATCCCTGGTCATCTTTAATGTTGCATGTAAATGGAAATACATTATGAAGTTGTCCAAAGGACAGCATAAATATACAGGTTAAAATTATGGTTTTTTCTTTATTGCTGCTATAAAGATTCTGCCTTACATGTTTAAAAAATACCATAATCATAGAAACCTAAGCAAGTAAGTATTACATTTATGAATAGGACTCAAGCTTTTCTTCTTTTCATTCTCATTTCTATGGTTCATGGTTAATGACACATTTTAATCCTGAAGAATATATTAATGAAAAGCTATGTTTAAATAATGGAAACAACAACAATGGAACAGTATGTCATTTATAATAAGGGGCATATTTCAAAGTGCCTCCAATAAAAAAGGAGAAACAAATGGAAATTCTATGCTGCTATGTGGCAGCTGGATGGACATATTGTGATATGCACACTTATGAAGTCCTCAGGATGAAAAAATATTGATGAAAAATGTGACAAAAGGATCATTTCAAAAATGCAATTAGTTGGATTTTAAGCACAAACAGCTATAAGCTATAAGGAAACAAGGGAAACAAGAAAACAGAATATTTTAAAAATATCTTTCAATAAACTGACATCTCACCAGGAATTAAAGGCCAGACCTAACTTGTCTAAATTAGATTGCAAATTCCTTGGGGCAGTGACCATTTCTTACTGTTACCCTCTCCCCTTCCTCTCACATTGTGTGTATGTGTCATCATGGGCACTGATTCTGCAAACACTTGCTCAACATGCTTGACTTTGCACATTCCAGTAGTCCTATTAAACTCAGTGGGACTCACAGAAGCCAAGTTTTGTGCATGTCTGACATTTTATGCACCTGAATGAGCAAATTTGCATATTTGCAAATAATTTTTATATAACCTCAGTTTATGGTCAACACACCATACTACAAGACGGAGAATATGTGCGTGGAGAGGTAACAAAGAGACTTGCATAAAACTTGGCAGCTATAGCTAGGGCGGGAGGGGGGTCGTACAGGGAAAGGTGGAAGGGTGTTTGATGGTCCTTGAGTTGGTTAGTATGTGGGTGCTGAAGGGTATCTAGGGGACCGAGGGTGTCAAAGATACAAAGGTTGCTGGGTGCTAGGGTATCTGGCTGGGAGGTTGGGCTGGAGTCACTGGAGTAAGTGGGAGGGAGGGTGTCTATCTAGAGGTGCATGGATCCAGTTAGTGGGTACTGGAGAATGTCTGAGGTTTGGCTGAAATAGACTGAGATTGGAAGGTGGGAAGGGGAGCTTAGAGTGTCTGGGTGAAAAAGGTTGCTGGGTATTGGGGAGTTTGGAAGTCTGCATTCTCACAGACTATGGAAGGTATGTGGGATCTGCCCAGGTGGCTGGGGAACCAGGTTATCCATGGGCCAGTACTGAGACACCTTACCTTCTGTAGCCACCTGCCAGGTAGCCCCTATTGCTGCGGCCACTGATCTCGTCTCACTGAGGTTTCCATCTGTTGCTCCCCAGGAGAACAGCCAGAGAGGCTGCTAGGCTGCTTGCTCAGCAGACATCGTAGTGTTCATGTGACAGAAAGTCTAAATTGCAGGAAAATTGCTGCTGTCTTCCCCCTTCTCAGCTGGATGCATGAGGTGAGATGAAGGAATATTTGACAGGGCTATCAAACACATGACTGTCATGTGAGACATGTGACTTTTGCCATCCCTGGCAACTACTCATGTGTAAATTTATTATGCCCATAAGGCTTTGCAGGAGTGAGGCCTTAGATTCTCTTACAACTCCTCCAAGCAGGCGCTGTCTTCATATTTACTTGAACAATGCCTACAACAATGGGGCCTTGTTCTTGATTTGGGCCTCTAGACACTCACATGATACAAATAATCAATGCTACTACTGATGATAGTAAATTCTGCAGCAAAACAGGCATGTATTTACATATATGAATTCCCATTCAAATGTGCAACTCTGAGTTTTGTATGTGCAACAAGTGGTCCAAGTTTTTCAATTTTAGCCATAAATGCTTATGAAATACTTTACATTGTTAAAATTTTGAGATATACTAATGTAAATGCAGAATAACCATGCTGATATAAAAAAGAATTCAGTTAATATTTTATAGGTGAAAGTGTTCATAAGTAAAAGAGGTAAAAATTGAGTATTAAAGAGGGATATTTTTAAAATTGAAATAATAGGAAAGAAAGGGATTAACTGTAATTGTTTTTTATTGTTTGGACAATAAATCCAATATGTAAAAAATTACATATGTAAAGAATTACATATACTATATTACATATTTTTAAAGCATATCTTGTTTTTTTAATGTACTTGTGGGATAGAAAAAACACTACTTGAACTTCGCAAGAATATAAATGTAGAAGCTGATGCTCAAGTCTTGACTGTGTAGTCAAAATAGACACTGTACTTGAGAAAAATGACTTCCTTTATTACTTCAGATGTTTTGATTTGATGGACAGCTAATGGATTATTATTTGCATTAACCTCAGTTCAAATAAAGTGAATTCAAGTTAAAATGTTAAAATCCCACCAAAAAAAGAGTGATATAAAATATAATTATAATAGAGATGTTTCTTTGACCAAAGATAATTTCCTTTTACATGAAGGAATAGGAATCTTTGAAAACCATGTAGAAAAACTTCCAACATCCATATATTAGATTTCCTGCAACTTTCAGGTGTCTTTCTTATATATTGATGAAGTACCTAGTACAATGAAACCCCAGTCTTGACTGGGGCTTTTGGATGCTACTGTAATATAGGGTAATAAATAAATAATAATCAGCATAATCTGTGATTATAATGTTTGCATCATCTCATGACCAGGAAATTGTAATGAATCAAGTATTATTATATGTAGTAAGAAAGATTTATATCTTTTCAGATGTTTTAAAAACTCCTCATGTCTCAAGAACTACTACTTCTCCATGCTGAATTTTGTTCTTAGCCTTTCTTGCTTCTATACACTTTCCCACAAAATTGCAGTTGAATAAAGACCAGGAAAACTGTGTTTTGTGACCAGGGTGATGGTAAATCATTTTTGTTTCTCCAAGACTAAGAAATTTGCTCCTGAAAACAGTATAAGTGGACTTGATATAGACATGTCTGTTTCATTACTGTCTCATTTTGAATCAGTGCACTGTCAGATGATCTTATAATGTGATACCTAATGCCAATACTATTTAAGTTACATTTAATTATTTTAAAACCTCAATGTTTCTGTTTTATATTTTCATCTCCAAGACGATTTGAGGTCCATTTTTCCTTGACAATAATTTGATGTTACTGTGATTTAAGATTAAACGTCCACCTTTGAACTTCTCTGTACTTTGTTACTGATACAGTTTCCCTTGAAGTAATAACATAACAATTATAATTCAGCATTCAGAGCCAGAGAGGTGTGGATGAGAGTTGTGAGAAAGCACTCATGAACCACTTTTCGAGTACTAAACATGGTGCTGAGGTGAGCTGCTGCAGGATGAATTTCACCACTCTGTGGAAAAAACATAGGATTAAGTCCCACCTGAAATTTAAACTGGTTCTCTGCACAAGGATGGATTTCAGCCCTTCTGCCCAACATATGTTATGAGGCATTGAGCAGAGAGACTGTTTGCTCAGAACCTGCAGGCACATTTCTGTGTCAGTGGCTGACTTGTCTACTCCTAAGCAGTATTCTTTAGCACACTTGAATATGCCACTAATCCTGGTCAGTAGAAGTAGTAATTAAACATCTAAAATGTCTGCTATTAAAATATTTTGCATTCACCACACTGCAATTTAGCAGCTTTGGCATGTTCTACATTATGGGCCTGATCCATAGCCCATTGAAATCAGATGCTGCTAATGCCTGCTGTAATGCCTACTTTTCCCTCTCCTCACCAATAACCAGTTCATAGCAAATATAGAGATTTGCTCATATTGCTGATCACTGTGAACATTTCTCTAAACTCTACTCCAGCCTTTCAGCACAGGTGCTGAGCAATGCTGAGTGCTGAGAGCTACTGCTTTAGATCTCTACTTCTTTCAGCACCATTCTGCAGCTTGAACAGCTGATCCCTAAGAGATTAAGAAGTTTATTTAATGAAAAATAATGTTTCTTTAGCTTGCTATCAGAATGCTTCCAATGTCTCCAGCTGACCTAGGGATGATGAATGAGGTCAACTTGCTTAAGTCTATGTTATTTTACATTATGTTACTGTAGCTCAGTAAACATGCTTAAAGGAAAATATTGTTTTCATAATAGAAGAAAATTGAATACCTTTCCAATGACTTGCATCATTTCAGGTCACCTTCTTCTCCGTGTCATATTCTGAGAAGCTTTAGCATCACCTTCAGAGAAAGTGGGTCATCCAACCTTTTATGTAAAGATACAAAATGGTAAACCAAAGGGCGGTGAGGGAAGGAGGCAGAAACAAAAATGACAATTAGTCTAAGTGAGAGCCCACTGCTACTTCTAGACCAATACAGTCAAAACTGGAAGTTGAAAGTAAGGAATTAGACATTTATTTTTAAGAATTAGTCCTATAATTTTAATGCCTAGGAAATTCAATGGTATGACCTGTATGAAATCATTCATCATCGACTATACCATCTAGGAAAACCCATATAGAAAAAATACCTTTGTAAGATTGTGTATGGTTTATCATCTTCCTTGTGTAATTCATCTTCCTCCAGACAAATTACTATTCAATGAGTCAGTTACTTCTTAAGGCAAAACTTTCTTAGTGTGCAAGACAGAACAGCAGGCTCACACCCTATATAACCTGTTTTGTCTAAGTGAGCACCAGTAGAGTTTAAGATTATTATATTATGAGCTCTTCACTCCCTTACTGAAGAACATTCATATTCTGGAAGCTGTCTGTCTTCCATAAAAAATAGAATTGTCTTCTGGGAACTCTTTTAACACTACATTGTCCATTCAGATGTGTGTAGAGCAGGTCCTATTGAAGTCCAAAAGAGCCACATAAATGCAGCTAAGGATTATGTTTGTATCTGTGTTAGGAGGAAACATGTTTGGATGAGCCACTATAACTGTTTTCCTGTGTGGGAATGGGTTCTTTCTTCTCCCTTATTCCTCCTTCCTGCTTCCCTACTTTTTTCAGGCTCTCTCTCTCTCCTTCAGTTTATACCTAGGACTAACATGCTGAATTTGTTCGTCCACAGACAACATGCTAGTGACTGATTCAAACTGGCAAAAGCAATACAGCATATGGACAGTGAGGGTTACAGATCACTCAGCAGGGTAATGTGGGGCAACTTATAAAAACAGGTCAATTTTTATCTTTAGAAAAACCTGAATTATCAAGGTGGATTAGGCTATCTGATCACCTTACCTATTTTTTTCCCCACTGTGAAACTGCCATGTGTGTGTTTATCTTTGAAAATCAGCATTGCAGCAAGTCTGAGTCACAACTGTGAGCAATGTATTCCTAACATAGCAAAGCCATTTCTGTAGCAAACAGCAGAAAGTACTGGATAAAACTAGACTTTTTGAAAAAAATGAAATGTTTATCCAGCAATTGGAAGAGGCATGCAGATTTGTGAAGAGGTATCCTAGGCATTTCTAAGGATTTAGAAAGGGCTGCTTGACTTCAGAATTAGTAGCAATGTAGTAAAGGCTGGGCCTTAGTGGACATTATTCATGAGATTTAATAGTATACACAAATATTTGACAATCAAAGTGCAAAATGTAAATTAAAAGGTCATTTGGAGAAGACAGCTCTTTTCTCAGACACTAAATGTTGTGCCTTTCTAAACCGGATACAAACAGAAATGTTATTATTTTATTTCAGTATTGTTTATAGCTGTGCAGAGACAAACACAGCAGCAATATATTAGTGTGTGGGTGCCTGTCTGTCCAAGGTGGATGAATTACAAGAAATAAACAAATGTCATAACTTATGGAAATGAATTAGGTTCTTATTACATATAAAACTTCATGTAAGCTACATGGGGCTTCATTCAGCCAGGTCATCTCATGAGCAGCCTCTAACAGCAGGGCTCCGATGAAGCAGATTACAATTTAAAGCTGTCTTTTCCTGAATAAACTCTTTAGAGGGGGTAGCAAAGGCTACTACCCTCCTTTAGGAGGTGAATACTTTCAGGGGTGCAGTAATAGCTGCCTGTGCCAGTGGGAATGAATCAGACCACAGTTTTACTTGGGAGTGGCCCTTTAGCACTTGCCATACCACCAAGACCTAGGGCCATCCAAATTCTTTCAGAAGCATATAGTGCATTCAAAATTCCATATGGCTTTTCCCTAACTGCAGCCCCTTACAGACATATTCCACTACATGACATATACAGGTATATTAAAACACTAGTATGATTGACTATAAAGAAACTTGAGGCCATGAAGCAAACTGTTGACAGATAAGACTATTTAAACTGCCTTAAATGCTATGAAGAGGGAATATTACTTTAACCTCAAAGCTGCCTGGGCAGCTACAGCCAGCAAAAGGTCATCAAAACTTTAATCAATAAACTAGCATCATGATCATCTAGAAAAAGAACACGGTAGTAAATCAAAGTGATTGATGTCCTAGAGTCTTGTTGAAAATCTGTGCCCTTTATGTCTGAACTACTAGATAAAAAATGAAAAATACTTAAACTTTGTATTTCTTCAACAATACTCTGAGGCTACGTCTACACTTGGAGCTAGGTGTGCGATTCCTAGCTCTCATAGCCACACTTGAACTAGCTCTCATCAATCTAGTGTGCTAAAAATAGTATCATAGCCACCATAGCCCAGGCTAGCAATCCTGAGTAGAAACCTGTCTGAAACCCATGCAAACATATGTGGAGCGGCTAGCCCATGATGCTGCTCGCTTCTGCCCACACCACGGCTAGGCTACTATTATTAGTGCGCTACCTTTTTGAGAGTTAATGCGACTATGTTTACTCAAACTGGGGAACACACCCACAGCTTCAAGTGTAGACATAGCCTGTGAGTCCTGGCTCTGAACAATCTAGGAATGCCTGGTATTCACCGATCTCTTAAAACTCTTACAGGCTCCACTGTCCTTGATCAGACAAGGAGAAAAAGAAATAATCACAATAACTCTAATCCTACATAATCCAAATTTTTTTATATGCTGTACAAAGATATCTATCCACAGCCTGATGATTCCACAGAATGATAAAGGAAAACCTGTGAAGGGAATTTTCTTGCGGTAAATATAAGCAAAACTCTTAACTGGTTCTCAGAGTTACGCAGTCTCAAAAATTCTGCTTGATGAGTAAGGATTATGAAGCCTTGATCAAAAAGTCACTATTCTGTTTCAAACAAAAATATGCCAGAATTTGGAAAGAAGAAATAATTTAAGGAAGATAAAATTAATAATGTAATAATTTCTATTAGGAATAATGGAAGGTTACAATAATATTTAAACATGCTTTTTCAGATTTTTAAAAGTTAATGGATGTTAGTGACTTTATTTTAAACTGTTTCAGAATAGGCATGCATATGTTGCAGTCAGCAAATAATATATTACTTAATTCTTGACTACTCCTTGCAAAACTTCAAGCTGGTTGGGATGCTATGTGTGTGTTTAGGGAGGCAGTGTCATCTGGTGGATAGGGCACTGGACTAAAAATCAGGAAATTTGGGGTTTATTCCTATCTCTTCTGTTTAATTTTTGGTAATCTGTAATACAGTGATAATGATATTTGCATTCCTTTGTAAAATACATTGAACTCTTCAGCTGAAAAGTGCTATGTGAGTTCCTGAATTGACAGCAATAATGCTATTGAAGGGATTTGATGAACACTGTATGTTAAACACTAAAGTGAAACCAATTGCTTTATAGAATTTTCAGTGTAGAATACTGTCAATGGTATAATTCTTTGACTCATATGTAGGTTGTACAGTTGTGTTTGCCCTTATTATAAACTGGCAGATAAATGCTTTTACATGAAAAAATGTGTTGATTACCTGAAGGAACCCGAGTGCCTTCTATGTCATTTTGATTTTAAATAATTGACTAATCATGATGCTGAAGACTATTTGCTATACCAGTATTTTCTCTTAGTGTTTTAGGAAGATGTTTCTGTTCACAAGGGACAGGGATCAGAGAATAATACTCTAAATGTAAAATCCTCTCCCCAGTACACAGGGATTGTGAGCTGGGGTGATGCTTAGGATCTGAGGTAGGGAATGGGATTCTCTCACTGTCATTTTCTCTTTCTTGTCACCAGGTTGTGGTGCAGCACTTCAGCTGCTCCACAGCCACTACAATACATTCACAGCCCCTATACCTTTTGACACTGCTGTGTCCCCATCTCTGCTGCAGTGGTTCAGGTGGTGGGTACATATGTTCATGGACCAGCATCTGTACCTCCTGCATGCTGAGGCAGATGGAGCTCCCACAGAGCAGAACAGTGTGGCTTAGAGGGAATGCAGACATGCTGCATAGATTCCTCCCTTTCTCTCTCACACAGAACAGCAGTGGTTTTGTTGTTTTCAGAGTTTGCATCAGTTGCAGAAGGATTTGAGGTTAGGATTTACCCCTGAAGTATGAAAGGAACTAATATTAAGTATTAACCATAATTACCAATATTTTACATTTCAGAGTGGACTTGTACTGCTTTGCATTCTGCTATTGTTTCCATATGTACTTGTTTTTCTGCAAACGCAGAAACACACAACAGGCAGAAGAAATCCCATTTTAACAATAGTAACCTTATTGAGTAGTCCCCCCCCCACCAATTTATTTTAGTACTTGAATATTCAATGGGCATATCAGGAAGATGCCAATTAAGAGCTAGATCCTGAAACCCTTACTCACACAACTAATCCCACTGTAGTCAAGGGAGAGAATGGTTAATAAATGAAATATGAGGAACATCTTTCATTTATAAACTCCAGTAATCATAGGTACAAGGAAAACTGTGAAACCTCTATTATTGTTACCCTCAATAAAATATTATTTGGTATACCTTTAGACTTGTATTTTTCTAAAATATCTGGAGCTCTTTGTTGCTTCTTTTCAACCCAAGCCGCTATTCAAAGTTCAGGACGCTGATGATGTTCCAGCTGGAAGTAGAAATTGATGGATTTTGTTATTTTCTTTGATGCAATCTTGTTTATTTACAAGGAATGTACAAAGTCCTGCTTCTTCTCATGTAGGAGGAACCCAGAACAAAAGGAGCAGTTTCTTAACTTAAAGCCCCAAGCCTTTGTAGCCAACCAACTCAAAAGCTCTCTCTCTCTCTAGCTTTTTTCAGGGCTATATTGTGCTCATTGGCTCCTGTTTTGCTTTTTGCCTTTTGCCTATACATCTCTCTGTTCTGTCTGTTCTCAATTTCTGTGTATTCTTACAACTATCTGAAGTGAAGGGTGCATTCACACACCAATTTTAATGAGGTTTTAACTCAACTAATAACAAGGTTTCACCCAGCACCCACACTCCTTTTCTGTCTGAACTACCCCTTTCTCTTTCCTCTAATACCTAACAACAGACCAAACAATGGGTACATTGGAAAATAGGAACTCAGAGGAAATTAAAATGGAACTGCAGAAGGAAAGAATGATAAAATTAGTCCACAGCTATCATATAAGAATTTATGTAACTCTGGCTTGTTATTTAAATCAAGACTTTAAAAGTATTAAAGACAAATTAATCAAGCTGTTAAATGAGAGTCTTAAGAGGAGGTCTTTGGGAACAAACTTCTATCCAGTGTAACAGGGCTTCTTCTCCACCTCGATGGGTCCCATGCTTCCTTCTAGCGGTGGGTCAGGATAGCATCTCGTCTCTCAGAATCCCCGAATCCCCCCCCCCCTTTATAGTTCTCGGGGAAATTCTGTCTCCAAGCGGCCTTTCCATTTCTGGGCCTGCTAGGCCCTCACTGCTTCACTGGGGCTTCTGGCCTCCTCAGTGGACATCCAGTGAGAGGAAAAGGGGGTGGGGGGGCCCAGTCCCACCCTCTACTCCAGGCCCCAACCCAGGGACCCTACAAGTAGCAGCCTCACACTGCCAGTTCCCAGGAAAAGCTGCTAGCTTCCCAGGATTACTTCCCCACACCCCCTGACTTATTGTCCCCACTTTGCTTGGGTGGGGTTCCTCCCAACCCTCCTGCCAGGGGATGGAGAACCCTAGCCTCTGGTAGCCCTTCCGGGCATGGCAGCACCACAGCAAATGCACGGCTCAGTCTCTCCCCTCTAGCAGGGTCCTTTACTTCAGGTCTTTGGACCTGGAAGGATCCCTAGCTCCTGTTCAGGGTAGGGTTTCTTCCCAATCTCTATACCTGTGGGGTTCTTCCCTGGTCCTTGTTAGCATCCACACCACTCAGCTCTCCAACAGCTCACTTCCACTCTCACAACACCAGTCATCCATCCTGACTGGCTGGGGGGAAGGCTTTTAACTTGTTCTGGCAGGTTCTTAATTGGCTCCAAGTATCCTAATTAACCTGGAGTAACCCCTGCTCAGTTACCACAGGATGAGGGACCTGCTTATTCTGAGGCTAATATACTTTCTTTCCTGCACTCTCCTGTAGCCATCTGGCCTGACCCTGTCACACCAGCTACTTGCAGGAGCCTTCCAATGGGGTAGTGCAGCTTTCCATTTCCATTGATAAGCTTTATGGAGGGTCACAGGTACTCTACTCCCTATCAGCAGAAATCTTGGAGAGAAATGTTTGTTGGTGTTCTGTCTAGTAGCAGCAGATGGCAGTGCTCGGCCCATTGCTGCTGATTTTGGAACTGTTATTCGGCAGGGCTTCTTCCTTGGCTGCACAATGTAAAGTGCACAAGATTTGAGGCTGAATAGGCACCAATGAACAGAGGGAAGTCCAGCGTCACTGCCAAGTTCCACACAGTTCCAGGTGTGGCATTTACGCAAACTACTGAATGAGCTAATTTGCATATGACCACAAACTTCATCTTATGATCAACCCCCCTCTGCAAGCAACAATGGGGATAGGATGTGGAACGGCAAAAAGCAGGGAAGCTATAAGGCTGGCTGGGTGGGATGGAGTCCAGGGGAACTGGTACAAAGGATGTGATGGGTGTCTAGAATTGAAGGTGAATTTGTGGGGGATGCTTCACTTGATAGCGATGAAAGATATCTGCAGTGGCTTGATCCCATCAGGAGGCTGCTGCAGTGGGAGTGTTGGGTATGTGCTGGAATGTCTGAGAGTGTTGGGGTAGGTAGGTGGGTTTTGTCTGGAAGATTACCTGGATCCAACTAGAGGGGGAGCTTTCAGGGGGATGGCTACTGGATCCTACAGCTTGCACTCAACCCCCTAATCTTTTGTCCTCACCAGCCACTCCTGTATCTGCCACTCCTACTGCTATTGCTGCTCCTCCTGCTCCTGCAACTGGGGGAGTAGACATGTGGTCTGGCTTCATTAAATCATGTGCCACAGCTCAAGCCAGTCTATCCTCAAGGAAGCTAATGGCCCTAGTCACCTTGTGAGGGCAAAATTGGGTACATGGAGGTCTCCAGAATAAGACTGTGTGGGGTTGGGGGACAACAAGACAGAAAACTAGGAAGAGTCAGAGGTCTATGAGGAGCAGGAGAGGATTGGATGGATAGTGGCCTGTGGGAGGAAGGGAAGAAAATATAAGGATTAAGTATATGTGGTGGGCAGGTGGGGACAGGAGACTATGAGGGAGAATGCAAAGAGGATGTGAGTGGGACAGTTGCTTATCCTGACTAAGGAGACACAAAGAAAAGGACAGAATAGCAGATCCCCACTGGATAGTAAAGGGCAAATAGAGTTCACTTTGTTCAGTGAACAAGAAGAGAGAGAAAAACACAGTGTGTGTGTGTGCGTGTGTGTGTGAGAGGCCTGGTCCACACTAACCCCCCACTTCGAACTAAGATACGCAACTTCAGTTACATGAATAACGTAGCTGAAGTCGAAGTATCTTAGTTCGAACTTACCGCGGGTCCACACGCGGCAGGCAGGCTCCCCCGTCGACTCCGCGTTCTCCTCTCGCGGAGCAGGAGTACCGGCATCGACGGCGAGCACTTCCGGGATCGATCCCAGAAGATCGATTGCTTACCGCCGGACCCGGAGGTAAGTATAGACGTACCCAGAGAGAGAGAGAGAGAGAGAGACACACACACACACACTGACAGTTGACCCCAAACTGATCACACAAATTGAAGGTGGGTGCAAATAATCAAAAGGCAGGTGAAAAACAGTGTGATGTTGGTTTTTATTTTATTAAGTTTATGATTTTAAATCCTGAGGTTTTGTAGGTAAGAGGCATGGTTTTTGAAACATCTGAGGTTGGCTATACTATTTATAGCCTTATGATATTCCCCTAGTACAGCTATGCAAAACAGAAATCCCTGTTACCATACTTGAAATGGCTGATTTTTTTCTGCTAATTCTTAAAATCCTCTGAAATGTCAGAGGGGGCTTAATTGTCTGAGAGGTAGAAAGTCATGTGGATATCCATGCGGACACATGTGAGATAACAAAATGTACAGTATATGGAATAGTTCCCAGAATTGTTAATTGTGAAGGAGACAAAATTGTAATTAAAGTCAATGGGAGTTTCCCTGAGTTAGGAACAAATGTCTGATTAGCCCTTCCCCTGGAAATTCTAGGTCTGGTAGGAAGAAAACTATACGGTAATTCCCTGGAAGAGTTTCTTCTAAATTGCATCTTTAGAAGGAGGAATATGCTTCCCATGTAGCAATAGCGAGTCCAGACACAAAAACCCTATAAGATCTACGAAGATCCCTTGGAGGGAGAGAGAGATTTGTGTGTGGTGTAGTGCTTCCTGGCTGTTTTCCAAATTTCCCTAGTATTGCAGATTCATTGGATCTATGATTTCAGAGCTCAGGAACATAGGAATGTCATACTGGATCAGACCAGTGGACAATCTCCTTGGGCATCTTGTCTCTGAAAGTGGCCAGTCCCAGCTACTTCAGAGGAAAGTACAAACAAATCCAGAGTGAACAATTATAGAATCATCAGCCAATAGGCAAAGATTCTTCCTAACCCCTGAGCTTCAGTTTATGCCCTGAAACATGAAGGTTTACCTCCATTCTATTTTTCCCATGACCTGTGGATGTTCTCATTATTCATATATATTTAATCTTTTTTGGGGTTCCCAAGTGGTGACTGTGTGCCTGAGTATTTCCCTTAAATGAAGACTCATTGCTGTAGAGGAGACTCCACTAAAAAGTAAATACAGACTCAGGCAATATTACATTTTAAGATTCACTACATGATTCTGGAGCAGAACGTATGTTTACTGTGACTTCTCCCAAAATGCAAATTGTCAGACCTGAAGAGAGATCTCCAGGAGTCTGGAGGTGGGTGGTGCTATGGATGCACCTGACTCATCTTCTCCATATGTGGATCTGGAATGGAAGGTAAACACTTGGGGTCTTGAGTCAGGACTTCAGAATTTGGTACCACCTGTATAAATATTAAAAAAATAAAAATTAATTCTGAACCCAAAGTAGTTGGAATCATTTACTTCATGTCTCTATGGAGACAGTTTTTGTTATAGTGGCTGTTATGCTAGTTTCTACAAGCCATTTATGAGTGCTGAAATATTGTTCCACCTACCCTTTTAGTCCTATCCAACAAGTGACCAACAGACTCTCTTGATGGCATATTTTTTTTTAGAATAAGCAGCATGAAGGTAAATATATTCTTCAGTGTTTTCAACAATACAACATAAATCCTGGACAAGGTCAATGGTGAGTATAATTGAACAAACAGAAAATGCCTTTCTCAATCTCAGTCTTTAAGTCCAGTTCTTCGAGTTGATGAATTCTGTTCCTGTTGCAGCTGACATCCTCTTGATGAAGACTCTTTTTGAAACAGAAGCTTGCTTTTCTTTATCTGCCTTGTCAAGATTGTTTTCACTTTTACACTCATTGCTATCGGCTTCTAACTTGTCCAGGGGCTTATTGAGAAGTTGCTGTCTGTATTACCCTGGCAGACTCTATATGTTCTCTTCTCTTCCTCTATTGCTTCTTTTAATTACTGCTACTCCTGAAGCTGACTATTTATCCCCTATAAAACAGTTAAACTCATTTTTCTCACTGCATTGTTTACAAAGCTGTTAGAGGCAAATTGAGACATGGTTACATTTTTCTAAAAAGTCAATTAAAATGTACTCAAGAAAATTCAAGACATCTGGGGCCCATCTGAGTTTGGTAATAAGGTTCACAAAGTAATGAATACCTGCAAGTTCTCATTACAGACATAAACATATGTATACCACAGAAGTTGGAAATAACATCAGCACATAACTGCTGCTACTGTATGTTTAAACATTGCTCATATTAATTAATTTATACCAACACAATCACCCTAATTACCATTTTTTCACTCCAATTAAATCAGTGCATTATTACTTGATTTGTTTCCTAGCAAACCTTTCAAAGTTAATCTTAAATACTTAATATTTAATGTTGTTTCTTTCATCTCAGAAATAAACCACATAAACTGCCAAACCTTGGCTTATATTGTGACTCACGTGTATATGTCCACCACTGAAAACCCCTCTGACAGCTCTGACAATCATGGTAGCCTCAGTACACATCCAACCAAATTTGACTCCACCCACACAAAAGTGCTGTTGATATTTTTTGAAAGGGGCCCATAAAAATGTTTACCATAATCTGTGATGAACCGCACATACAAGGGGACAGAAAGAGTGGGGCATTGTGGAATTCATTACTTTTTTTCCCCATTTAAATAAAACTCTTAAAAGCATAATTAAGAGAGGAAGCAGCACTGGGCAAACGAACATATTGTAATGCATCTGATGAAAGTGTTTATCTTGTAATCCTGAAACCTGGCTATAATATTGCACAATTTTTTACTTGTATAATTTAATGAAATGGGGTCTGCATGAGAAGATCTTGTAAAGGACCTGGGAATATACTTCCGCAGGACATTTATTAAAAAGATCTGACACTTGGTGTAATCAGGTTCACCCCAAAGGCAAAATAATTCCTCTTTGAAAACCACAGGGACGTTATCTTTATCAGGTATGATACACCAGCATCTAGAGAAAGGATGAATTCCATCAAAGATGAGAAATGGCCACAACTTTTACTTCAGTTTGGAAGAAAACACTGGTGGGAGGCAAGCATAGGTTTCCAGGAGCCTCTTTTAAAAATGTTGCTACCAAATAGATGTAAAGGTAGCAATGATTTTTTTAAACTTTCATGGAACTCCTTTCTCTGGATACTGCTATATTATACCTGCTAGAGAGAACATCCCTGAGGTTTTCTGAAGAGGATTTGTTTTTAATATAAAACAAAAATACCATTTTATTGCTACAATATTTTCCTAGGTAACCAACATAGTGCACAAGCATTGAAAAGGACTAAGCATACCAGAGACAGGCCAAAATGAATACGTCCACATCCAGACACCAGAATTTAGAATATGAGGTTCAGATTTTTATCTGAAATTTACCCATCATCCAAATGAGAAACATCTTTTGAAGACAAGAAGAGATGTCTACCTCCCCATCCCCAACACCTCCCTCACCCTTATCTTTGACCCCTCTTCAACCCAACCATTCAACATCAGGGATCTTCAGGACTCTGAAGTCTCCACTTCTTGAGGTCTTCATGGGGCAATGTCTAGCCACTTCTCCCAGTGACACTAACAGTGGGCTTCCAGATCAGGACACAACTCCCACAAATACAATGGAGTCTTCTTGGAGTGGTAGCTGGCTTGACCCTCATATGGCCAGCAGGTAATGGCTCAGTTTGCACACTGCTTCAGACTCCTCAGGTTGCAATGCTAATCTAAGCATGGTTCTCTAGACATTTGTTTCAATGTGCTAATTTAAATTTCCATACCTTTAAAAGTATTCAGCTAATTTTTGTCTAACTTTACTGGTTAATAGATCACACTGAGCCTTAAAAATCAACCTACTTTGAAAAGTGCACATATTGTTATTATTTTTGCTGAATAGGAGCAAATTTTAGAGGTTTGGTCCATTTCCAGATGGGAGAGTATTTCTTCCAAGAGTAATTTATCTATCTACAATAAGTACATGAGCCCTGTTTATCAGCAGCAGCAATGGTAAAAAGCAGCAAAACTGAACATAAGCAATTGCCCCTGCAGAAACCCCATATAAGGGATTATCTGAATTGTAAAATTGCATTGTGTTAACTAACAGTGTTAAAACACTCAGCATAGCCAGGGTTGACCTATCATGGCTAACCAGAGCGTGGGCTATCAGAAAAATGGCTTCACTGGGACTTGATTATTGTCAAGTTTGTGTAAGACTTTCCCTTTGTGATGGAGAGCAGCTAAACAAAGTAAAAATAAATGCCTAGATCTCCCACTAAAGTAATGCATGTTTCCTTAGTAATGAGAAGTCTGCCAAATCTTGGACCATGGTGTTTTCCAAGTAAGACCTGTGGGGGCAGGCTAGACAGAGTGTTGAAAGCAAGAAGGAGAGAAACGCTTTCTAGCTACAGCAATAGTGTCTTTGGGCTATTCTACAATAGAGAATTTCATCATGTTTCATTGGGAATTGGTCCTGCTTTGAGCAGGGGGTTGGACTAGATGACCTCCTGAGGTCCCTTCCAACCCTGATATTCTATGATTCTATGTTAGAACACTCAATAACTAGCAGTATTAAACACAGCTGTGCACCCAGTGTACAGAGGAAGTGTCATGTTTAGCATTGTCTCGTGATCATGGTTAACCCTAGGGTCCATTATAATCAATCCCCAGAAGACTTTTTTTTCTTGGTAGTCCACCCTATGGTTAACTATGATCAGCTGACTTGATGTTACATATACTAGCCCTTACCCACACTGAGTTAGTAAATCTGAATCTTATATAGAGATGGGCCTTTATGAGGATCACAGGGTTATGTCCTCAATTTCCTTTGGCAATACTGAGATAAGTGTTGCTCATCAGCTTTCACTTCACAGTCCTGAAGTTAGAATTTGTGTGTGTGACCCCTGCACGGGTTTAAGTATGTTTACAGGAAGATTTTGTAGAAATCTATCCCATGCCTATCAGGTTCCAGAATTTTGGAACCAGGGGTTTTTCTTGTGGCCACAGCCTCCTGGGCTTTGACTGGGACGGGAGGGGGCAAAGTAGCTTCCCTGGTCCCTGTTGCTCCTGGATGCACTGGCTTGACGTTGATTACTGGGGCCTCCAGCAGGGTTGGGTCCTGCCCACCTCTAGAGACACCTGCGGCACAATGCGGGAGGACCAAGCAGCCAGTGAGTTCCAACCTTCCCAGGGGCAGTGGGGCTCAGGCTTTGGGCTTCAGCCCTGGGTGGCAGGTTGGCAGGCTCAGGCTGAGGGGCTTCAGGCTCGATTCCCGGGCTGCAGCTGCGCAGTAGCAGGTCCCAGGCTCTGGATGCAGGGCTTTGGGCTCTGGCTGTGGGGCCCCCCGCTGCCTCTCTCGATTCCCCCATCCAGGAATTAATTTGTCCCCTGGCTTGGCAGGGCTGAGTAAGTCTGCTGTGAAAAAGTGATACCTGTATGTTTGTTAATATGACTTTTCACAGCAGACTTACTAGCTAGCAGTAAATACATTATAATGATTTGGACATGGATATGTGCATATTTATTTGTTTTTTCCTAAAGCTAATTAGGAAAAAAGTGTGAGAGCGGCCACAAGCAAGAGTTGGTGGCTGCACTCCGAGGCCACCAAAATTTTCTCCTGAGAACTCCTGTAAGGTATTTAATAGTATCATCTAGTTCCTTTGTTTCCAGTGATACTATGAGAGTTGCCAAGTGATTTCCAGTGAGGTTAGTTTGGATCTTCTCAGAAAATTCTGTAATTTGATTGCCTGAAACCTCACATTCTTTCACCTTGCTTTTAAATATCCCTATAATGATTATTAAAGGCTATAGTTAATTTTTCTGGTTTGTTAATTATTTTATTCTGTATTGGTTCAGAAATTTGGGGTATTGTTGCTTTAGCAGATTGCTGTTTCCTCAGTTGGAAAGCTAGCAGTCTATTTAATCTAAACTCATGCTCATAATAGTACTTTAATCCTGCCTGTATCACTAGTTTAATTTTACATTTAATGTGTTGGTTAATTCTGTCTTCTTGTGTTGCAGAGATTTTAACAACTTCTTCTGGCTGAGTCTTTCTGAGTTTTATTTCTAAGTGTGCAGGTATGGTGTGGAGGGATTTAAACTTTTTCTGACCATTGTTTTCTCTTGACTGAAGTGAAGGCAATTATTTTGCCCTGAGGACTGTTTTAAGGGTTTCCCACAGCATTACCAGTGATATCTCTCCATTGTTATTAATTTGCAGGAAATCTTTTTTATTCCCATCTCTATGACATGTTTGAAAGGTGAATCTCGTAAAAGAGAGTTGCTAAGCTGCCATGAGCTCGTGTATGGTCAAGAGGCCGCTTGCAGTGATAGCAGGACGGGGGAGTGATATGACAGAAATGAGGGGAGGATTTTACATTCTTCAATTTCTGATAAAGTAAGTGTGCTCTAGGAATGAGAAAGAGGGCTATTTTGGAGTAAACTTTGTATACATTAGAATAGCAGGTATAATCCATAGGTCTGACATTGCTGTCTCCCTAGGCATCTGCCAGGCCTAGCGTATTTATTAGTTGGTTGTACTATTTTCAGGCTTTTCTTTGTTGAGTTTGGAGCTCAGTTAAAATCCCTCACCCAACTGACTTTCGACAGTGTCTTTTTAGTAGCTGTCTCTGTGTCCTTATTCTGGATATGTTAACCATTCTAATGGAGGAGGAAGATAATGTTGTTTAAAGTCAGATCTTTGCCCATTAGCAGAGTTATTGACTGAATGGGTGGAGGAAATGTACTTCCCGGAGTCTTCTCTTATGTGCCATCTCTGGCCTGATGTTATATCTTCCTGTTTATTTTGGAGTGGCTGCACACTCCATATTACACATGGACTCCAACTACAAAATTAAGATTTGGATTTTAAAACTCCCAAAGAGAAATAGCATGGCAGGGTGCACCTTATCACTTGATGTATGGTTGATGTATGTATCACTTGATGTATTGATTCAAGCAGTGCTGCAGCATTTTCCACATAGCAAACAGATGAAAACATCAAGAATAATCTGAGGGTTAATAAAGGAGAATGTCAAATCAGGGGGGTTAATTGGGCCAATTATAGTCCCAAGTTCAGGGTTTTGGGATGTGGGGTGATTTGTTTCAAACCTCTAGTACGCATGGTGGAAATGGAGGTAGCAGCAGAATTCTGTCTGCCACCATTGTAGCTGTTCATTAATTAAAAAAAGCATGGAAATTAGTACTGTTAGGGTGGTAGAGTTACATGAAGGATGTGCCTGAGACCCCCTCTTCCATCCCTTCTCCCTGCTGAATACTGTGAAAATCACAACTGAATTCAAGAACTTATCTGGCATCAAGTTCATTTGTCTGGTTATGCTTCAGTAGGTGGAATCAAGGCTTCCTGTGTAGGTCCTGTTTTATGATGTGTGAAAATGGTTCAATGGACATTTATTCAGTTTTTCTTTTAAAGCATCACCTTTCTCCCTGCTCATCATTGTGGTTATAAATTGAGTTAGTTTTATATTTCCAGTTTTCTTGGGCATCTTGGTGATCTCAGTGCAAGTATATCATACTAAGGCTTTCAAGATGTGTCTGGCATTGGTATGCTTTCTATGGATGTCTTTTATGAACACTAAGTCCTTGCTTCTGCTCTCCATTTGTCTTTGCATGGACTCCTCATGACAGTTATGTTTTTGGAAATGGAGGGAGCATTGAGGAATCCTTTTTTTTTTCAGGTTTCAGAGTAGCAGCCATGTTAGTCTAAAAAGAACAGGAGTACTTGTGGCACCTTAGAGACTAACAAATTTATTTGAGCATAAGCTTTCGTGGGCTACATCCCACTTCATTGGATGCATAGAATGGAACATATAGTAAGGAGATATATATACACATACAGAGAACATGAAAAGGTGGGAGTTGCCCTACCAATGCTAAGAGGCTAATTAATTATGATGAGCAATTATCAGCAGGAGAAAAAAAACTTTTGTAGTGATAATCAAGATGGCCCATTTCAGATAGTTTGACAAGAAGGTGTGAACTTCTTGTCAAACCGAACTTAACATGGGGAAATAGATTCAATGTGTGTAATGGCTCAGCCATTCCCAGTCTCTATTCAAGCCTAAATTGATGGTATCTAATTTGCATATTAATTCAAGTTCAGCAGTTTCTCGTTGGAGTCTGTTTTTGAAGCTTTTCTGTTGCAAGATTGCCACCTTTAAGTCTGTTACTGAGTGACCAGAAAGGTTGAAGTATTCTCCTACTGGTTTTTGAATGTTATGATTCCTGACATCAGATTTGTGTCCATTTATTCTTTTGCATAGAGACTGTCCGGTTTGGTCAATGTACATGGCAGAGGGGCATTGCTGGCACATAATGACATATATCACATTGGTAGATGTGCAGGTGAATGAGCCCTTGCTGGCGTGGCTGATGTGATTAGGTTCTATGATGATGTTACTTGAATAGATATGTGGACAAGGTTGGCCTCGAGCTTTGTTGCAAGGATAGGTTCCTGGGTTAGTGTTTTTGTTCTGTGGTGTGTGGTTGTTGGTGAGTATTTGCTTCAGGTTGGGGGGATGTCTGTAAGCGAGGACAGGTCTGTCTCCCAAGATCTGTGAGAGTGAGGGATCATCTTTCAGGATAGGTTGTAGATCTTTGATGATGCACTGGAGAGGTTTTAGATGGGGGCTGAAGATGACGGCTAGTGGCGTTCTGTTATTTTCTTTGTTGGGCCTGTCCTGTAGTAGGTGACTTCTGGGTACTCTTCTGGCTCTGCCAATCTGTTTGTTCACTTCAGCAGGTGGGTATTGTAGTTTTAAGAATGCTTGATAGAGATCTTGTAGGTGCTTGTCTCTGTCTGAGGGATTGGAGCAAATGCGGTTGTATCTTAGAGCTTGGCTGTAGACAATGGATCATGTGGTGTGTCCTGAATGGAAGCTGGAGGCATGTAGGTAAGTATAGCAGTCAGTAGGTTTCCGGCATAGGGTGGTATTTATGTGACCATCGCTTATTAGCACAGTCGTGTCCAGGAAATGGACCGCTTGTGTGGATTGGTCTAGGCTGAGGTTGATGGTGGGATAGAAATGGTTGAAATCATGGTGGAATTCCTCAAGGGCTTCTTTTCCATGGGTCCAGATGATGAAGATGTCATCACTGTAGCGCAAGTAGAGTAGTGGTGTTAGGGGATGAGAGCTAAGGAAGCGTTGTTCTAAGTCAGCCATAAAAATGTTGGGATACTGTGGGGCCATGCGGGTACCCATAGCAGTGCTGCTGTCTTGAAGGTATATATTGTCCCCAAATGTGAAATAGTTGTGGGTGAGGACAAAGTCACAAAGGTCAGCCACCAGGTTTGCCGTGACATTATCGGGGATACTGTTCCTGATAGCTTGTAGTCCATCTTTGTATGGAATGTTGGTGTAGAGGGCTTCTACATCCATAGTGGCCAGGATGGTGTTTTCTGGAAGATCACCGATGCTATTTTTTTCAATAGCAATTATGTTCCCAACATAGTTCAATATAACCTTCTGTGTGAAGGACCTGATCCAAAGGCCACTGAAGTCAACAGAAAACTTTATGTTGACTTCAGTGGACTTAGGATCAGGACCTAATTCTTCCATGAAATCCATTGAATGCAATAATTTCTGAGTTTCTAGAGCAAGACTTCCTTTGGAGAAATTAAATGACAAAGATGTTACTTCTTCAAAAGTGAAATGAGTCATTTTTTTAACCACATCTCTCAAGCAGCTGGCTTAAGACACATCAAATTTTGCATAATAATTCTTCACTTATAGGAGACCAATTATGTAAAATTACAGGCAGAAAGGAAACTTATTTTTGGAACTGAGTGGATGAGTCACAAGTGTCTTTATAATGGAAAGTTTCTTATAATCTTAACTGTGGAGCAGCTACCCCATCTCCAAAATGTACAGTATGCAGTATATCAAACAGACTTTTCACGAGAGTATAAGCATATTTTTTCATTTTCATTGTTGATTTTGCAGGTATAATTAAAGCTTCCCTCTTCTTCAGAAAAAAAATGTTTCTGAGTAAAGAGAAAACAATGACATGCTAGTTTATATAAAATTTCCTGGCTAATTCATCTAAAAGTAGAGAGCATCAAATGTCTGTGTGCAGTTTCAGTGAATGACCCATATTTTGGCAACACTAATTTACAATAAAGTTTTTTTTATAGTAGATTGTGAGAAGGGAAAGATAATAAGCTAAAGATTTTGCTTGTACTCCCAAACTCAACTACTATTAATTTACAAGTAGTAATTGAATATAACATCCTGGAGTTCCATTTCTTAATCTTGCACTTACAGGAGGGTGAGACTAATCAGTTTCAACATAACCAACACAATTTATAAAATCATCATCATGCAAAATTTTCTTATTGAGATTAGTCCTTAACAAAACATTTTGAATGTCAATGTCTGTGTTACACAATAAAGGTTAGAAAAGTGTGACTTAACACACATTGAAAGGACAGGAATAAATGATAAAGAGTATTTGGTAGATTCAAAGAAGCTGAATACATATGGTATTATTCATATCATATTAATGGACTTAGAGAGCTTAGTGCACTGGAACAGAGAAAGATGGTTTTAAGCTACTTTTCCACAGTCTTCCTGATCCTGGGTACAGTTTGGCTCTCTGCATAATATAGAGCAATGATAGCTAGATAATTTAATAAATAGGCAATCAGCCCAACTCAGAGAAAATTATTATGAAAATAAATAAGTTTAAACCATAAAACTTGATAGTCACAACTTCTCTTAAAGTCACATTTGGCATTTACCCATTCAAAGCATCTAAAAAGAAGCAGCAGGTAACGACCATCTTTTACTAGTTGCGTGACTTACATTTGAAAACTTAGAATTTTTTTTTTACTGTAACACACCATCTGGTATTAATGTAGTCAGCAGAAATCATGATGAGTATGGCATAGCTTTGCAGTTAGTATTCCCACATGCACCAATTGGAAGGTCAATGTATCTGTGTGCTTTCTTATTCTGTGGATTTTGATCTTAACTTACAGTTTGTAAAGATTAAGGAAACGGGAAAGTCTACAACAGGAGTGATTTAAGCAGCAATTTCTGAGGGTGATTTAGGCAGCAATAGAGTGACTGGTAGTAAAGGCAGATTCTGGTGTCCACCTCTTGATCCCCTACAATATTGCACTATATACAAAAGGACAAATATGAATGAAAGGTTCTCCTGTACAAGTGTGGAAGGTGCTTACTGTTCATTATTGTTCTTATGTTTAGCTATCAGAACAGAAATGACATAAAATAGAGTACCTGAGACCATAAGAACATAAGAATGGCCCTACTGGGTCAGACCAAAGGTCCATCTAGCCCAGTATCCTGTCTTCCAACAGTGGCCAACAATAAAGTCACCCAAAACAACAAAAAGAAATAATTGTGAATGATCTAAAACACCTAATAGTGAAGCTAGGAAGGTTTTCATTTTCTTATGTTATCATCATCACCCAACATAATACATTAAAAGTGAAAATGCCCTCCTATGGCTGCAGCAACAACTGACAGCATCTGACCAATAACTGGTTATTAATGATTACTAGCATAAAATGACCAGCAATCCTAATTCAAATAGCATGGAACATTTTCCCATTACTCACAGACATTTGGGTCAAGGCCAGACAGTTTCCATGTGGCTCACCACACAATAACAAGATTATTCAGGAAGTGTAACCATTCAAGTAAAAGAGCTGTCATGGAAAGCAATATGTTCTTTTAGAACAACTAGCACAACAGGATCTTGAACAGCAGTCATAGCACTATTTGTATCAGTGTTAGTGGCCTCACAGCAGCTCTTTGACTCTAGAAACCTTACCCATAGGCCTGGTCTACAATATGAGTTTAATTCGAATTTAGCAGCGTTAAATCGAATTAACCCTGCACCCATCCACACAACGAAGCCATTTATTTCGAAATAAAGGGCTCTTAAAATCGATTTCTGTACTCCTCCCCGACGAGCGGAGTAGCGCCAATATCGATATTGTCATTTCGAATTAGGGTTAGTGTGGCCGCAATTCGATGGTATTGGCCTCCGGGAGCTATCCCACAGTGCAGCATTGTGACTGCTCTGGACAGCAATCTGAACTCAGATGCACTGGCCAGGTAGACAGGAAAAGCCCTGCGAACATTTGAATTTCATTTCCTGTTTGCCCAGCACAGGAGAGCATAGGTGACCACAGAGAGCTCATCAGCACAGATAACTATGCAGGCCGATAATCGAAAAAGAGCACCAGCATGGAGCGTATGGGAGGTACTGGATCTGATCGCTATATGGGGAGAGGATTCAGTGCTAGCAGAACTTCGTTTGAAAAGACGAAATGCCAAAACTTTTGAAAAAATCTCCAAGGGCATGATGGAGAGAGGCCACAATAGGGACTCAGAGCAGTGCCGCGTGAAAGTCAAGGAGCTCAGACAAGCCTATCAGAAAACAAAGGAGGCAAACGGTCGCTCCGGGTCAGAGCCGCAGACATGCCGCTTCTACGCTGAGCTGCATGCAATTCTAGGGGGAGCCGCCACCAGTACCCCACCTCTGACCGTGGATTCCGAGGCGGGGGTAATCTCATCAGCCACACCTGAGGATTCTGCGGATGGAAAAGAGGAGGAGGAGTAGGAGGAGGATGAGCTTGCGGAGAGCACACAGCACTCCGTTCTCCCCAACAGCGAGGATCTTTTTCTCAGCCTGACTGAAGTACCCTCCCAAGCCAGTACCCAAGACCATGACCCCATGGAAGGGACCTCAGGTGAGTTTACCTTTTAAAATATAAAACATGGTTTAAAAGCAAGCATTTTTTAATGATTAATTTGCCCTGAGGACTTGGGATGCATTCACGGCCAGTACAGCTACTGGAAAAGTCTGTTAACGTGTCTGGGGATGGAGCGGAAATCCTCCAGGGACATCTCCATGAAGCTCTCCTGGAGGTACTCCAAAAGCCTTTGCAGAAGGTTTCTGGGCAGTGCAGCCTTATTCCGTCCTCCATGGTAGGACACTTGACCACGCCATGCTAGTAGCAAGTAATCTGGTATCATTGCATGACAAAGCCTGGCAGCGTATGGTCCCTGTGTTTGCTGGCATACAAGCAACATCCGTTCTTTATCTCGCTGTGTAATCCTCAGGAGAGTGATATTGCTCATGGTAACCTGGTTGAAATACGGGAATTTAATTAAGGGGACAGAGATGGCCTTTCCTACTGGGCTGTTTGCCTGTGGCTAAAAAGAAATCCTTCCCTGCAGTTAGCCAAGCGCGGGGGGGGGGGGTGGGGGGTTAGTTTGGTTTCTGCAGGGATCTTCCCTGATACCAGCCACGCCGTGGGGGGAGGGATAAAGTGATCATCCCAGAGAATTGGATGGGGGGGGGTTAGTTTGTTTTCTGCTGCTGAAGGTTAACAGGAAAACCGCAGCAGTCAACGGGCTTTGCTTGGTATGTGAGAAAGGAGGGCGCAGAAGCCAAAAGACAATGGCTTACCATGGCCGCATGCAAGCCGAATTCTGTTGCCCAGACCTGCGTCTGTGATCTCTAACACCAAAGCCACAGGCACTCAATATTAAGATGCAAAATGCGACCTTGTACTGAAATCACATGTGCTATGTAATGTGAATAGTGTTGTTCACCGTGAAAGAGTATAAGCATTGTTCTGTAAAATGTATCTTTTTAAAAACTTCTCTCCTTTTTTCCATCCCTCCAGCAGCTGCAAATTTTTCAAGCCTCCCTCCTCCGCCCCGAAGGCTATCTCAGATAAGGCAGCGGAGAAAGAGGACGCGAGACGAGATGTTCTCGGAAATAATGGAATGCACCCGCAATGAAAGAGCTCATTTGAATGAGTGGAAGGACACGGTATCTAAATACAGGAAAGATGCCAGTGAACGTGAGGTCATGAGGGACGCTCGAGATGACAGGTGGCAGGCTGCAACGCTGGGGCTGCTGCGTGATCAAACGGACATGCTCCGGTGTCTGGTGGAGCTTCAGGAATGGCAGCAGGATAACAGAGTGCCGGTGCAGCCACTGTATAACCTCCCTCCCCCCTCACCATGTTCCATAGCCTCCTCACCCAGACGTGTAAGAACGTGGGGGGGGAGGGAGACTCCGTGCACCCTCCCATTCCACCCCAGTGGACAGCCCAACCAAAAGGCTGTCATTATATTGAATTTTTTCAGTGGCCTTTTACTTCCCTCCTATCCTCCTCCCAAACCTCACCCGGGTTACCTTGTCGGTTCTCTCCCTATGTTTATAATCAATTAATAAAGAATACATGATTTTTAAATGATAGTGACTTTATTTCCTTTAAAAGCAAGCTGTGATTTAAGGGGGGAGGGTGGTTTGCTTACAGGGAATGAGTCAATGAAGGGGGCAAGTTTTCAACAAACAGAACTTTCACACCGTAGCCTGGCCAGTCATGAAACTGGTTTTCAAAGCTTCTCTGATGCGCAGCGCTTCCTGGTGTGATCTTCTAATTGCCTTGGTGTCTGGCTGCACATAATCAGCAGCCAGGCGATTTGCCTCAGCCTCCCACCCCGCCATAAAGGTCTCCCCCTTACTCTCACAGAGATTGTGGAGCACACAGCAAGCAGCAATAACAATGGGGATATTGGTTTGGCTGAGGTCTGACCGAGTCAGTAACGAGCACCAGCAACCTTTTAAACGGCCAAATGCACATTCTACCACCATTCTGCACTTGCTCAGCCTGTAGTTGAACAGCTCCTGACTCCTGTCCAGGCTGCCTGTGTATGGCTTCATGAGCCATGGCATTAAGGGGTAGGCTGGGTCTCCAAGGATAACTATAGGCATTTCAACATCCCCAACGGTTATTTTCTGGTCCGGAAAGTAAGTTCCTTGCTGCAGCCATTTAAACAGAGTAGTGTTCCTGAAGACGCAAGCGTCATGAACCCTTCCCGGCCAGCCCACGTTGATGTTGGTGAAACGTCCCTTGTGATCCACAAGTGCTTGCAGCACCATTGAAAAGTACCCCTTGCGGTTTATGTACTGGGTACCCTGGTGCTCCGGTGCCAAGATAGGGATATGGGTTCCATCTATCGCCCCACCACAGTTAGGGAATCCCATTGCAGCAAAGCCATCCACTATGACCTGCACATTTCCCAGAGTCACTACCTTTCGTAGCAGCAGCTCAGTGATTGCTTTGGCTACTTGCATCACAGCAGCCCCCACAGTAGATTTGCCCACTCCAAATTGATTCCCGACTGACCGGTAATCTTGTCTGGCGTTGCAAGCTTCCACAGGGCTATCGCCACTCGCTTCTCAACTGTGAGGGCTGCTCTCATCTTGGTATTCTGGCGCTTCAGGGCAGGGGAAAGCAAGTCACAAAGTTCCATGAAAGTGCCCTTACGCATGCAAAAGTTTCGCAGCCACTGGGAATTGTCCCACACCTACAACACTATGCGGTCCCACCAGTCTGTGCTTGTTTCCCGGGCCCAGAATTGGCCTTCCACGGCTATAACCTGCCCCATTAACAGCATGATCTCCAAAGCACCGGGGCCCACGGTTTGATAGAATTCCATGTCCATGTCCTCATCACTCTCGCCGCCACGCTGCCGTAGCCTACTCCTCGCCGCCTGGTTTTGCAGGTTCTGGTTCAGCATAAACTGCATGATAACGCGCAAGGTGTTTACAATGTTCATGACTGCTGTCTTGAGCTGAGCGGGCTCCATGCTTGCCATGGTATGGCGTCTGCACTGTTCACCCAGGAAAAAGGCGTGAAACGGTTGTCTGCCGTTGCTTCCCTGGAGAGGGGGGAGGATGTACCCAGAACCACCCATGACAATGTTTTTGGCCCCATCAGGCATTGGGATCTCAACCCAGAATTCCAATGGGTGGAGAAGACTGCGGGAACTATGGGGTAGCTATGGGATAGCTACCCACAGTGCAACGCTCCGGAAATCGACGCTAGCCCCGGTACATGGACGCACACCGCCGAATTAATGTGCTTAGTGTGGCCACATACATTCGACTTTATACAATCTGTTTCGAAAATTCAAATTATATAAATTTCGATTAATCCCGTAGTGTAGACATACCCTGAGAGTAGGTTTCAACTTATTGTTGCTACATTAGTCCCTGAACGTAGTGATTAAGCATTTCCTGTAAAGGTATACTGTTATCAATGAATGCATATAAATACAAGCAGTCTGTATCACTGCAGATCAGAAAAGTCAAACTGAGTCTATCTAGCCTTTAAATATTTAAATTGCCTGAAAACAAGGGTATCATCTTAATGAATATTGAAAATTGAAGAAGTCATTGCTTGACATGTGAGATTCAGACTGTAACTGAAAACTGAATATAGTCCATTGTAGAGCATTTAAAAGTTAACCTTGCAAGATTTACTACTGCATATGAGTACAGTATTGTAATGAAAATACTGCTGCTAATGAATCAGAGGATGACTAAGTAGTCTGTCGCTTTACAGCAAAGCCATCTTTTAATAACATAATCTGAACTCTTTGAACCTTAGTCTGCACTCGTTACTCAACCTAAAGGAAACAAAGTTAATAAGAGTTTTACCTGAGTAAAGGATTGAAGGGTCAGGCCACTACTCATTTTTATGGAATTGGTTAGAAAAACAACTTTATATGGCCAGGTCAAGGAAATCATAACAGCTCTTCTACAAGCCATGAAACTTAATTAAGAATATTTTTTCTCTAGTACATTCATTTTCCCTGAATATTGCTATTGAGCTCCAGAACACTGTCTCTACAGTAAATTGTCTGATTTCACCATATTATTTGACATTAAAAAGCACAGCAGTCACATGCCAAGAATTGTCAAAATGATGTCAAACCGTATATCTCAGTGTTTGTTATACTTAAGAACAGTGCATGTATTTTTAAAGCCGGGTTATTTTTGTGTGCCTTCCATAAATGTTTCAGAAAGTCAAGATCTTTCCAGCTTCTCCTGTCCATTCTAATAAATTTAAAGTAAAACATATTTTAATATGAATCACATGAGAAAATGCTTTCTAGCAATCTCGTATATGTCTGAAAGGAATGGGTGAACTGTTTCAGTTAAAATAAGAACTAAGCACAAATTTTCAGCAATCCCTTCAACCAACTATGAATCAACCTGAATATTGAATTGGGAAGATGGGACGTATCTCAGAGGAGTCTCTACTTCGCTTTCCACATGTTCTTCCAGCTAGTACAATGGGTCTCCTGTTCCCCCAAAACCTTCTGGATTAGATATTATTGAATCCACATTTTGCAAGCAATATACTTTGCCTCAGGATGCCGAAAATTTGAAGTTAGCACTAGTGAGGCCTACCAGAAACAGTGATGAATGAAATACATCTTTGGTGAGGAGGAGAAAGCTTGATGTTTCCCCCAAGAAGAGGAACTTGTGAAAAGGGAGGAAAATCTTGACATAGAAGATACCAGAGAGAGAAGAGCACTTCAACTTTCCCTGCCAATGTCACCATAAAGAACTATGTGCTTCAGAGGCACTACATTTTATACAGTATTTCTCTGAACATGTGCACTATGTTTTAATCTAAAAGATTTGCTATATCCATATACAAATGAAAGGAGAATTGGTTAATTGTCTTGGCTGCTGTTTGCAAGATTATTTCCTGGCTATGATTATTGCCTGTGACACATACGCCCTTGTCTTGTCTCTGGACAAAGAATTTTCTTTTCATTACTACATCAATCTCAGGATGTAATGCGGGGAAAACATTCTAAAATAGGCAGAGGTTTAAAAATTAAACAGTTTTGTATAGACAAATGTTAAAATAATTATACAGGATTCCCACCCGTCAGCTCAGCAGAAATGATGGGGCTGAAAGTAGTCTTTTTACCACTTTCTGTCTTGTACCAGCTTCATGGCATCACTCATCTTTAAACCTTTCTGTTCTATGTTATTCTTCACACCATGTCTAGTTCCTTGCACTAGGGTATGTATTGCCATGTATGGTACTTTTTCGAAGGCTATTCTTGACACAGGTCCAAATCACCACAGTCATCTTTCTTGAATCTTCTGTAACAGAATTATTTCTTGCCCTAGCTGTTTTATTCACAGGCACATGCCGTGAAGTAGATAAAAAAGAAAATTAAAACAACTAATTAAAAAGCTGATTTCTGCAACTCTTATCTCCTTCACTCATTCCTCTCCTGTTGTTTGTTGCACCAATGTGTTGTGTTTTGTCTTTTATTAGGCTCCACTCCTATTTCCATTCTAATCCAAGGATTCTGTGCAAGTCTGCCCTAGCAGATCACATTGCCCTAAACTGTAGGAAATTTGGGGCAGGAACAATGTTTACTTACATGTTTCACAGAGCTTACCAAAATGAGGTTCTGAGCTTGACTTGGGCCTCTGGATGCTACTTCAATATGAACTGATGATATTCAAATCATACTATATGTAGCTTAATATTAATATTATGCTGTATATCTTTTTAAAGAGACTTGATTAGATGATTAGGAAAATGAGCTTTTACACCTGCATTTTTATTTCTCTAGACTATATAAAAGTGCCTACTGCCAACTATTCCAGTGATCTATAGCATCATATTATCCATATTCTTGGTGCAGAGGAAGTGGTCAGCAAGTACAGTATGTTTCATTTCCCTAGGTCATCCAAAAGCAATTACTTGCCAGTACAACTTTTTAATTGAAATGTGCCAAATATTTTGAATGCTACCTCCCTGGCCTCCTTGGCATTGGTTACTAATACAGGATAATATTCCTATAAACCATGAAAAAGGAGAGATCCAGGAATCTGCAATCACTCAATAGGTTCCAATTACTGAGGTTGCCCTACATGTTTTAAAATATCCATTATAGCAACTGTATGTCAGAAGAGATGCTACCATTTCTAATGGCCAACGACCAGTAAAGTACCTGATGTTGAACTGGGTAGTGTTAATGCTGTTTATCAGCTGAGGTAAAAAACTGATTGCCAGGGGCCCACTTTGCCTTCCATTGCTTTTTTCATCATCACATAATAAACTGTTAAAAGAAGAAATATTCTAGAATTAGCAGTAGTTGTTATGTAGAAAGGGAATTTTCTTTTCACTGCTTTCAAATTCTCTTTTGTTTTGATGCTGGGGTAAGAAGTTACTTTGACTGGAGTTAAACAGACACGTGTAGAGCAACATTTGGTGCCTCTGTGCACCTAACTGTGCCTTGTTTAATTCAGTCATGTAAATGAAATGGCTAACCTTTTTCTAATATGACTGTTTCTCCCAGTTATAGTTTTTTTAAACTAGATCTCACTTCTTATAACTATTCTTTTCCTTATATAAGCACTGATACTCAGTGGTGTGACTAGGGGGCAGCGAGGAGCCACAATATGATAATGGGGGAGCATGAGGCAGGATTGTGCCCCTGAAAGGCAAAGGGAGTGTGACAGTGCTCCACTATCCAATAAGGAGGTGCAGCTTGTCTTCCTAGCTGATAAAAGATGGGGCCTTCCAGCCTCCACAGCTTTGGCAGCTCTAAACCTTCTCCGTTTCTGTGACTGCTCACTATCAGTTTGTCTCTAACACTTCTGGATGTCTTCTTGAACTGGCCAAACTGAACTCGATCTTCCCTCTGAAATCCTTTCCACTCTTTCAATTCACTGTTACTGTTCACCTCACTATGACGCTTCCTGTCACCTATGTCCTTAACCAGGGTATTTGTGACTTCTTCCTCTCTCTTACCCTACCCATCCAGGTATTGTCCAAAGCTTACTGCTTCTTTCCCAATAACTATATCCAATATATGTCCATGCAGCTAAGATTTTCAATGAAGCCTTCATCAGTTCTGATCTTGATTATTGTAACTTCCATGTTTCTACATTCTTTAACACCCTCCTCCAACCACAGTTCTACTCCTCCTTTCTTGCCCTTCAATCTTCTCATGTTATGCCCCCAGCCACCCCCACTGCCTTTTCTGCTCTGCTAACAATATCAGACATATCTATTTGATTGCAATTGCAGTTGGCTTTTATAAAGGCCATTCTAGGACTCACACCCTTTGCTCCTCCTGTGTACCTACATTAAGGCTAGGCTCATAAATAGACTGTTTCTCTTCCCTCCAAACCTTAGCACATCACTTGTCATCTGGGACTGGAATTGTCTCTTGGTACGTGTTTGTACTTTGACTGGCACTATGGAGTTTGGATCCTGAAGGGAGCCCTGGATGCTACAGAAGTACACATTAAAAAAAAAAAAAAAAAAAGGCATGCACAGAGGGAGCTCTCCCTGCTCTCCTCTAAGGCAATTGTATCTCAAGGGAGAAGGGTCTCATACCCTTCACACAAAACAACCACACATGAAGTGTTTTGGATTAGATATAAGGACAAATTCTGTTCTCAATTACACCCACAAATAAAAAAAATGAATTTGACTGCTTTATGCTTTGAATAAATCAAATGATGATTCTTAATATCTATACAAATAACTGTTTCTCTAAGTTTTGTTCTCTAAGTGGCATGCATGGGATAATCAAATTACAGCGGTTCTCCCTCACAATGATATGTTTGCATTTTTTTGAGTGACATACAGCCTAAACTTTTAGTTTGAGGTATTAAGTTGTTTTCTAGATTTATAGGTTTTGTTCATAAATGTCATCAGAGATATTTATAATCAGGAAAAATGAAGAGAAAACATAATTTGAATTGAGTTTCTCTACAAATTAAGCATGTTTGCTTTTGCTGTTATGTACAGCACATTACCAGACATATGGCATTGTTATATGAACCATATGTCTTCATCGACTGAGGAGCATATGGTAAGAGTTTAAAATAAGTAACATCCTAAAAATATGAGGGATTTAAAAACTATAATATTTCTAACAAACATTTTTTCTAAAAAATAGGTGTTTGTCACAACATCCTTGGCAAAATTTTCTCCTCCCACCCTATGCTGTTGTGCAATGTGTTGAGGATCAGTTGTTTGGCTGATTTCTCTCCGCTATACCAGAAGTGGCTGAAATTCATTTGTTTTGTAGCTGAAGAACATTGGGATTCTTCACGTTTGAAGATGCTGAAGTATTGTAATTACCTGAATATTGTGTATATGTACCATTACCATTTTACATTACCATTACTGAATTGAATTAAAATTACTTCATTGGGTGTCACAGACCCTACACTTATTAACACTGTCCTTCTTGTGGACAAATAGGAAGGGCAGGATTATACAGTAATCTAACGGAGATTTGCCTTTAACTTCAATGGTAAAGATCCATTATTTGGGGAGGAGGAGGAGCATAAGGGGGGAAAAAGCACAAGCCTTTTTTCCTCTTTGTAGGTCACTATTATGATGAAAATCACAATTCTATTCAGATTTATATAACATGCTCATCACCACGATACCCATGCAAGTATTAACTATTACTTTTACTATTTCTAGTTATATATACAGATATAGGATCTGTTTTGCTGTGATTAGGTTAGCTTAGTTCATAATTTATGATCATTTAAATTCCCTCACCTTTTTTCAAGCGATAAATGGTTATAATGCACAAAACAGACAAACAAACAGTATCTTGCCATATAGCCTAATAAGTTACCTGCCCTTTTTTACTGTTTTAGAAAATAAGCACTTTTAACTTCAGTGCTAATATGTAATTGTGTTGACCCAACTTCTGCATAACATAAAAACAAAGAGTTTGTCAGTCTTTTCACTATCTTTTTCATATGCAAGATATTGGAGTACCACTGTAATAAAAAGAAAATATTGAAAAAATTGGTTTGCTGTTAAACGGGAGAAGCTTGGACCAGAATGAAAAGTTGTAACAGCGTACAAAAGTACTAGAAAAAGACTATGATTCTTCTGAAATCTGTGTGTAATTATATGTAAGGATGACCAACTATTTTTATGTACCTTGTTTTCATTTATTTTTGGTTGTCAAAGACAAGTATTTCTGATTCCTAATGTTACAGGCTTATCCAACCCTTTGTCTCTCTTTCCCCACATTTCAACTATTTTTTTCTCTGTTCTCCAAATCCATCCCTCCATTTCCCTGACTCTAAAATGTCTTTAAGTTTTGTCAAAGTTTGGGTTGAAACTTGGGATAGTTCTTTATATCTGTAATGGTTTGCCCATCTTTAATTGCTTCTGTCATTTCTCTACTCAACTTCACTGCTTCAATGTATTATTTAGTTCAAGTCAAGTACTTTAAAGAATGTTGCTGGAGTGGTGACTAAAGTAAGGGCCCAATCCAAAGCCCATTAAAGTCAATGGGAAACTTTTCATTTACTTCCGTGGGCCTTGGACCAGGTCTTAAATATGTATTTTGTCTGGGTAAAGATGTACAAATTTGGCATAAAGGTTTTAGATTTTTTTAAGAGGAGCATAACACAATATTTTTCCTAAACTAACTTATTGTAACTATAAAGGGCACATATATTTATGTTGCATTTGAAATAAAATTGTGTGAGCTTTTCTTCCTTCTTAGTGGACCTGAAGGAAGAAACTGAGTAGAATTAAGAGACAGTTTACTAGCAAAAGCTTGATTTGAAATTCAGAAGGTTCAAAGAGTTGCTCTTGATTTGTACAAATAAAAAACGAAATGTTGTCAGAAACCTAATAAGAAAATGGGTAAATTTCTTAATCCTAATTTCCAGACAAACGTGTACTAATACATAATTGTAGGAACTGTTTTGATATTTCAGCATTTTTTCATTAGTACAAATAGCATTTGAGGCAACGCAAGTGTCAGTTCAGAACTCTGGATACAACATAAAAGTGAGAGAATGCTCCTTCCATATTCATATGTTCAGTTGCTGTGTCTATTTACATAATGATCCAGTGACAAGCACCACATTATGACTGCACTTGCAAT
This sequence comes from Terrapene triunguis, assembly GCF_002925995.2. NCBI lineage: Eukaryota > Metazoa > Chordata > Testudines > Emydidae > Terrapene > Terrapene triunguis. The sequence goes on along the minus strand of NW_020664417.1, from coordinate 39,870,851 downwards.
TGCAAACACAACATTGCCATGATGAATATTGATGAATGACAATGGAGTGAAGGTAGGAAGGTAGCTTATGTGTCATCTGGCAGGGATAAACATGGAAGGCTGACTTTGTGGAGAGGGTATTTTGGGCAAGGGCATCATGATTTATTCGTTCAATACAAGTTAGTCAAAAGGAACTTAGCTTCCTATCTGGTTAGATGAATACTTGTATGGGTATCCCACGTCATGCTTTGCCAACAACTTGAGAGAAAAAAAACAGCATATATAGCCCTAAAAGCCTTGATTGACTTAGCAAGGTAGGCTATAAATAGGTTTCTTTCATTGTGATTTTCAGAAAATAGCTTGCTTTAAAATTTTAAGTGTGATGCATTGCCCTATGCTGTGTTATGGCAGGTTGCATCTGATCAGTCACGCTGGATTACATTACACATCAGAGTGACTGTTATCATTCCAGTCACATCCCATTAGAAAATGACATATTATGTTGGAAATTGGAAAGGGGAAAAAAAGCAGGTTTTAGAGGTTACAGTAAAGGGAGCTTAAGTGTCGAATCAGACTGCATTTTTTATTTGCAGGGCAGATATCACCATAAACCCTTTAGCCCTATCCACCTGCAGACTTACTAGTCCATAAAGGCCCACCCCAAGCCAGCCATATCTGGGAGAAAACCATCCACAAATCTTGGAGTCATATTTGGAAAGAATGAGGGCATTTACCATAAGAGAGAGAATTTTCCCTTTAACTCCTTCTCTGCCCCTCTTACACTTATTGAGGATCATAGGGAACTGTTGTATAGTTTACATGGGATTGGTTACAATTTCTAATGGCTCCCTCACTAATACACACAGACACTGCTGTCAGAACAGAAATATTGCTTTCTTCACAGAATTTATTCTTCACTCCCCAAAACCAGCCACAGGTAGAGCAAACTAAAGCATTCTCCTAGAACTGAGAAAGTTGCTCCCAGTTTCCTCTTAACTTCTGCTGGTCAGGGAGCAAAATGTATACAAAATCTTGAAATTGGGATCCTGCCATAGAAATACAATACACTAACAGCTGATCACCATGTTGGGGAATTTTTATCTAAGATAATTCATAACTCACCCACACTCTCCTCAGTCAGATCTATTATATTTTCTTTGTGTAAAAGGAAAAGCATGTTTTTTTTTTCCAGTCCATATTCCTAAAATTAAGGAAATCAAACAGGTCAGATAAAAAATTTCCATAAAAAAGAGATAGAAAGCCAAGTGTGACTCCCTGTAAAATCTTGTGTACTCCCCAGGGAGTGCATGTACTCATAAATGCTGTGGACTGGGCACAGAGGGGGACCTGGAACACACACTCACCAGTGGGTTACACTTGCACAGGCCTGCTCCACATCAAGGAGACAGGCTGGCCAATGCCTTACATTTAAACATGTAGTATACTGAAAACAGAAACACAGTTACTTTATACATCACCAGCTCTTCCTGAAAATACATTTTTTTCAGAGATAATCTTTAAAAGAAAGTTATTTCTGTTGTATATTTATTCCATAAAAATCTGCCCAATAGACCTATGCGTTTTTCCCTCCTCTGACCTTTAGTAAAATGACTCTTAGGCTTAGCCTAAGGGGCTCAGCTTTCTCCTGCACCATTCACACCAGTCATCTCCTCCCCTCTCCTCTGCATCACTCTCTGATTCCCTTTGCTGTAGAAATTAACATTTTTCTAAGGTTTATTTGGATTTGGTCAGAGTATTGTAGAATTGTGGCCAGGTTTATGCAGATCATAGTCTCTCTTTCTTCTGGATAGGTTGAGGCCTATTCTAGGTCATGCCTGGGAGACAGATGATGTCCCCTGGAGTGGGGAGAAACCACTGGAGGCCTGGTACCATGAATTGGATGTGTGAAGTGTCATCGTCTGAAAAAAATGGAGCAGCAACATGAGCCTTGGCTGGACCTGCCTTCCCCTGCTGCTACTGGGAAGCTTACTCAACTCCCATCACTGGCTATATCTCAAATAACTGCTGAACTGTTTTCTGCATTGATAATGGCAGCAGCTATTTCAATCAGTTACAGAAACACTGTGCTTAGGATATGCAAACCATCTTCTTTCCATGACACACATCTTAGTCAATATCTGATCCTGGGTTTAGGTGTTCTATAATATTTTAGAGTTTGGCCCTTTCTTTTGGCACAAAAATTAGCCAAAGAACAAGCATTGTCTTTATTGCCTGCACCTAAGTCACAAATATGGAGAAAAATAATTAAATAACTGCAAAACACGTCATCACAACTGGGTTAATTTTACTCTGAAAGACCTCATAACAACTGAGAGCCAGGCACGTTTATTTTACAGTGGATCCCAGAAAATAGCGTGGCTTTAATTTCTAAGTGTGATGCATTGCCCTGTGCTGTGTTATGGCAGGTTGCATCTGATCAGTCACACTGGATTACATTGCACATTAGAGTAAGTGTTATGATTCCAGTCACATCACATTAGACGATGACATATCATGTTGGCAATTTGAATTCAAGTCTTTTGAAGGGTAATTTGCAAGTGCAGGATTAAAATACCCATCCTAGTCAAAGGTCAATACGTACACTTCAAATATCTGTTGTAGTATTTGGCACATTTTCATTTCAGACATTTCAAATTGGGTTGATATAGCCAGGTGCAATATAACCGAAGGTGAGAACTAAGCTAGGAGTCAAGATTTCATAGGACACTGATATATTAAAATTGTATCTAAACTAAAGCCAAGAAATATGTACAGCACACATAAAAACTTATAACTGATTGCCCCAAAGCACACACTGGTGTGTGGAAAATGTGTTATCTCCCAGAAATGGCAAATAGTGTGCATGTGTGTGCAGGAACCCGTTTCATAAACATAATTTTGTGCCTTGCATACACCACAATCTGTTTTCATGTGTTCATGCAGGCACAGTGTATCTTATTGTCCTAATTCAGGTATCAGTTTTAGAAATGTGCCCCATTATGTGTCTAACAGTGAGTTAGAGATGCACATTTTAGAGATTATGGGTGAGAAGCACAACACAGAATGCACAGCCCAGGGGCAGGGTGTTATGGTGGCTTTAAGCCACATTTGCACCCTCCTGATCCTGGCCTCTGGCATTATTTAGACAGTCCTGGGAGCCTGTCTAAGTTCCAGCAGCCACTCATCACCTCCTTATGGGCTGCAGCTTTGCCCAAAATCTCCATAGAGCTGTGTGTTGCAGCCCCATCTCCTGCCTCTGGCATGCCCTCTATGTCAAGGCTTCTAACTTCCTCAGTTCTTGCCCCAGGGCAGTTCTCCCTCCACCAGATCCAGGACTTTTACCCAGCTTAAAGGGGCAACAGGAGAAGTGAGGATCTTGAATTTTGTCAACTTTTAAAAGTATCACTAATGCATTTAAGGCTTTCAGGCACTTCATCTTGAGCAAATTAAGTCTTCAATTCTGTGAGCTGCTGCAGAGGTGGATCCTTCTGTAGTCTCAATGAAGTAACGAGGCCTTGCATGTGTGCAAGGGTCCACCCATATTGAGAAGGTTGCAGAATCAGGCCTTTAAACAACACACTTCGGGTTTTAGGTCTGCGGGGAGGGGGAATCACATGAAAAGCTCTTTATGAATGTCAGTAAAATTCATTCAGCCTCTGTCTTACTCAGCTTGTGGCAAGTATTATAGCTCTTCATAATAACTACAGCCTCACAGAGATATAACAACTCTAAAGTTTTGAAAAAGTAAAGAAAAGAAAGGGTACATTGGGCCAGATCCTCAGCTGGTGTAATTTGACACAGTTCCATTAAAGTCTATGTAGCTAAACCCATTTACACTAGCTGGCCCAAAGTTTCCACTTAAGATTTTGGCTTCATGCAAGTGCTGTTTTATTATTCGTTTTCATTATTAAGTAGCACAAGCTGGGAAAGGAATTTGTTACTCTGGAAAGGGATTGCTTTGAGATTAGAATCTCTCTCTTTCTTGTACTCTCCTACTACACCTTTCCAACTGCACAGCTTGTATTTATTTTAATCTGTCCCATTTGCCAATAGCTGTTACATAAAAAGCTCACTTTCCCCCCACACTTTTTGGTAGTTCAAAACAGATACATGACTTTCTTGAACTTGGAGCATTTTAACCAATTTATTTTATCACTGGTTTGATTAAATTCAATCACATTGGTAATGTATATAGTATTTTCTTAATTGCTGCTTGGCAACAAGCCTGCTCACTCCTATTGTAATACCCTTTTTAGCTAATAAGCATTTTCATAAAAGAAATCTAATTTTAACAAGCTTCTCTTTATTGGAGATTTTCCTTGAGCTAAAACTGCCCAGCAAAGATTTTGAGCCACTTTCCACTCTTGGTTACACAAGTATAAATCCAGACTAAATCCAATTCCATGTAGTTACTATAGGCCAGATCCTCAAGCCTACTGTGACTACTCTGCCACCTATCTAGCAAAATAGGAGGGAGCCCAGGATTTTGCACATTTTGGATAAATGTTATTCTGTTGTTTTTTTTTTAATATGATAATTCTTTCCCACTTATGTTTTCTGATTTGGAATTGACGGCTCATTTTAGGGCATTCTTATCAATAGGAGCCAGAAATAAAAGAATGTCTAGACATTGTACCTTGTGTAGTGATTTACATCAGTGTAAAGTGGTGATAAAAGTCTACCATCTGATTTGGTAGCATTTTCTACCCATACTGCACTGGTGTAAATGATTACACAATATGCAGAGCTCAGAGAATCAGGCTCACAATGTGTAAAATGTCTATCACTTTTGTATCTAAGGATCCTAAAATGTAAGTGAAGGTCTATCGCAAAGTCTTCGGTGGGAACAGTGGCTGACTTTTAAAGGCCTCAATTTAGAATTTTAAGGAAATAAAAGGAACAAACCCTCAAAAACTAGAAAGGGTTTTAAACTTTAGCCATGGAATATCCTACCCCAAATTAAAAGACATTTTAAAATGTAATGGAGCTTTAGACTTCAAAAATGGCTTTTGTAATAATCTATATTTTCAAAATATTATTACTAGAATAACGTTGTACTGATGTTTTACCATGGTCCTGAAGTCTAAGGAGTCATGGTCTCAATACTACACTCTTTATTTTTATGAGCAATCCCATTGCATGCAAGTAAGTCAAGCAGGATTTGGTCTAATATGTTTTTGTTTCAAAAAGTTGATACTTATCTATTGAAAAAATAAAGTATACAAATACACACTTAAAAAAAAAAAGGTGTGTGTGTCTGCCTGTCTCAATGCCTGGATGCATGTGATGCTCATTCTTCATGAGCCTGAAGTCAGATTGGTGTGAATTCTAATACCTATAGTACCTCAGTCAGATTCACTTGATTTAGTTTAAAAATGTTTGCTCAATTTTATTTTGCTTTTTCCTCCTCCTGTCCAACTGTCGCAGTGTATGGATTTTTTTTTTTTTTACTCTTTGTTTCTGGGGTTTGGAATGTTTGGGCTTCAGAGTGAATTTTTATAGGAATGCAATATTTATTTTGGTTTTTGTTCCAACTATAATGTACTGTGAGATTTTCCTCTCACCGGGGATTACTCTGTGTTTGTTCAGGACACAGAGTCATCGTGGGGAATGGAGTTGTAATTTTTTTTAATCATTGGATTTCTTGCCATGCATGTATGCAAAGCTTCTTTTATTTCAAGTTCAAATATTTGTTTTCTTCTGGTGATTGGTTTTACTTTGCCAGTATTTATTCTCTGACCTGTGGCTAAGTCATGTTTTTTCTATTAGGGAGCTGACAAAAACCTTGTGTGATGCCAAGTGTGTGTTGTTTGGTACTTATATGCACTTCTATATTGTTTTCCCTAGTACATTTAGCATTATAATCCCATGTGGAAAGCATCAAGAAATAATCTTCATGATGACAGGTGCATACTTCTTTGATTATTAGATTTCATGTTTTCAGTAACTGGGGAAGATACACAGGCATTACCATCAGTATGAATCTCTCACCAGAAAACAAATGCTTTATCTCATTGCTTTTGGCATGACAAATGATATCAGGGTTTAATATTAACTTATCTTTTGCAAACCTCAAGATATTGTGATCAGCCTCAGGTTTTTAGGCTGGGGTTTGTTTCACTTTTAAGTTTCAGTATTTTTTATTATTAAAAAACACTTGTACCATATATGTCTTTGGACAAAGGAATCTGGATTTTCAATGTCAAAGTGGCTTAAGGGAGTTAATGTATGACACATCAACTCTGAGATTACCAACAAGCATTTAAGAATATATGTAAATTCACTTTTGTTTTGTAAATATGTTATATTATTATGTTGATGGATCTCTAATCATGTTAGGTATTTTTAACGTGTATACTGCTTTCATTCCTAGTTTATTTGAGTCACCTAAATATTGTTATTTAGGGCCATATACTGAAAGAACTGAAGTTTCCCTAATCTATTCAGAGACCAAAAAGAGTGCAGTCAGCTGTTTTGGGATGTAGATGTCCCTGGATCCTACCTCAAAGCTTTGAAAGTATATGCTCAGGGGATACTCAAGCTGCTCCTTTCTCAAGCAGCAGTAAAGAACCACTGCAGAGCAAGTTGTGCTCCAACCCCGATCATTATTCCAAACTCCTATTGACCACAATGAGTTCATGTAAAATGATGGCAGTATATAGTTGATCTGCTATTATTTGCTTATCTGAATAGATCATCAGAATTCAGTGCAGTAGTAATAGTAATTATAATAAAATACATTTTAATTTCAGGTGTCTATGTCCATAGATTTTTAGATGTTTTAACAAAAAAACAAAGCATAGTCAATGTAAATTGGCAGATTACCCAAACAAATACAAGAGCAGAAGCAAAACAGACACCCTTTAAACATCCACTTGAAAACATCAAACTTTATGCATCATATATTTATTGTATTTTATGTACTTATAAAAGAATCCTGAAATGAACATGATAAACTAGAAAAGAAGCAGAAAAGTTTTCAGTCTTGTTGGAAGGATGCCACAAATGTACTCTGGTGAATAGTGAGGATAAGAGTAGTAGTGAATCTTTTTTATGGTGCTGTTATCAGGACATAATGTGCTGGTTTTATGGCATATCACCACAGCCAGTGCCTGAATTGCCAGTGGAAATATAATTTAGGATCCAATGCAAGATCTTGTAGTGCATCAGTAATTTAATCCTATCTATCAGCACTCCCATCTCTGTCAGTTATTAGCTGATAATTGTTTACTTTAAAAGAAGGGGGGGGTGTACATATTTGAAATCGCTCAGCATGTGCTCTGAGATTCAAAAAGTACAACAAGCTGCATGATTGCTATCCTGGGGAGAAAAGAAAGCTGTTTATTTCATTGATTTCAGAAATCAAGTGTTTTCCTAAACTTCTTATTTATGTATTTTTTTTTTATAAGCTGACAAGATTCTTTAAAGAACAGTTTGGGGTCCTTATTCAGGGCTCTGGTTAGTAACCAAATACATCTTCGCCCCTAACAAGCTGGTAAATAAGAGTGTGGAGACAGGGAGGGGGGCTCTAGTTAGAAACCAAATATACCCTTGCCCCTACCAAGATGGTCAGAAAAGTTGGGGAGGCAGGGAGGAGGACCGGGCATGTCACACCAGATTTGCTCACTGGGGACAGGGGGTTATGTCCTTCGAACCCTGCTGAAGATACTACAGTGATGAGCACAGTACAAGAACCAGAACAGAATACACTAAACTAGAGTAGAATAGTCACATTTACAGACTAAAGGTTTTAGATATAATTTTACTTTCACGGTAAGTATTTGAGAAGTTTGAAGGTTCTTCTTCCATAGATGGAGATGGAGTGATGGACAGACCAAATCTGAATGGTTTTGTGCGCTCCTGTGCTGGGTTGAAACACCAATCAATTTGACCGTCTGCCACTCCATCTCCATTGAGGTAGATGCACTAAAGCTGAGTGGCTCTGAGACTGCATGGACCAGGTTGCAATGCCTTAGGCCTTGTCTACACTGCCACTTTACGGCACTGCAACTTTCTTGCTCAGGGGTGTGAAAAAACACTCCCCTGAGCGCTGCAAGTTTCAGCGCTGTAAAGTGGCAGTGTAGACAGTTCACCAGCGCTGGGAGCTGCGCTACCAGCATCACTAACTAGTCCCCTCGTGGGGGTGGGTTTTTTTACGGCGCTGGTTGAGCTCTCTCACGGTGCTGGTGCCATGACTACACAGCCATGTTAAAGCGCTGCCGCGGCAGCACTTTATCATTGCTAGTGAAGTCATATCCTTAGTGGACAGAAGCTGCCTCTGCAGGGTCACAGACTTTATTCAAATGGGCAATAACTCGAACACCATGACCTCCATGCCAAATTCATAGCCTTACTTATCCTCATATTTATGTATGAATCTGTGTTCCTGGGGAATTCTAAGTACTAAGAAATCTTTTAACAACAGCCGTTGTAGGGGAAGCAATTAGGAGAGATTGAAAGGAGGTACTCCCTATCATTTCCCCCATCGAGTACCAGAGAGCAGAGGAAATTTGTGATTGAGAAATGACAGATGCTTTTTGCAATATTTTAAGCAAAAAAGCTTGAGCAATGTGGGAAAACCTTGTAAATGAAATTCATGATAAGCAGAAAGGTAAGGGAAATCTTGGAAAGGTTTAACACACAAATCAATTCTGTCTACCATATATTCTTATAGAGGGAATTGTCTAATAAATGTATGGTAACTCTGATAATTATTTTGCATGAATCACGGAGAACTGGAGTGGTGCAGGCAAACTAGCCATAAAAGCAAACAGAGTAATACCAAGAGTGTCCCTTTACCCACCAGCCCATTCATCTAACCTTTATCACCAATGAAGTAATGAAACAATTTTTAAGAGCAAAATAATCTCTGAACATTGAGGTGATAATGGGAACATAATCAATAAACAGCAGGCTCTTGCCAGAAAAAAATCTCAGTTGCTTTCTTTTTACATAATTATAAATTTAGTGGAAGAAGGGAAAATGGTGAATATCAATTGCATGATTCTCCTTTCAGACACTGTAAAAGTTTTAGTTTGCTAAAGGCAGTCACAAAACCCTTCTCTCAAAATTAATTAAAACTGGTTTGGATAGGAACACTGTCACGTGGATTGAAGTGACTGAAGGGCCATTAACAAAGGATAATGATACACAGCAATGTAACTAGTTGGGAGGTGGTGTCTAACAGGTACCAAAGGGACTGGTGTTAGTTCCAGGCTTATTTGACATCTTCATTAATGGTCTTGAAGTGGGAGTAAACAACAAGTTAATGAAATTCACATATTATACTAAATTGGGAGGTACTGCAAACACCAGTCAGGGCAGAAAAATAATAGAAAGGGACCAAGAGATATTAGAAACACGAGCATAACAACAAAATGAGATTCAATTTGGAGCAAGACAATCTAATACCAGCTGAGGAAAAATAATCCAAAACAAGCAATTGAGTGGGACAGAGAAACCTGGATGTTTAAAAAAGGCACAGAGATGGCAATGGATAGCAAATTAGACAATCTGTAGTATAACATGGCATTAAAAGAGGCCAATGTTCTTTTGGGCTACATACAAAGAGGTATCACAGACAGTCCCTCTCAATATAACACTGGGGCGACTATGCTTGGAATACTGTATTCAATTCAGGGCAACAATTTACTAGAAAAGTATTAGCAACATCGGGGCACTTCATAGCAGAGCAATAACAAGAGACTGGGGAGAGCAATTTATGAGAAGAAAATAAAGGAGCTAAATATCAGTATACTTTAGCTAAGCGACAACAAAAGGAAGACATGGAAACAATTGGACTAATTAAAGATTGTAAACACCAAAGAAGGAAAGGAGTTTAGTGTGGAACAAAATGGTAGGAGTGGAGGTAATAGGATGCAATTAAGAAATGGGGGGAAAAGAGCTGAATATTAGGAAACTCCTTCGGCAATCAGGTGTTTGTTTGCTTTTTAGTAGAAGAATTATTCCGTAGAAATAACAATACATTTTCTGGGTGTTCGGTACACTCCACTGACCCACACTTTTCCCATAACAAAAATGTTTTGTTTACTAGTATTTGGCTATAGAAAATTCTCTGAAGTAAAGTGGTCGGAGCTCCATTGTCTGGGACATTTGAAACAAGACTAGACAAAACATTAGCAATGGTTTAGCACTCCATGCAAGTATTAGCTGAAATCAATAGCTTGAGATACAAATGAAGGAGAAAAATCATAACACAAAGAATCTAGTGCACAATTCTGAGCAAAAATAAGCAGAAAGAATGAGGGAAAGAAGGAACATTGAATGGTTTCTGATAAAGAGAGTATGAGAGTGTATGCAGCTTTATTCATTCCACTGGTATGCAGAGGACAGTGGAGATCCAAGAAGCATCCTTGAAAGGATCTTTGCCTTAAAATCTGTGAAGAAATAAAAGACTCTCTGTGCACAGATCTCCCCTACCCTATGTACAATGGCTTTTATGAGAGTCCTCCAGCATTTTTTCTAAAACCATATAGAATTTAGTAAAGAATGAGTTCCATTTCACAGGTTTTTGCAACCATCCTGCAGATTTCAACAGCAGGGATATAATTCTCTATTAAATTGAACATGGTGGAGTAAAATAAAAACATATATGAGATAGAGCATTTACCACTCCGGGTATGTCTTCACTACCCGCCGTATCGGCGGGTAGCAATCGATTTATCCGGGATCGATATATCGCGTCTCGTTAAGACACGATATAGCGATCCCAGAACGCGCTCACCGTCGACTCCGGAACGCTACCAGAGCAAGCGGCGGTAGCGCAGTCGATGAGGGATCCGCGGCCGTCGATCCCATGCCGTGTGGACCCCAGGTAATTCGATCTAAGATACTTCGCTATTCGTGTAGCTGAAGTTGCGTAACTTAGATCGATTCCCCCCCCCCAGTGTAGACCAGCCCTAAGAGTGTTGAAGTGTCAGTGGGGCAATTAGGCTTGGCCCCTTCTCTGGTAAATAATGGGGGAATCCACTGACAAGTGAATGCACCATTAGGCTATATTATATTTTCTCCAGCTGCCCTCCACATTGTTGAACTGTGTTTAGGAGGATTAGGAAGTAATTAGCAGGATGGCAACAGTGGCAAAGGAGCCATGCTGCCTGGAAACCAGAAGAGCAGTGTGGGAATGAGGAGTATAGGAACCCGAATCCATAATGTATCTATGTTAAAAAGGAAATTTTATTATTAACTAGCAATTTTGCTGTCTGATACGATGTCCCCTACTAGACACTGATAGCAAGCATCTTTCATTGATGTCTGGCACATGAACTAGCTCTTTCTAGCATCAATGTTATTTTGCTTGGTGATAAATATCATAAGCTGTTCTGAACAATTTGATCTGCTTGTGTATTTTGAGCATCTCCTTCAATTCTCATTTCCTGGAGATGCTCATCTCTCTTTTCTCCATACTAATCAGTTCTGGCTTCATTTTGCTGTCTGTTTATACATTGCTTTAGGGTCATTCCATGTGAAATCACCTAATTTCTAATTTATGGCTTGCATGACTAAGTTTGATTAAAAACAAACAACAAACAAACAAACAAAAAACCCTTGTACATAAACAATACACAGAAAAATGAAGAAACCCAATATATTGAAACAAATAATTCATGGCATTTTTTCAGGCAAACATTTAGAAATGTGGTGAAATTTATTGAGTGTTAAATGATTGATACCTCTTAATTCTAATGTACAATCCAGTATAGCATTTCTTTTTAGTATGCTAACATATCTGTGTGACATGTCTTTGCAGTAATACTGCCCGTTATGTAGTAGTTTCCATACATGAGAAATATTGCTATCTAGATATAACCATATTGTGACATTTAACCTTGTGTGGAAGATTGTAATGACACTCAAAGATGGTGAAAAATGGTTGAGGAATAGGACAGTGACGCTGTGACACGACATGATTTATTTTTTCTGTAACTTGCTTTTCCCCTTTTCCCCTCCTTATTTCTCAGGAGACTAAAACGTTGATTTGAAAGCAGAAATGACGGGGTGAATTTTTAACTGCTCAGAAAAGACAGGGCTGGGTAAAAGTTTTGGATAGGCAGTTTAAGTTTGAGTGATGTGAAGAATATCCTAGATTGGCCAGTGCCGGCATCTATTGTGGGACAGAGGGAGATATTAACACTCCTGGAGAGAAACCATCTTAGTGACTAATCTTGTACATACAGAGGAAAAGCTTGTGCATTAGGAGTTAGAAAGATATATGGCACTGTTGGTGAGCAAAACAGTTATTCAGGTGAGTAAAGCCACCCTGTGTCACTTTGTTTATGGGCTATCAGAACAATGCAAAACTGGAGCGGGTACAGGCTGCAAAAGTCACGAAAAGGTCAGTGAGTGGATAGACAGAGGGGATGGCCACCCAGAGCAACAGTTACTTTGTGTCCTCTACTTATAACTAAGATTATGTTTTAATCATGGGTATTTTTAGTAAAAGTCATGGACAGGTCACAGGCAATAACAAAAATTCACATCCCATGACCTGTTCATGACTTGTACTATACTCCTGACTAAAACTTGCACCAGGGGTGCTCTGGGGGGAGGAAGGGGGACAGGCAGTCCGGGGATGCCACAGATGCTGTGTGTGTGTGGGGGGGGGTGGCTCGGGGCCCGCGCTGGTGCTGCGGGGGACAGGCGACGGCCCGTGGCCCAGGACTCCTGCTGGTGCTGGGGGTGTGTGGCCTGGGACCCCCGCTGGTGTTGGGGGGGCTGGGAGGTGGCGCATGGCCTGGGACCCCTGCTGGTGCTGGGGGAGAGGGTTGGTGGGGCTGGCAGGCTCCTTACCTGCCTCCTGCAGCTCCTGGGGAAGGGAAGGCCTGCCATGAGCTCTGGCTGTGCAGCTCCCATTGGCTGTGCAGCTCCCATTGGCTGGAAACCCCAGCCAATGGGAGCTGCGGGGGTAGTGCCTCCTCTGCCTAGGAGCTAGAGGGACATGCTGGCCGATTTTGGGAGCCCCCTCCCAAGGTAAGCACCGCCCTGCACCCCAACCCCCAGCCAGGAGCCCCCTTCCACATCCAAACTGCCCCAGCAGTGGCCAGTGTGACATGCCCAGGGGCTGCCTGATCTGCTTGGGCAGCCCCAGAGCCAGCTGCACCAGCTGCTGCAGAAGTCACAGAGGTCACGGAAAATCATGGAATCCATGACCTCAATGACAGACACAGAGCCTTACTTATAGCAAACCCCAGCAGTTCTATCACAAGTGGGATTTCTCTTTAGCACTCCCTGTTTGGCTAAGCGCAACACTGCAGGTGCTCCCTGACTTAGTCCATGAGTCGTGGCTGCCTTCTTGGAGCAGGGCAGTCTGTGCCATGAACTCAGTGTCAGTCTATAAACCGTTAAATTAACAAACTCAGAATTTGGCAATCTGCCCTTGAAATAAACAAACATAACTTCAAAGTTAAGCTCTGAGTTGCAGCACTTGAAGGCAGGGCCCTGACCTGCCCCTCAAGTTCTGAGCTAGAACTGTGGGGTGCCTCCTCTGTCCCACTCTCACCCACACAATCCCTGAGAAGAAGCAGGTAAGTCCTCTTAATTGATCTGCCAAGTCCTGATTGGTCAGTGTCTCTTCTAGGCATCTGGAGGACTAAATTTTGTTCGTAGCCCAGTCTGGGTGGTGTTGTTTTTTGAGCCAGAACACTCAAATGAGCCTGAAAATGGTCTCATGAGCATAGGGAGTGATTTATCATAAAAAAAAGAAAAAAAAAACAGTTCATATAATCAATGAAAGGGTCTGAGCAGCAGAACTCTCTGATGGAAGGCAGTTCCTTCCACCGTTACAAAAGGCAAAATGATGTCCATATCCATATATACAAAAAACAGCAGTATATACAATAGAGTCATAAGAGCAACACGTATAAAATCAGTGGGGAACCTCAACATCTTAGATGTCTATATACAAATGCAAAGAGTTTGGGGAATAAACAGGAAGAACTGGAACAATTAGTACATAAGCTACACTATAACTTATTTGGCAGCACAGAGACTTGGTGGGATGAATCTATGACTTGAATATTGGTAGAGAAGGATATAGCTTTTAAAGGAACGACAGGCAGGGAAAAAGGGGAGGTGGTGTTACATTATGAATCAAGAATATATATACTTGTTCTGAGTCCAGAAGGAGGTGAGAGGCAAGCCAGTTGGGTAAAGATAATGAGCGAAAAATAGGTCATGGTAGGGGTCTATTATAGATGACCAAATCAGAAAGAAGAGGATGAGGCATTTCTAGAACAAATAACAGTTGTATTCAAAACACAAGACCTGGTAGTAATGCGGACTTTAACTACCCAAACATCTGTTGGGAAAGTAATATGGCAAAGCACAAAATGTACAATAAGTTCTTGGAATGTATTGGGGACAACTTTTTGTTTCACGAAGTGGAGGAAGTAACCAGGAGGACAGACATTTTTGACTTAATTCTGACCAGCAGGGCAGAATTGGTAGCAAATCTGAATGTTATGGCAATTTGAGTGAAAGTGATTATGAAATGAGAGATTTCATAATTCTAAGGAAAGGAAAGAGTGAAAGCAGCAGAATAAGGATATTGGTAGGTTTAAAAAAAACTGTAACAAACTCCAAAAACTGTTCCCATGGGATGAAAATCTAAGGAGTTTAAGAGAGCTGGCAGTTTCTGAAGGAGACAATATAAAAGGCATAACAGCAAACTATCCCAGTGCAAAGGAAAGATAAGAAGAATAATAAGAGGCCAATATGGCTCCATCAGGAGCTCTTTAATAACTTCACAATTAAATAGGAATCCTACACAAAGTGGAAACATAAATGAATTGCTAAGGAGAAGTACTAAAGAACAGCACAAGCATATAAGGCCAAAATCAAAAAGACTAAGTAACAAAATGAGTTGCACCTAACAAGGGAAAAAAGGCAATAAGAGGAGAGGTTTTTAAAAAATATTTTAGAAGCAAGAGAAAGATGAAGAAAAATGCAAGTCCTCTATTTAGCAGGGAAGGAGAGCTCATAATTGAGAACATCAAGAAGGCTCAGGTGTTTAATACCTATTTTGCTTCAATTTTCACTAAAAAGGTTAATGGTGATTGTCACAGTTTCCACGCAACTACATCTGTTTAACTCCTTTCCCCACAACCCCCACCATAGTTCACCAAGGACACAAACTTTAGGCTTCTGGCTCCCAACCTAACCTCACCTCTCTTGAGCCAAGATCCACATCTCTCTTCCCCCAACCAGGGATTTTAAGGCTAGACTGCTGCCTACCTTACATTGTTATATTCCCAGCAAGCCATGCTATCTAGATAGGCCAGTGTCTGAACTTTGCTTTCTGTACCAGTTATGACCAGTCTATTGCCTGCAGTTATAAGTTTCTCCACAGCTCCGTCTAAGCAAGCACATTTATTTGTAAGGTAAAAGCATTACAGAGAAAACATGTAAACTTACTAAAACAATAAAAAACACTATATGCATGCTAAAACAGTTACCAGAGGTCACCCCCGACTCCAACCTAAGTCTCTGGTAGATTTTAATCAATCACAACCCAAAGCTGAGTTTTCCTTGGGGTTGCAAATTCATCCATTTTAGATCCAGAACCAGAACAGACACTGGACAGATTAATAATTTCTTTATGCAGCTTTGGGCTTTCTGTAACATGTAATCAACAGACGATGGCCCTCTCTTCAGGGAATAGCTTCAAAAAGCTATTTGCATTATCCTTTGCCTGGGGATTCCGCAGGATATCTTCTGAACACTTATTATCCAGAAAGTCCACACTGTGATGTATTTGAATGTATTGAGCAGAGTGTTGAAACTGTTTATGTGAATTATAGTTTCTTAAGAAGTTGGTTATGTTAAATCTGCTGTTTTATAGTGGTTGCTATGATTTTCTTCTCTCTTTCTCTCTGCACAATACAATCAGTCAGTCATAATGGCTCCAACAGTATGCATAAGCCTGTGTTTATAATCAGGGATTTGAGCTATGTCCACAAAACACAACACATACTTGTTTAGCACCTTTTCAATATAGCCGTTGGCACTCCCAGGTCTTAAGTCTCCCTCTTCGAGAGGTTACATACCATCCCAGTGCACAATAATACATAAACTTAATACAATAAGGTTTTTCAACAATATTGCAGGAAATTGCCATATCTGTCACATTGACTGGACACTTAACACAATTAATATTAAGAACAAGGGGAAATGAAAGCATGCAGAATAGGAAAGATCAGGTTAAAGAATATTTAGATAAAATAGATGTATTCAGAGCCTGATGAAATTCATAGTAGGGTACTTAAGGAACTAGCTGAAGCAATCTCTGAACCATTAGCAATTATCTTTGACAACTCATGGGAGAGAGATGAGATCCCAGAGGACTGAGGAAGGGTAAACATAATACCTATCTTTAAAAATAGTTATGAAGAGGACTGGGAATTATAGACCAGTCAGCCTAACTTTGCTACCTGGAAGGATACAGGAATAAAACTTTAAACAATCTATTTGTAAGCACCTAGAATATAATAGGATAATAAGGAATACCCAGCATGGATTTGTCAGAAACAAATTATAACAAACCAACATAATCTAAATGCATGTATTACAAGTAATACAATTACTTTCTTGGGGAGGATGTTGTAGTTTTAAGGATCAGAAATTATTTTCTAGTTTTGAAGGATTTGGTTATTTCCATATTATGTTATAGGGAGGCAAAGACACATTTCACAAATCCAGTTAATTTTCAAGAGTATTTTTTAAAACATTTTGGATGGACATTTTATTCCTGATAACACACCGTGGAACGTATCTATAAATTTAATTTGGGTGTGTTTTTAAATGGTTACAGTATGGTGAGTAAATTCAATAGGAGTGATTGGAAGGTACTGGTGTTTAACTCACCTTTAGCTGGAAATCTGAATGAAACCTGAAAAGACTTACAACTTTAAATAAGGTGCAAACCTTGCTAACTGGCCCACTTTGGGAGGGATGGCATCTCCCTGAAGCACCAATACTACCTTAATGTTTCTTTTGGAGGTAGATTATGCACAGTGTCATGTAGCTGCACAAGAAGAGGGTGAGGGAGAAGATGCTAGGAGACCTCACTCCCCCTCCATTATCCCTGCACAGGAGAGCACATACTACACCTGTATAAAGGATGACAGAGCTACTGTTGCCCCACATGCTCACTTGACACTCCATATCAGGCAGGCTTCTCACTGGGCTCCTGGGGCAGCCCCTGCCCTCAAAGTCATGCCAGGCATGACTTACTAGCCAGAATTTTTCCTTCAAAATTCAGCTTGCAATTAACTGTATTAAACACGGGCATAACCCAAATTAGTTTGATCTGTTGGCTACAGATCAAATAGTCACTCTGCTAGTCAACAATATAAATATTGGCTGCAGCTCTCCTCAAAAATAATTAAGTTTTGCCAAAGAAAAACAAAACTCCAAACAAATAAACAAAAAATAAAATGTTGTTAACACAAAAACTAGCTTTGAATGGAACCAGCACTATTAGTAGGCCAAACTATTCTCATCAACTTTGGGCTTCATTGAAAGTGTGCCCAAGCTGTAGACCTACCAAGACAGTGCATGTCTGAATTCATTTTGCCATACCTCTGCTTTTATTTCTTTTCTGTTAATTGTAATCTGTTTAACTGGAGAATTCAGGAGCACAAATTTTGCTTTCTTTTAGGAGATAGTTTACCTTTGTATACACCTCTCTGACAATGTGACCAGAATTTCAGTAGTTTCAGTAGCTCCACACTGGGTCTACAAAGAATATGGCAGTGAAATGTAAGCAGAGGGGACTAGGTAATTTCTTAAAGTTTGCTTCTAATAGGTAGCTTATTGCCACACACAGTAATGTTAGAAACTCTTAGGGAGGTTCCTTTGAACATTTTATCATCTGCCTTTAAAGTTATGATTATGAAATTGATAAATTTCTTTCACAATTTATTCAACAAACTTCAAGTAAATGTCAGCTGATTTTTTTTTTAAAAACCCACCTCTCTATACACTGATTGTTTGTAATAGAGAGTATGTAAGTTATTTCACTATTTGGTTAAAAGAAAGGCATTGTTGAATAGAAAGTCTGACAAACATCTTGAGCTTCTTGCTCTGAATGGAAATTATTGATACTGTGGGAACTTTCCAAGTTGTGTGAAAATTAACTGCGATATTACTGTATCACCAAACTGATGAATTTTCTAATCACAAAAAATGATAGGCTGGGCAGGACTACTGGCCGATATAGTTCTATATAGTATTTAAAGAAAAATCTCTTTTAGGAAATGAATTGTTACTTGCCACACCTCATTCTGTAAATGGAAATAACTATAAAAGTAGAGAAATTATGTAACTGGTATCCTTTGAGCAGATGTGTTCCCGGACATCTTCTGTATAGCTTATCTGAGGAGAGAAAACTTTGACTACTTAAAGAATGGTATGTCATCACAATGGGGTAGGCCCATTTTTACACAATTTTTGTAGAAAATTTTTATACAAAACTGGCAAGGGACTAAATATATTATGTCCTTTTTCATCTCCTTTGTGGGGACCTTATATTCAAATCAGTGCTCCACTCCTAAAAAATAGAAGTGCTGGAACACATTTCTGGTACTTCGGGTAAGTGATAGTACCGGAACTACTGGAACAGCAAAAAGTACTAGAATGGCGATCCAAAGCATTCCAGCATGACTCGAGCCGTGACTCAGACTGAGGACACATGACAGAGACAAATAACACTCTGTTGCTCTTTGAATTTTGTATACTACTTATAGTTTAGTTTATTTGGAGCGAACGATATAATTATACATAAGTATAAATAATAAAATGTAAAGCAAATTCCTCTTTTACCTCATTCATCGATTTCATTAAATGATTTTTTTTTTTGCCATCTGCCATTTGTTCCTCTTCTAGATTATTACCTATAGAAAGCACTAATATATATGTAATAAGGTATGTAAAAGACAAAGCCCTGCTTCTGAGGAACTCACAATGTAGCTCCCACAAATGTGATGCACAGAATATGGATTCAAGTATTGGAGGTATGGAAATTAGAGCTGGGAACAATTTTTCAGACAAATGGTTTAGTCACCAAAAAATGCACTTTGGGGCAATCTGAACCTATTCACTAATTCTGCACAAATTCACCAAATAGTTTTGGCCCCTACAAAATTTTCAAGCAAGATACAAGAGGAGCTTAGATGCCATTCACAGAACTGCAGCAGGCGATAGTGTTGCCTCCTTTATACCCAATAGGCTTGTGGTTAGGGCATTCACACGGGAGACTCAGGTTTGAATAGAGGTCTTGCATCTCTCAGGTGAGTGCCTTAACCACCAGGCTATTGGTTATTCTGCAGGGGTGGGGAAAGGCTCTCTCAATCTCTCCTGTCAAAGCTGTTCCACTTTATATAAATACTCAAATAGTTATTGGTCACGAGACTGTGAGAATGACTCTACAGGCTGGTAGTTAGAGCAGATGGATGGGGGGCAACACAGGTTCCAGTCCTTCAAACCTGAATCTCCTCCCAGGGGAGTGCCCTAACCACTGGACTAGTGCTTACATTCCTGTGTACATTTCCTTTCATTTTAATAAAAGAGCAGTTTAAAGTGCCCTAAATCAAAATGAAATGTTTTGTTTAGTTTTTAACTGAGCTTTTCATACAACCAGAACAGACTTTTTTATTATTATTATTTTTCAGAACTGACAGTTATTTGTACAGCTCCAAGGGAGACTTCATTGAGGCATAAGGAGATCACCACTGGAAAGAAATACACTTTAGGAGCTATTAAAATTAGAAGAGGGAGGTTGCCTGGCACATCAGGAGTGGGTGGGAGTAATTTGAATAATAGTCATTTTTCAGGGACAAGGAGACAAAGAGAACTGTTAGCAAACAGGATAATCCAGATGTTCCTATTATAGCCCACTACTTACAAATCTTGATCGTCACATTTTGGTATTACTCTAAATGGGTCTGGGCACCATACAGAGGACCAGGCCCCTCACTGGAAATTGAGACTCTTTTATGGTGTGTGAATTGACTTCAAATTTAGAGAAAATTCACACAGAAGCTTGTTTGAATTTAGATGAGTAGATGAAGCTTTAAGAACCAATGACTGGACCTATTTTCTTTTAAGAAATAAACCAATGCTGTCCCACCACCTTAGCAATAGAGGAAACTTTGTGAGTTTGACACTCCTGTATCAAAAGAGCTTGGGACTGAGGGTGCTGAAGAGTCAGTATGGAAAGGGAGTGTACTTTGCAGTAATAATTTGGCAAGTTTAAAAGTAGCATTGAGGGACTCTGAAAAGAGCCAGAGACAACAGTAATGTTATGATTTAGAGCCTTGCGGGATGTGGAATAAGGTGAATAAGTAAATCTTAACTGCACTAAAAGGGGATTGAAGGAAAATATTTTTTTAGTTTAATTCTAGAACAGGAATTTTAGAAGTTTATTTTTGTGTCATTTTCACTAGGAACGGCCCTGATCCTGCACTGTGACCCCACATGAACAGATCCCCAACCCCAACCTCATAGATATTAGTGAAGCTTCATGCAGTTGCAGTGGTCTGTGAATGCAGATCACATTGTGGGATCAGGACTCAGATTTTTAAAATTCAAAAAAAAGTTAATCAATTTATCACATTGAGAACTTGTTTGCAAAGTATCAATAGAGTTGAAATTAGTATCTTGGAACTGATACAAATGACTGATTATTTGAGGGCTTATAAAAGCGTCAAACACGAGAACTACTATTTGCATCTATGATTACATAAAAAGCAACAGAGGGTCCTGTGGAACCTTTAAGACTAACAGAAAGGTGCCACAGGACCCTCTGTTGCTTTTTACAGATTCAGACTAACACGGCTACCCCTCTGATACTATGATTACATAGAATACTATACTATATGATTTCACATTTAAGATGCGTAAGAGAAAGACATTTAAGAACTGTGAAGGAAAAAAAAAGCTAAGGGGAAAATGTTAAAAAATAACCTTGAAATAAAAAGTAAACAAATAAATATAGGCCATAAAATTTCTATTTAGAAAACTGTTTGAGGTAAGTGTATAGTAGAACCAACATATTTTTTAAGGTTTCAACAGAGCTTTTCGTCAGTCTCAGATAGTTAAATGCTCTCATTTTTCAGTTTGACCCATGATGCTTTATGTGCAGAACAGCAGAATCTAAATATTGAACAGCAACAATATAATATTGGCTGATTCTATATTAAGTAACATAGATATTTCAGATTTCTCCCAGTATAACACATGGCAGGCCTCCTCTTCCCTTCTTGCTTAATCATTGCATAATCCTTTTTTCTACAGTATTAAATATTCAGATAACTAGGCGCAACATATACCACAGTGGCACAATTTAAATTTCACTACCGTAGTAAATTCTATTCCCATGAGCCATTATATCCAATGGAAATAATATCTAGTGGGATTGCAACCTGTTCCGCCACTATACATCAGGATTCAAAGACCTTCATAATGAATCCCATCGTGTTCTTAGTACAAGTGCGCATTCATGCATAGCTGGAAATGAAGAAATATTTCTAATTTCAGGGAGTACATCTTACTGTATTTTGCATAATGACTGTGAACATAATATATCAGATAAATGTAGGGAAATAGCTTTTAGTGCAATGTTCTGTCTTGGGAAAATAATAAATCAACAACCTATGAACCCTAGGTCCATTTGAAGCATATTTAGAGCCCTCATTAACCTATGGGGGCCAATTTGAATAGAAACCATTTTAATGAAGACACAGAGGAGATTTTAATAATTTATTATGATGAGAGAAATGAAAACCCACTAGAAATGGTAAAGATTACCCAAATTCTAGTAATATCCAATGGTGGCAATATAACTGTCTGCACTCCGCTTCAAAGGCTATAGCCAAGACACAGACATTAGACTGCAGTGGGGCATTATACAATACAGAAGAAGCAGGATTTAAGGGAGGCAGCCCCCAGTAGCTGCAATAAGCTATCTGCTCATCTGAAGCGGGGATCCTAATTGTTTGTTTTACAGAAAATTTTAATTCTTTATTTTAAGAAGCCTCTTCACATGACATGTTCTGAAAATGTGACCATTTAGTGGTATTGCCAGCTATTTAAGGCTAGGTGCCATACCTTATATTTATTTTGTACTGACATACCTTGCAGTAAGACTGCATGATTCTCTCTTTTCCTTCTCAGGACCATCACAAAAATGAGGTGTGGCTCTCACTAAGCTATCTTTGTGAGCAGCAGTGAAATTAGATACAATGGATATTGACTATGGTGGTGTACATAATTCTCCTCTTTAAGTCCTGATCTAAAAGCCTCTGTAGTCAACAGGAATCTTTCCATTAACGTCAACGGGTTTTGGACCAGACCCTTAATTAACATGTGTCTATCATTAAAAAATATAGCCTCAGCATTCAGGAACAGAGGTGAAGGCATATGATTAAAGGGTTTAATGCAAAATCTTACGGAAGTTGATCCGATAAAAGATATTACCTTACCCACCTTGTCTTTCTAATATGCTGAGACCATGATGGCTACAACAACACTGCATACAAGAACCCTGTGACTTAGTATATAAAGAAATACAATCCCAGCACCCAATTTTGTGACACCTAATGGTGCTTTTAATCGTTCATTAAAATTATTGAGCATTATAAAAAAAAAAAAGAGGCATCTGGAGATGCAATTTTTTTTGGTCCTATTTAGTTTTTTTGGAGCTGGGTGAATTCTGCAATTTTAGGGGGGAACTTTTAAACAAATTAACCTTGGCTTGTTGTGAGAGAACTGGATTTGATATAATCCACAGCCATATTGTGCACTTAACCCTCCTCCCCACAAGCTGGAAGCAAGGACACCATTGAGACAGGAGAAAAATCTGGCCTTTCTTACGAAGACAAATACATCTGCAAGCTGCAGTTTTACCAACTTGGATAGATAAAGTAAATGGACAGATTCATGAGAAGTGGGGCGGGGGGGAAGAGGGGGAATGTGGAAAACTGACTGATTTTGGTTGTGTTTGTAAGGGTTTTTTTTTTTTTTTTTTTTTACTGAAGCTGTTTTGTTGCTGAGGAGAATAATTAATTCTTACTTGCTGTTTCTAGGGAAATTGGAAATTGTTAGCCTATTAGGGGCTGTTATGAGTTATGTGCTTTGCCCACAGAGTTTAGTTAGAAAGTATGTATGCTTTGGAGCAATCTGAGGAAGTGTTTCTTTGGGCAAGTATCTGGCACCTAAACGCCCCAACAGCTGAAGCAAAGGAGGGCTCCCGGAAGGCTGGTTGGTGATTCTTCAAAACCATATTAGACTTTGGGTACATATAAATGTTTGGAATGCTTTGAACCTATTGTGTGTGTGTGAGTGTGTGTGTATGTGCTTGAGAACAAATAAAAAAGTAGTTTTAGATAAGAGCATTCTTGTTTGTACCAATCATTTATCAGAGGAGCTGTGTCCTCACTGAATTTTTCCTGACACCGCCTGGAGAGAAACAGTTAAGTTACCACTGCTTTGGGTTCTGAAAACCCTGGGTAACAGGTTATGTTCATACCCATTTTGGTGTGCTGTTTGCATATAAACTAGTGAATGAGTTTAGTGGCAAGATTTTTCTCCATCACTGCACATTTTGTAGAATATTCACAGAAGTGAAATTTTAAATTTCTAAAACACAAATTTGAGAAGAGGCAAAATTGCTTGAATAAATTTGGTTATAAATTCTTTTCCAGCTTCTAGTTATATTTCTCTTATGAACCTTCCTAACATAAATAGTTCTATTTAAGACACTGGGATTACTTGTTTGTGAAAAAATTAATCGTATAAGTGTCACAGAATTGGTCCTGAGACTGCATACTGAAAAAAAAAGACAAAAGAGTGGGAGAGCAACAAAAATGTGTATTAATTTCCTGTCTCAATTCCTCAATTTTTAGCTGTGATTTTTTTTTTATTTTAACTTCTTGTTTTTCCATTTTTTGTATCTCAACTAATGCCTGTTTCTATGTGAGTCAGTCATGGAGAAAGTAAAAAGGAAATGACCGAGTAGATCATCATGTCCATTCCCTACTGTAGGAATTTTTCCAGCAGTATATTATTGAGTGCCTTACCAAATGTACTTTTAAATGGCTATTAAGGGCAACTCTTATGACAGAAATGAGACAAATTCTAGACAGACAAGGTGGGTGAGGTAATATCTTTTATCATACCAACTTCTGTTGGTGCAGGAGACAAGTTTTTGAGCTTACACAGAGCTCTTCTGCAGGTTTGGGAATTGTTCCACCTTATATTTAGCTGTGAAACTCGGGGTAAATTTCCATGGCATGAAGAATAGCTCTGCATAAGCCCAACAGCTTGTCTCCCTCACCTACAGAAGTTGGTCCAATACAAGATATTACCCCACCCCCCTTGTCTCTTTAATATGCTGGGACCAACACAGATACAACACCATTGCATACAACTTGTAGATCCAGTATGTCTTTACTTGAGTAATTTATCCTGAACAGTCAGTGCTGAGTACTGCCAGTTCCTTACAAGGTAAGCACTCCAATAATTAAAGCTAATGCAATTGCTTATCCAAATCCAACAGGTACTCACTGCCTAGCCTTTCCCCAAACAAAGAGAACCCAACTCAGCTCCATTTGAGGGAAACTTTAGCTCAAGCCATATGTCACCACCACTTGAAAACTATGCAGTGATCTAATGTTAAAAGGCAGGCAGGATGGAGTAGAAGTTTGGGAAAGTTAGCCAAGGAAATGCACAGATTTAAGGAAAATCTGCAGGGAGTGGTTGCATATTTTATGGGTAATACTTCTGCTAGCTGCCAATCTCAGCAATAAGAGCTGGGTTCAATCCATCTAGAGGTACTTTTCTAAAGGAAATAAAAGTATGACTTATGCTCCCATTCAGAGCTGTTTCTGAATCTGGAAAATTAAAATATAACTGGTCACCTTTCTAAGTTGTTCTTACCCACTCACAAGCACTCAGGAGTCCTTGGGAATATGGAAGCGCACACACACACACACACACTTTATCTGTGGAAAAGAAAAAAACAAACCAATAAAGACACAATATATTAGTTATTCTGTCAGAAAATGCCAATCCATCACACTCAATGGAACTCTGCCTGTCAGGCAAGTTTAAAAACTGCTGGTTTCCTGCCACTTTGCCCTCCTGTCTCCTCAACAGCTTGGCTGGTGGACTCCCAGTGCTGCCAGGCTCCAGGAACTTTGCCTGGAGGGCTTTCATGGAGCTTGAGGTCCCCAAGATCTGCAGCTCCCCAAGCCCCCATTTCTCTGGGAAGCTGGATGGCTGGTTCCCCACCTGGCTGGGTCCCCAGGGAATTGGGTGGGCAAACATTTTGCAAAAAAATCAGAGATCCCCCCCTTCCCCTCACTACAGAACAAAATCAAAATCTTGTCATTTTTCATGGAACCAAAAATTCTGTTACTACTCAGCTCTAAAACAAACACACATGAACAAAATCCAGTTAGCGTATCAGGAGTACGGTTAACAGCACAGCTCCAAGTATTAATTTTTGGCTTGATTGTCTTTGGCTTCTAGTGAAGTCCAAAGCTGCTTCAATGTGCAGCTAGCTTGGTCTAGTTCTGAGACATCACTCTGCCACAGCTAGTCTATTCACTCCTTGCTGTGAAGTCAGCTATGTGCTGTTGTCACCACCTGCCAGGGTGAAGTGAACTTAGCTCTGAGCTGCTGCCACTGGTCTGTTTGGGTCTTGCTGCAAAGTCAGTTCTATGCCATCTTCACTGGTCTACCTGGGCCTCACTACAAAGACAGCTCTGAAGTGCTCCTCCCAGTTCAGCTTGCTTCAGACACTCCAGTCTCACAGAAGCATTGCATGCAGGGTTTAGAATCTTCAAGTAGGGACCCAGAACAAAACAGAACCACTGGGGAGAGTCCCTGTTTCTTGAAATAGAAATTGTGGTGTCTATGACATAGCCCTCTACTCTCTTTTCCTGAAACTGAATCCTTTTCCCAAACAAAAAGAACAGGAGTACTTGTGGCACCTTAGAGACTAACAAATTTATTTGAGCATAAGCTTTCGTGGGCTACAGCCTACTTCATCGAATGCATGTAGTGGAAAATACAGTAGGAAGAGATATATATACACAGAGAACATGAAACAATGGGTGTTACTATACACACTATAAGGAGAGTGATCAGTTAAGGTGAGATTTTATCAGCAGGAGAGAAAAAAAACTGTTTGTAGTGGTAATGAAAATGGCCCATTTCCAGCAATTGACAAGGAGATATGAGGAACTGTAGTGGGGGTGGGGGTGGAATAAGCATGGGGAAATAGTTTTACTTTGTGTAATGGCACATCCACTCCCAGTCTTTGTTCAAGCCTAATTTAATGGTGTCCAAGTTGCAAATTAATTCCAAATCAGCAATCTCTCGTTGGAGTCTGTTTTTGAAGGGTTTTTTTGTAATATTGCGACTTTTAGGTCTGTAATCAAGTGGCCAGGGAGATTGAAGTGTTCTCCAACTGGTTTTTGAATGTTATAATTCTTGACATCTGATTTGTGTCCATTTATTCTTTTATGTAGAAAAAAGAATATTTGGCCAATGTACATGGCAGAGGGGCATACATTCCCAAACAAGAATCCACTCCCTGTACAGTCACAGTGACCCATTTGCTCCATGGCACATCTTACACAATCCCTATGCCCTTTTCTGAGAAAAGTCACAGTAACAATTGGAACATAGCCAAATTCCAATGAAAGTAGCAAAACAATATTTGGAATTATAAGTAAACAACTTTATAATGGATGTAAATGAGGCTTGGCAAAGCTAGTATTTTCCCTGTGGAGGGAGCAGAGAGTTCATTCCTCTCAGTCTTTTGAGTTCTAAGGCTTACATATGCATAAGCTTGGAAAGATTATCAACATTTACCCATAAAAATCTAAACATTGAATTCACTGCATACACACCAACCAATGATAAAATATTTCCATTGATAATAATCAAAATATACAGACAGGCAAAGATAGGTGAGTAGAGGAAGGAGGCAGATATTTACTTAACTGCTCTGTCTCTTAACCTATGTTTTACTTTGGTTCAGTTCTAGGGATGGGTGAAGTTTTGGGTTGTTTGTATGTTTAATGTGACCTTTGCCTTTAATGTTACCTATACTGGTTTGCCTTTCACTGAGACCACATTTGGCACTGACACATCATTTCATGACAACAAAGGTGTCAGATGTGATAACTTTTGGTCAGGAACCTAGACCAGATTCAAACTAGTGACCTAATGGTGAGACCATCCCTATCTTATTACCAGTCTCCTGAGACCTCCAACAGCCTAGTATATAACATCTCACAATGTCAAAATTATTTCCTTTGATTCGTATACCTCTCGTTTACCTTCATTTAGTCAAATAGTCCTTTATGACCATCTAAGATCCCGGGTGCTTAGCCTGGGAATCATGATTTAGTGGGTACAGATAATAGAGTCTTGGTTTCTAGGGAAATACTGTGGGCCATAGTCTACCCTCACTTTATACCTATAAAATCCCACTAACGTTAGTGAAATTAACTGTCAGTTGCATGTGTACAATTGATGGAATTATCTTGCCTCCATAGTCAGTAGTTATAGGAGCACCTTGAGGAAGTTCTAGTTGAAATTCAAATTGAATTCCTTGACATTATTCAATATTTCAAAGGTTTACTGCTGTCAGCCACACTTAACGTTCAGTACAACAGAAACCCTGCAGGTTTGACAACTCACTTGTTTCTGTGACTGAATATTTGATTTGGGAGCTGGTGATACCAAAGTCAGTCCCAAAAGAAAGTGCTTTTTAAAGTATTTCAGTATCACCAAGCTACAGCAAGATGTAATGTGCATTGCTAATAGGCTTTATCAGTTTTCAAATACAAAACATTTAATATTAGAGAATTGATGCAATCTACTCGAACCTCTGCTTGAAAAGATATTAAATGTTACTAATCAATAATATTCATTTTGTTGCACAAACATGTATAAAATGGGCTTGTTATGAGTGCATAACATTTGTCATGGTGGAAAAAAACCTCACGGAGAGGTTTATCAAGTCACTCTGATTAGAGTCTGGCAATAGGAAGTTATAACATATGAGATGAATTTCAGTCATTCATACTCAGATGAAATCGGCATTACAACTTTCCAAACAACCATCTACATGACAATGCAATGAATATCTGGAGGAAGAAGCAAAGGGATAATTATTCAGTAGCATGTGGTATGTTGCCAAGGGTGCTCGCCCTGTGATAAGAAGAGCACCTAAGCCACAGCTTTATTTAATGTGACAATGTGAATTAACACAATGAAAACAACAAATAATGTTTGCAGCGAAGCAGAAACAGATTACTTCTTAAATTTAGACCTCTTCTAGGGCTAATCGAAATAAAAGAGACACCCCCCCCAAATTCCTCTAGGGGAGGTCCTTGAACTTACTCGACCATAGCATTAACCCCGTGACCAGCAATCTAATAAACCAGTCAACATTCTCTAGCTGTTTCTCCAAGTGAGTTTCCCTATCCTGAAGCATCAGAACCTATACCAGGTCTCTGAGTTACTATACTGAGGGAAAAGATTGGCATCCCGCAAAATACAATCCCAGTTAGCTTGTAAATTTCCCTTGTTAGAAATATTCTGCAAATACGCAAAAAAATTTGACTTCAAGATTTTAGAACACATCTCCTCCATGCATTTTTCTCAATCCTTTCAGAAGGCAGCATGTCAGAGAAAATAATCTCAGATTTCTTGGTTAGGTGTCTCTTCCTCTTTTACTATCT
This sequence comes from Terrapene triunguis, assembly GCF_002925995.2. Classification (NCBI taxonomy): domain Eukaryota; kingdom Metazoa; phylum Chordata; order Testudines; family Emydidae; genus Terrapene; species Terrapene triunguis. The sequence continues at coordinate 39,842,094 of NW_020664417.1, read as the reverse complement.
TGTTTTCTCTCAGTTATAGTCTGTGATCCCTTTGATCTAAAAGGTCCATTCTAACATCAGAAATTCTACATATAGGTTTTTATACAACTGTGCTGTCTGAGGAGGTTATCACCATCCATTTTTAAATGTCAGTTGAACGATGCATCTTGTTCAGGCTTGTATTGTTTGCTTTGACCAAACAGCTTGGTTCCAGTTTTTCCTGTGCCATTAAAAAAGTTATTTTGAAGCCATATACACACAATTGTGTTTTACAGACTAACTTAATATCTTATTTCCAAATAAGACCTCTCAATCTCTTAAGGGCCCTTTATATATTTACCCATTGTCCTAGCCTAAAGAACGTGGGCCATATTCTCATCTGTTGTGAATAAGCATTGCATCATGTATTTCAGTGGCGTGCTGGTGATTCACATCAACAAAAGTATCTGGTTCCATGTGTATGTATATTAATGGACTTGGCAGGTGGTACTAACTTGAAATCAGGTCATTCTGCTTTGAAAAAATATGAACAGATTAACATTGATTTTTCACCCTGACATGATATTTTAAATCCAAAGTTCTGTACAAAAGAGGCTAAGCACCACTGAACAATATGGAGGTACAGTCAAGGCTCAAACTAATTTATTTACGGGAAAATAAATACTGTGGTCTCTCAAATTACACTGCATGGAAACTGAATGTTTTTCTGGCAACAACTATACAGAGAAGGATCCACTGACAGAAAGTGACTGGGTCACAAATACACACCATTTTAATTGTGTACAGAAGCTATTGTATTATTATCCCTAGCTTGTTCTCTTAAAAGGGGTTTTACAAGTTTGATGCTTTCTAACAATTTTGCTGATAAACTTTTCAGCTACTGTTCCTAAGAGACCTACTTGTGGATAAACAAACATTTAATCAGAGGAGGTTTGTAAAGGATTTGATTGGATAAAAACAATTAGTGATTGTTCAACACTTGACTTTATCCTGTGAGTAAACCTCATAATTAGTTAATTCATCATTACTTTTGTATTACTTCCGAGAGGCAGCTTCAAGAAATTAGTGTTCACAGGATACTTCCTCTCCCCACCAAACAGGATGTTACTACAAATCCTGTTGACTACTAAAACTCAGAGAGGAAGCAAGCCTAGCTCTAGTGTATAATTGAATTGCTGCAGAAGGAAATATATTTTACTCACTGCCCAGATATATTAATAAATAATCTATAGATCAGGCTACAGAAGATAAATATATATCTATTTATCTTCCATAGCCTGATCTATAGATTATTTATTAATTATATTGCTTACTTAAGAATTCCCATTTATTACTTTGAGGGTTGACAGGTTCTTGTCCCAAAATCAGGCCCATTATTAGTAAAATTACTGTATAGCTGGCAACCCCTATGTGCACAGTTGCACTGCTCAAACTATAGGAACTCTTCTATATTTACAATTATTTATTAATACATTTAGCAAAGTCACAGAGGTAGATAAAGATAATACAGAAAGTACATCTGAACATCCATATTCACACAATCCCTTGCAGAACAATCTGAAATGTTAGCCATTATCTTCCTCATCACCACCTCCTTCCTTATAATCATCAGTGGCCATCATTCTGGTACTTCCTAAAGACTACATCTCTCTCTCCCCTACTGCACACAGGCTAGGATACAGCTTTTATAATATGTTATGCTGATGCCACCACGTCTAATACATATTCAGTAGGGGTTTCTCCACTCTTTCTTATTTATATTTCCTCACACTACTAATGTTGGGGTGTCCTTCTTCTATAGGTTAGTATATTAATGATCTCAACTCTGGTACTCTTGTGGTTGGGTGTCTCTGGATGTTCTTTCCAAAAGTTTCCAAAAGCTGGTGTTAGCTGATATTTCTGTGGTTGGCTGGTGTGGTTATGGACAAACTTCCCCTCGCACTCTATTTTCAGTTCCCCAAAAGTTAGGGATGACCGCTGCTCTGTTTATCTGTGCCCATGTTCATAGGCCTCAAACCTTATGCTACTGCTTAAACAAATGTTTTACATGATCTAGGGTGACTAGACAGCAAGTGTGAAAAATCAGAACAGGGGTGGGGGGTAATAGGAGCCTATATATGAAAAAGACCCCAAAATCAGGACTGTCCCTATAAAATCGGGACATCTGGTCACCCTACATGATACAGGCCTGTAGGTTTCTTGCATTACTGCTGAATACAATAAAGGCAGAATATAATGAAGACAAGGCAGTGGACAAAATTTGATCTGAGAATCATCACTATTGAATAAAAATTATGCTCAGTTTGCTATGCAATGTTAAAGAGTGTAGTATCTTTTTTTCCACAGAAATACTTAATAGCAAGTCAAGTAATCCACTTGAATGAATGGATATCTTTAATATTACCTTAAATTGCTTAGAAAAACTGACTGAAATAGTTCTGTTCAAGTTCATACCTCCATTCTTAAATAGACAGATCATTCTGAAGGGTTGGCCCATATTTGGTGCATTACAACCTATGACTCATAGCCATTAAGAAGCATTTGATGAGATAAAACATACTTTTTTGAAAAAAGCAACAGAGGGTCCTGTGGCACCTTTGAGACTAACAGAAGTATTGGGAGCATAAGCTTTCGTGGGTAAGAACCTCACTTCTTCCTTACTTCTGTTAGTCTCAAAGGTGCCACAGGACCCTCTGTTGCTTTTTACAGATTCAGACTAACACGGCTACCCCCTGATACTTTTTTGAGCAATTATGCAAATAATTATACACAATAGAAATGTATGCTTTTAAAACATGATCTGCTGGCATGTAAAATTAAAAAGGTCATAGAGGAGTTTTTAAATTAAGGGCTGGGAGAAAGTCAAGAAGTGTGGAGAAGCACATGGTTCAGACAGAGACATCACTTAGGAGAGGATTTATTAAAGGGGATATGCTAAAAGGAAGAGGATAGAAGTTGATAAAACACAGAAAGGAACTGAAGAAAAACAGTCAAATGAAAATGAGTCCCATTCAATTACATCACATGAAGGCAAACAACTAAATATTGACAAATTTCACAAATGCTTGTATTCAAATGCTAGAATTCTAAATACTAAGATGGGTGAACTTGAGTGTGTGATATTAAATGAGGGCATTTATATAATAGACTCCACAGAAACTTGGTGGAACAATGCTAATCGATGAGACACAGTAATACCAGAGTTCAAAATATATAGGAATGACAGCGTAGGTTGCGCTGGAAGAGAAGTGGCACTATGTGTGACAGAAAGCATAGAGTCAAATATAGTAAAAATCTTAAATGAATGAAATAGTGCCATAGAATCTCTATGGATAAAAAGTCCATGCTTGACTAATACGAGTATAGCAGTAGAAATATACTACTGACCACTTGACCAGGATGGTGATGTTGATTGTGCAATGCTCAGGGAGATTAGAGAGTCTGCAAAAATAGAAAACCCAATAATAATGGGAGATTTCAACTATTCCCATGTTGACTGGGTATGTGCCACCTCAGGTCAGGATGCAGAGATGAAATTTCTAGACACCGTTAATGACTGCTTCTTGGAGCAGCTTGACCTGAAATCCACAAGGGGAGAGGCAATTCTTGATTTAATCCTAAGTGGAGCACAGAATCTGGTCCAAGAGGTTAATATATCTGAACTGCTTGGCAATAGCAAACAGAATATAGCTAAAATTAACATCTGTATTGGGGAATAATATCAAAGAAACCCCCCACAGTAGCATTTAACTTTGAAAAGAGGAACTACAGAAAAATGAGGAAGCTAGCTGAACAAAAATTAAAAGGAACAGTCTCAAGAATGAAATGCCTTCAAGATGCATAGAAATTATCTAAAAGCACCATAATAGAGACTTAAACTAAGTGTATACCCCAAATAAATACTTTAATACTACTACCGCTAATAATAATAATTAATAAAACACTAGGAGGACCCAAAAAATACCACCATGGGTAAACAACAGAGTAAAAGAGGTGGCTCGAGGAAAAAGGCATCCTTTAAAAATTGGAAGTGAAATTCTACTTAGGAGAATAAACTTGGGCAAGTCAAATGTAAATATAAAATTAGTCAGCCAAAAAGGAATTTGAAGTGCAACTAATAAAAGATACAAAAACTGACAGCAATTTTTTTTAAGTACATTACAATCAGAAAACTCGCTAAACAATCAATGGGGCCAGGGGAAAATCAGCGTTCTAAAAGAGCATCCAAAGAAGACAAGGTTGTTGCAGAGAAGCTAAATGAATTCTTTTAATCTGTCTTCACTGCAGAGGATGTGAGGGAGATTCCCACACCTGAGCCATTCTTTTTAAAGACTAATCTGAGGATCAGTCTCAGATTGAGGTGTCAATAGAGGAAGTTTTGGAATAAATTGATAAATTAAACAGTAATGTCACCAGCACCAGATGATGTTCACCCAAGAGTTCTGAAGGAACTGAAATACGAAATTGAAGAATTAACTGGTATGAAACCTATCTCTATCATCAGCCTCTATACCAGATGACTGGAGGCTAAAGACCCCAAAGGCAATCCTGGCAATTATAGGCAAGTAGGGCTAACTTCAGTACCAGGCAAATAGTTTGAAACTATAGTAAAGGACAAAATTATCAGACACATTGATGAACACTTTATGTTGGGCAAGAGTCAACATGGCATTTGCAAAGGGAAATTATGCATCACCCAATCTATTAGAATTCTTCAAGGATGTCAACAGAATGTGGAAAAGGGTGATTCAGTTTTATATAGTGTACTTGGATTTTGACAAGCTCCCATACCAATGGCTCTTAAGAAAACTTAACAGTCATGGGGTAAGAGGGAAGGTCCTCTCATGGATCAAAAGCTGGTTAAAAGATAGGAAACAAAGAACATCCAGAGACACCCAACCACAAGAGTGCCAGAGTTGAGTTCATTAATATACTGCCCTATAGAAGAAGGACACCCAACATTAGTAGGGTGAGGAAATATAAATAAGAAAGAGGGGAGATACTATATGTGTTCTGTGAGAATAACATTTGAAGTCTCTTTGCTTGGCGTTGTATCATTGCATATATATTAATGATTATGGTGCCTGGGTGTGTGATAAACACACACAGAGTGAATCCACTTTCATTGGCTGTAGGTAAACAATAGTGGCTGCCTTCATGATCACTGGCTAGCCAATTATACTTTATTCTGATAATTTAATACTTGTATTGTGGGGAGCTTTGAAGATTGAATATCTGTGAAAACTAGCAAATGAAACTCACACAATGTTACTGCTTTTCTGTTGGTGCAGTTGAACTAAGGTCTGTAAATAAAGCAAGTTTTTTTTCTGTAATTTGCCTCTGGATTCTTATTAATAATTATTCCCAAAAGAACAAAGCCTGATATTAATTCAAATGATAAATATGCCTCTGGTTCTCCATTACGCACAGCGTTCAAAATGTCTTCATATACTGATGTGATTGAACAAAACATTTACATGAGAGAAGCTTGCTGTGTTTCACAAGAAACTGCAAACATAGTGATATGTTAGCATGGGTCAGCTAAGGATCCAAACTCTCACTGACATCAGTAGAAGCAGGATAGGACCTTATGTCATGAGATCATAGAACTGTGCTATGTTGCCGCATTCCTAGAGGTCATTACATTTCAAGGTGGGTGAAGAGTGTGTTTATGTGGTGAGGGAATGAATTCTCTGAAGTAGGAGATGATGTGGAGTTACCACACACACTCCTTCCTCCACAAACAGGAGATTCTAGAGGCACTGTACTTCAGGCAAGCACTACGCTACCTATGAATTTAAGTGGAAAGTAGCCACTTGGAAACCCTTTCAATAAAAAGTAACATATGCTCACCAAGACCGGGCCGGATCCACAGGCCAGTGAAGGACACAGGGCTTCTGGACCCTCTCCACTATTTTTGGAGAGGCTAAAGTAGTACCTGACAGTGATTGCCTTGCTAAGTCCTTGCAGCATCTTTTCCCTCCTGTTCACCAATGAAAGGATGGACACAATCTTGTCCATAGTTTATAAATCAGTTTATAATGTTTGTAGACCACTTTGAGCTCTGCGAATGGTAGGAGGTATATCAGTAATCATCTTCATCATCATCAAAAGGAAACAATGACAAATGATAATGAAACCTCTTTTGATTAAAACTTCATACACTGAGCATTTAAGATGTAAGAAAGCCTATTATATCAGCCCCTTTTTGCTGTGATTAATTCCATTTCTTGCTTTCCCTGTATCTCTTTTTCTCCCGGGGCCTGCTCCATCAGTCCTAATGCAGGCAAAACTCTGACTTGAGTGAAAGGGGTTTTTGCCTGCTTAAGGAATAAAGAAGAGTGTCCCTGGAAAGTAAGAATCTCATCTCATCAGCACTGATCTACATGAAATTTCAATGGCCTGATAAATGAACTTGTGTAGTTATGATTTCTACTAGGTCAAAAAGGTTTGCCTTAACTAGTTCAGGCCTTTCTCCCCTCAGTTTCTGAGTTGAAGATTATGACTTCCTGTTCTGTGTTATTTTCCCTTAGAAAAGATTTAATCAATCAGTTTTAGCAAAAACCTTCATAATTTATAAAAGCCAGTTCACTGCAAAATATCCTTTTTTTCCTTATGAGAATAAGCTCATCCTCATCAGCCTTTTGTTCAGAATTTATAACACTGAGATTAGTGCTTCCACTCTTCTGAACCCCAAAGAGCAATTACAACTCCTCTTTTTGAAAGTATAACTGGTACCAGATACTAGATCTTTCCTGTGCCTTTATAGGAAATCTATCACTATGTATTTTAGGCATTTATAGAACATATATCTAGGCACTGAAAATAATACTTAGCAGTAGGAGGCAGTGTTGCCTAGTGGACAGAGAGCTTGAGTGAAAGCTGGAAGAGCTGGGTTTTATTCACTGGCCTGCTGGGTGACTTTGGGAAATCATGTCACCACCCTGTACCTCAGTTTCCCCATTCACACAATTTTAAGTGCTTTGAAATTTACTAATGAAAAGTGCTCTATGAGAGCTAGGTATTAGTAGTAGTAGTAGTAGTTCAAAGTAAGTTGCAGACATTCAATCACACTCACATTCATAACTCCTCCAGGAGGAAGGCCATTATTATTATGGTGGAATGAATGAGATACAGCAATTTACACTGGGTTCTCCAAAAATCACATCAAAAATTAGCAATGAGCCTAGATTGCAAATCTGGATTTCCTCACTCCGAACTCTCTGCTTATTCCTCCAGACCTTTCATTTTCTAACAAAACCATCACCTTGACTTATATTTCCATAGAATACAACCAGAACTTTGGCTTTCTGCCTCTATCTGTACATTATTTTGAATGCCGAAGGCTTTAAAACTTGACACCAGTAACAAATAAATCTTTCTTGCTACAGTACTTTTCACTTGAGCATGTATTTACTTTATTTTTGTTCTCCAGGAGTCAAGATTTAATCTTGTATCAGATTTCATTGTTCCTCATTAGTTGCTCTTCTTCACAATAAGGTATCATCCAAATAATCAATGAAAAATATCCAGAAACGGTTAGGAAGTATTAAACAAAATATTGGGTTCCAGTACAAATTCTTGTACACTTACTAGTAACCTCATTCAAGCTCAGAAAGAATCCATTTATTATTACCTGTTTCTTGTCCATTAGCCACTTTCCAAAACTTCAACTCAACCTGCAAACTTTCCTCTCCTTATAAGTTCTTTGAAATCCAGACATTGCTCTCTTAAGCAACATATCAGATACTCCTTCAAAACCAAAGCTTAACTATATCCATTGCAGCCTTCTCTTCTGCCATGGCATAACTACACACAATTTATATTTATAATAATTTTTCATTTTCATTATGAAGCAACCATTCCCTGCAAAAAATAGTATGTTTCAATTGTAAATCAAAGTAAAAACAAAACAATTAAAAATACTAGATAAACCCTCTTCATGTTTAAAGAAAAACAGGCAAGTGAATGCAAATAAAAGGTCAAAGAAAGGAACTAAATAAATTCAGAGATTATAGTAGTCAACATAAAAAGAAACCTGTTTTGGAATGAAAAGTTTTAAGAATATTTGTTTAAATTTGTGAGAGCTGAAATGTAGCCTCAGACAGCCCAAGTTCTCCACCCTGGAACTTTCCAGAGGATAGGCATGATCACTTATTGATTTAAGGCCAGATTCTGCTATCCATATTCTTCTGCAGGGTGAAATCCAAATCTATTGAAGTCAATGGCCAAAGTCCCAGCCTTTTCAACCCTTGAGTAGTAGTTTGATGCCAATGGAAATACTTGCATAGTTAAGAGGAAACAATGACAGTTGGGCCTTTAAGGCATGGTGCTAGCGTCCTTAAGCAGTGGGTGGTATCTGGGTGCCTACACCCATCAGCCTAGCTCAGAAGAAGCAGGTTGAAGTTTAGGTGATAACTGTACAGCCTTTCTGCACAAGGAGGTGGTTTCTTTAGGTGGCAGACCTCTGTATATTGTAGTTAAGGAAAGCTGGCAGCCTTCCTCTCATTAAGTGAGGCATTTCTAATATCTGTAGCACAACAGCCAAACCACTTACCATGCTTCCTTTGTGCACTATTTGCATTCTAATAAATTGTATCACCAAAATGCTATCTTAAATGTAATGAGAAACTGAAGCAGGAAGAATGGGATTGTTACCCAGGTTAATTACAACACACCTAATGCCCACATGCTTTCCATTCTTACTCTGAGCAAACTTGCTTGCATCTAGTCCCAGTTATTATTAGAGAAATGGATTTTGTATGTGGTGTCACTTGGAGCCACTTTCACTACAAGCAAAAGTTTGAGGCCAGTTCAGGGCTAGGATTTACTTTTGGATTTGGCAATGTAAGGGGTTTGAAGTGAAATCCATCCAAGACTTAAGGGACAGTCTCAAAGGTGGGAGGCTGTCTGTGAACGCTGAATCCCCCCCTAGGGCTAGGAGGTATGCTGGAAAACTGTTGAAAGGCAATAGTAACTTGTGTTAGAAAAAAGAATGTATCTAATACAGAAGTGTAAAGCCTGAGGTTTCGTCTTTACTTGTGTAACTTTTTTGTGTATTTTCTGTGTAACTTATATGTTTTTGCTTTCCCTTACTATTTCATCTTTGAATCTGTGGGTTTTTTCTGTTAAATAAACCTTCTGTTTGTTTTTATCCCAAGCAGGTCTCTGTTGTGGAAACTATGTGAAGTTTGGGTGGTAAAGTAAACTTATAACTGGCAGGCTGGTTTCATGCTTTCAGGGGTGACAAATCAGAAGGGAATGGTCGAGTGTCTGATACTTAAGAAATCAGGGACTACAAATCTGGGGGAGTCTCACGGTTGGACGGGCTCCTGGTGTTAGGGACCTGAGCCAAAGCAGCACAGCATAAAGGCACCCATGGTTAAAGAGCAGGTGGTGACAGGACCCCTTACTGGTCTGAGTGATCCCCAAAATGTCACAATATTGCTGGTTGATATCCTTGAGATTGACAAGCCTCTACATTATAATCTTCAGAAAATCAGGAAAGGAAAACCTCTTAGGGACAGAACAATCATGCACAGGAAAGAGAGAGACATTGGGAAAGGAGAATAGGAGTCACCGGGGGAGGCAGGTGGAAAATCAAGCAGATTAGGAGGGAAGAATGGGAAGCAAATTTGAGATCAGTTAATGTGAGATATGGTGAAGAATTTGGTTTGATTAGAAAGAGATGAGTGGGAGTACAGAGAAAGATGGCAAAAAGAAAAATCCTCAAAGAGCTTTGATTAGTATTGTCTTAGTATTGTCTGGACTCTTAGGGATTGTCTGGGCAGAACTGAGGGCATGATTCTCCTTTCACTTACACCAGTTTTATCTAGTGTAACTCTTTTGACTTCAGTGTAGTTACTCATGATTTACAGTAATGTGAGTGATAGGAGATTAACGCTATGAATTTCTAAGCCCACTTAGCTGCCTATAGGGAACAGACTTTTTTTTTTAAATGCATTTACAGGCCCAATTCTACCATCCTTAATCATGCAGTACTAGGTCCCCGTAGTTCCCATTTATTCTTGTGGATTTAGGTTCCTAGCTGAATAAAGGTGAAAGAATATGACTCTCAAGATTTTGGAAAGTCTTAATAAATATTAGTTTTCTTAACTTCATTCCTCTATCTTTTTATACAGATACTGTGGTTTCCGCTGTTGCATTACCATACATTTAAGTTTTGCAATCTGTCTCTCAAATCAATTTGATACAGCTTGAGAATGTGGGCAAGTTTGTATTTGTGCTATAAAGATGTTTCAGTGGGGGAAAAAAGAATGAGAACAGTATTGTAGCTGCAAACAAATCAATCGGACTGTATTAAAACTAAACACATGATGTCAAAGATGAATGTAGAGACAGAAACAGGGACAGAGATTACCAAGGGGTCTAGACACATACAATGATTAATCATCACACACATCCTGAACAGAAAAGCACAAAGCAAAACAGGTTTTTCCTTCTTGGGTTGGACAGTCTAGAGAAAAAGAAAATCATATTATGCTCTCCATGGATGAAGAAAAAGGGGAAATAGAAATTAACTGTCCCTTTTTTATGTGGTACTAAAAATCTGTCATTCAACTACCCTGTGTTCTCATTTTTTTTTAAGTATTACCATAGCATATGTCGTAAGTTTGGACATAAGAAGAGTTTGTTTATTTTTATTACAAAAGAGGGGCTGTATGGAATTTAATCTTATATTAAATAATTAAGTTCTGTTCATTTTAGCCATAAAAAAATCGGTTTCGCTAGTTTTAGCAAATAAGAGGACAGACTAGTGCTGCAACATTGTATAATGCATGAAAAAGAAACAATTACAGTATATCAATATTGAGACCTAAAGATTCAGTAGTAGGGTTCTAATTACTTTGTGCATCACTCTCTGGCTCCCCAAGATATGTTAAAGTGGCAAGAGGCTATTTATATGCATTACTCTAACATATAGAAGTGAAACAGCACTCTGTTACTCAAACTGATGAATTTCTAGATTCAGAGATAAATTCCACCATCAGACTGAGGCTGTTAAAACAAATTTGCTTGTAATACAATATGATAAAAGAGTCTATTAGTATAAAAAATTCATTCTGCAGAAATAGCTATGAGGACTAGGTCATAGGAGCATTCGCATGTCAGCTGGGGGCAATATATTAGTTTTATTTAAGATTATTAGTTACTAGGTTCATGGGATAAGAAAAATAGATATCTATTTAATTTTTTATTTTTTTCTATAGTTTTTTTGGCACCCACTGACTCATTGTATGAACTCTCCCAACCTCATTTTAAGCTGGCATTGCAAGGGACAACATATTTTGTTTAAGACATCAGATGCTCCTTTTCCTTTCCGAACAGCACATGGAATCTTTTGCAGTCATAATAAAATGCAGAACAATTTATTCATCATCTTGCCAATGGGGTACAACAATTGCAGTAATAGGGATCTATTATTGAAGTCAGCGTGAGCTCAGCACCTCAGAGGATTGTGCCTTTAATTCACTGCATAGCAAATCTTCCAGCAACCAGCTCTAGCTTCAGATTAAGTTCAGGACACAAGAAGAATTAGCTGTTGCACAGGATGAAAATACTGATGCAGGTTCTATTCTCCCCCTGATATTTATATATACCAACTAGAAGACAGGAAATATTTTATTTAAGATTGTGTTTTAATTTTTTAAACTTTTTTTTCTTGCCTTTCCGCCCACTCTCCCCAGGTATCTTATGTCCTATTAAAGAAGAATATAATTTAAGGCTCATTTTAAAATGTCTCCAGAATGACATAGATATTGAAAAAAATGGCCATATAGGCCAGGTGGAAAAAATAGATGGTAGAATGAAATACCTCAGAGGACAGTTTTGTTGTACAACATTTGGCCTTAAATAAATGTATGGGCCTGCTCCTGAAAATATATTACACATGTCAGAGGAACAGTAATTAAACTGATCCCTCTAAGCCTTTTTGATAGGCCATTTTCAGAATGAATTGCTGAAGCTGAGAAAGGGCACTTGGCATGTAAGAACCCTGCCTTTAGGGTATTATTCTCCTTGCTTTCTCCTGTTCATATAATTTTTACTTTTTTCCACCAATTTACAACACTGTTAACATCTGCTATTTTAGGTAAAGCTAACCTAAGACACAGATGTAAAATAAGAAAAATATTTGTAACATGAATGTAATTATTTTTGTCACTGAATAAAAATGATTAATAAGAAGGCTCCCATATAAATCCTGGGGAAGGATGACAGATTTAATGGGTTGATCATGATGGAAATGGCAAATTTTGCAGTTTTTCATTGATTAATGAAAACGGATATAAAACAAAGTCACTTGTACTAAATTGTTAAAAATAATTATTACCTACTTAAAATGGTTTTTATAGTGAACAAATATAAAAATGAATGTCAGTCTCTGACCAGGACCTATAATCTGTTCCTTAGAATGAAATAAACAACATGTAATGCTATTGATTCAAGCTCTTAATCTTCAAGGCAACTGGCAGCTCCCTGAATCTTGGTGCTAAAAATTGATTTAACACCATTTGTAGAAAAATGAATTATTTTTCACAACTGACGGAACATCTTTTTGTGTGTGTGTGACTTGTGTTTACTTTGAACACAGGCAAGTCTTATCTGTTATTAATTTGTGAAGTATTATAAAAATATTCAGTTGCAGAAATAAAATAATGTGTTTAAGATGGAATCTGTAGTATTTTTTCTACATTTACTTTTTATCCTAAAATTCCAAGAAAGTTATATCCAAATGAATCAGCTAAAAGCTTCTGTTATCTCTGGGAAGACTTCAAAATGTGGCAACATCAGTTGACCTCTTTATATTGTGGTTCAGGACATATTTCATATGAATTCAGACAGTCTCATTTCTATTGATATGGTTTTATACTTTTATACCATTTCTTTTTTTGATCTATGTATAAAATAGTGGCAATTCATTTCCATGGACTATAAAATCATATATTTTCAGCCTTGTTAACAACTGATATTTATACTTTTTATCTATTTACTGCTAGCAAAGTTTTAGGTTCTTTAACTGTTCTCAGTTTTCAGAATATATACTGAGATCAGCAGTGATATAAGATTTTTTTCATATTGCAAAGTTTTTTTCTAAAATACTCCATTTCATTTTATTAATCTCAATTTTCTTAACATGTCATTCTCAAGGTATCCAGTTTTCTCTATTCCCGTTAGAACTTACATGCCTTAACTGGTAATGGAATGTCACAATTCTTGCATAGATAGGGCTCTGTTCATAGCCATGTTAGAAACTTTTGAGGTTCTGTGTTTGTGTTGACAGCTGTATGTTTTTGTGTATACTAGATTTGTTTTGCATTTGGATTATCTCTCATCAAATTGTGTGATCCCAATAATAATAAAAGGCATAAGATAGGAACCGTAAACATTCAAAATCTACAATGTTCAGGAATATGCCATAGTAAAGAACCAAAGCAATCTCCATTTCCAAATTAAAACAAGGAATATATGAAGCAAACATATGAGCACTTAGAGACATGATAGAAATAACCAAAATAGAAAGTAATGCATGAAAGGAACAGCTGGAATGTCACTCAAGGAATCGAGAAAAAAAATATGAAGGCTATTCAAAATCCTTTTAAAATTGAGCGCAATATAAGATATTTAACATTTAATGGAAATCAGTATGACAGTGGAATTATAATACTATTGATGCTATTGATCAACTGAAGTTTATGCCTTTTGATAGAATTTAAACATTCTTACAGTTGAAACACAAGCCTAATGAGCTTAGATTTTTCTCCTTTCCTCCCACCCCCATACCCGGACCACCTACCTTTGTTTTAAAGCAATCTTAAGTACATTACTGCTTTGCTTTAAAGGGGTCAGTTTACATCCCCCACATATACCAGTTCAGCTCTGCTAGTAGGTGTATTAGAAGGATGTTGAAGCCATGGCTCTTGTGACTTCCAACCCCCTACCTACATGATTACTTGTGGGAGGAGTTTATGGAACAAAGGGGTTATGTTTTGTACCTGATCCAATGCTAAAATCCAACTCCTAAACAATTGTGCAGGGGGAGGATGAAGAGGAGGGGCATTCCTCCCCCTTCTTTCCTTTTGCAGCTGCATAAACCAAGGGAACAATCTAGCCCAAAGTTAGAAATGTGAGTTCTCTACAACCCAATAAAGTGCAACATGTCTTTTTGGTTATCTTACTGATCAGTAAATAAAAAAAAAGCATTCTGGATTTTGCTGTATTAATCTTCTGACTGGATATATGCACTTGTAACACTGTTGCTGTTTGGCAAAAAGTCTCTTAATTTGAGGTATTATTAATTACATTAATTTTGTAGTGTTTATTGCTCTATAAAACATATGCCCGCTGATATTCTCTGGTCTTATTCCCAATATTAAAAAAAAAAAAAACTGTAGACACCTGCTTAAGTCTCCCAGTGACTTCAATTTAATGATAAGCATACAAATTCAGGCTTCATTAGACCTAGAAGAGATGTGAATTCTAGAACCAAAGTTGAAACATGAGCTAGAGTTTCCCAGCTAATCTGAACTAATGCATGGGCTCTAACACTGCCAAGATCCAAACTATATAGGACTTTGTTGAATAAAATATCAAGACCTTGAAATGTGTCAAAACTAAACTGGTAGTGCAGTCGATGGATCGCAGTGTCACATGTGGATCACTGAGAAACCAGGCTGATGAATTCTCAGGGTTTGTCTGAGGAAAGGAATAACCCTATTGGTGAGGAGTGGACTGGAGGACACATTTCATCTGCACATAAAGAATTCTCAGGCTCCTTTCATAATAAAAAATCTTCAGTGTTCAGGCCCAGGATAGATTTTTCATCATCTCTCATTTACTAGTATTCTTAATCCTGAATATATTCAAATCTCCTTTGATATCTAAATTATAATTTTTACCTTCTTCATTCTCAAAGAAAATATATTGTATGACATTTTCCCAGAGAATTCATATCAGGGAATATATGCTGCTTTTAATACTCATTTCACCATAGAAGGTTCTCCTTTCTTTCAAAATTATACTGTTTTGTTAAACTGACTTTAGAGATTGAATCAACTGGGTCTTGATATTACTTAATAATTTTTAAAAGAAAATTTGATTAAATGGAGTTCTTTATGAAAGTGCATGCCAGGAGGATATTGATTTCTATTTGCTAATTATGTCCCATGAGACTACATGGCCTTGGCCTCTCATTCTTTGAACAAACAACAAAACAGGAGAAAAAAATTTACCAAGCCACACTATAACCTGTTGTTATAAATATTTTTGAATAATACTGGTAATTTTTCTAATCCAAATCAGACCTTGTTAATTCAGTGCATAGGATAAATTTTATTTATTTTTTAATAAACTAGAAAAAGTCATTTTAATGCACAATTCTTAATTTTCTAGAGTAATTTCAATTTTTATGGTATTAGCTTAATATTCAAGAGGTTATTTTAGGAGTGTGTTTCATTACAACACACTGATTTGTAAATTGTAAAAAAAAAAAGGGGGAATTAAGGACGTAGTGTAAATTCACAAAAGCCAAGAAATTCATAGTTGAAGCTTTTCATAGTCTCCTTCATGGACAAAACCATGCCTATAATTTGCAGCATGTTATGTGAAGCATGTAGTAATGCCTATATTAAATTGCCCAAACATTTTCACTCAAAATGGTAATTGTCAGAAATTTTAAAACTTTGACAAATTCTTACTTTTGCAATGAAAATTTGGAACTTTTTTCAGTCAAAAAATGATTGTTATGAGGAAGTTTTGAGCAGCAACAGTTCTGTTGTTTATGAGAAATAAGAAATTTAGCTGCTATATAAAAATGCTTCAGAATAAGGGGTTGAAAAAAATAAAATTTGATAGGGGCATAGAACTGCCTTTTGGTGGACCAGTGAAAACTGGCGGAGAGTTAGCCAAGTTATAAAGGCTAAAAGGTGACTTTCAAAAGAAAAGAAACTGCTGCTGTTGCCTTTTTTGTTGTTGCTTTTTTGTGATGCTGAAGAAAGCCCTGAATATATGTTTCTTTTTACTGTTTTTTTGTATCGCAAATTCACATAATCTGTGTGCTGGAAGACTCAGATGGCTGGAGAACTAGTGAACTGGTGACATCACAATGACAAGAGTATAGTAAGTGAGCCCTTAAGAAAGGCTTTTTTTTTTGGTCAGACTGTTTAAACCTGGATTTTTGTTTTTCAGACCTACTGAACTTCAATTCTTAATTAAAATTTTGGTTGAAGGGAGACTTTGTTAAAGGCTTTACTTCCTTACCCTGAATACTAAACGTGGGGTCAGGAAGTATCTGGATATATCTCATGTGATCATTTCCCTGCTATTGTGGGGGCCCCAAGCACTTGTGCACCTCAGTTCCTTCTATTATCTGCCTGTGGCACATTAAGCTTAGTTTCCTGTGGGTTGTAATACTTTGGTCTCATTTCAGTTGTTGGGTTTAGTGTGAGGGTGCTGGGTGGTCTTGTTGGCCTGTGATATACAGGAGACTTAAAGATCCAGTGGTCCTTTCTTAACTTAAACTCAATGACTATGACCCTTCAATGAAAGTATTAAGAATTCACAACAAATAGCCCTCATACGTCCTACTTGCTCTTCAATGAAACCAGAAACAAAAAAAATAGATTTTACATTCCTGATATTTCTAAGGTAAAAATAACCAGTAAAATGCCTTTCCCCCAAAATAAATCTTTCAGGCCTTCTTTATATATCAAAGAGGCCAAACAAAATAAAAACAACAACATCAACACTATTTTTCTAAACCTCATTTGCAGGTCACCTTTAAATACTTTAGGTTGTGCATTCACATTGGATTTTGCTATACAATAAAACTAACTGACTGCTAATGTGCCATTGGTCCCAAATATGCATGCATATACTCTATACAGTGGAAATTTCGATATCTCATTGTTCCAATGGGTTTGGCACATGTGCATAAAAAATAAGTGAAATTTCAATTTTAATAGGTAAACTCTCATGGAACAGGGTCTGCGAGAATGCATGTCTAGGGAAGCAGGGCTTATATTTGATGTCTGCAGGTGCACAGGAAACAAGACATGACTCTGACATAGCCCTGGCTCATTACACTGTAGGACTTGTCTCGTTGTGGGTGTATATGTGTTTGAATGCTGTCTAGTAACTGTTGCACTAAGGTTTCTTCATTATGTCATTATTCTTTTATGAAACCAAGAAGATTCTATACAAACTCTATATTAGAAGAATGTAAGATTGCAAAGTAAAATTCTCAAAGATCTGAAATCGCTAAAGCTTTGGTTGCCTGTGCAAATTTAACTCTGGATTACACTACTCTCTTTAATTCCATAACCAGATACTACTTTTTCCCAGGACTCTTCCTGAGCAGTGAAAGAGACTGTATTGTATAGTCAATGAGGCTAGGGTCCAAAGGGGTGCTGCCTCATTCACTGTAGTGTTTGGATATTGTGTAGCAAATGAATCAGGGGTGCCAAGATGTAGAATATAATTACCAGTCTTTGACCTCTGTAACTGACGCTTTCAGAATTCTGTCTTTCTGTAGTTTGGTGTCTACATAGAGAAACAAATGAATAACTAATTTTTATCTTTTTTCTCCTCTCTCTGGCTCAAATTCTGTTCTCAAATGAACTTGAATATCTGATTATTTACACAGATGTAAATAACTGCAGAAGGTATAAGGCAGCAGAGAACCAGAACTAAATGCAGCTTTGCTTTGGCTTTAGACTGTTGATTTAGGGTGTACAGCTGCTGTTTGCACAATCTTGAAAAGGGAGTATTTGTTCTCAAGGGAGGAAGAGGAACCCATTGTATTAACTGACCTTCAAGCACCCAAACTCAGTAAAAAAATTAAAAAAGAGAGACACTATGCATAATGGTCCTACAACAAGTAGACAGAGGGGCTGGGTTGATAAAAAATGAATGCCTTGTCCTTGGCATAATAATCCTCATAACAGGTGAATATTGTAACCAGGTGTGATGTTTTGGGTAATTTGTTTATTTACAACTTCTGAATTCTGTTTCATATTGGGCACCATTTATATGTATCTGTGTCACACTGCAAACTTCATTTTGAAAGTGGGGCTTGACTGTCTTCTCTGTCCTTTTAATTTCATGTTGGACTGAAATTAGAATTGATTGTGATGCAAAGCTAACGATGGTGTGTGTGTGTGTGTGGGGGGTCATTAAACTTTGTTGGTCCTCTATTGAAATTGAATCCCCCTTGGGCAAAGAGTTGTTTATTAACCAGGGCAAACCAGTTTTTCAAGTCTGAACTAAGAAAAGGCATGTTACCTGGTGGGAGATTTTGATCACCTAACAAGGTTGATCAGGGGGTCACATGAAAAAAGGACTCGAGGTTATAAAAGAAAGGACCTCTCACTAGACCTAGAGAGAGACCAGAAGCAGAAAACTGGCTGCAGGAGTGAGAAATTATTTGTTCTGGAGGAGAAGCCATGTGGCAGAAGAGAAGGGGTAGAGAAATGATCTGGACTCTTTAAAATACTCTGAGCTGAGCTCAAAGAATTCATAGATTCATAGATTCAAGGACTGGAAGGGACCTCGAGAGGTCATCGAGTCCAGTCCCCTGCCCGCATGGCAGGACCAAATACTGTCTAGACCAT